>NW_024368452.1:6858-7442 GCF_014805655.1 Passer montanus | reverse complement strand
ACCGCCCCCCCCCCAGGAGAACCCCCCCACTGCGGTTTTGGGTTGAAAACCGCCAGCTTTGGGGCCGGGCGGGAGCCGCTGCCGGGCCCGCTGCCGAAACGCCCAAATTTTGGATTTTGGTTTCTTTCCCTCGCACAGAGGGATTTAATTACCGGGGGGGGCGGGGGGAGCCTTGGCTCCGAGAGCGCGCCCGGGATTTTGGGGGCAGAAACGGCGGATTTGGGATTTGGGCCATTCCGCGCTGGGGCCGGGGCTGGGGGGGAGCGGGACCCCCGGGAGCCCCCCCGGGAGCCCCCCCGGGAGCCCCCCCGGGGCCGGGGGCGTCCTCGCCCGACCCTTTTTGGGTTTTTGCACGAGGGGTTTTGGCACGAGGGGCCGCAGCAGGACCCCCCCCAACCCCCCCCGGCTTTTTGGGGCGAATCCGCGGGGTTTTGGCGAAGCCCCCCGGGGGTCTCACCCCTCCCACACCGGGGTCTCCTCCCTTCCCCTCCCCCCCCGGGGTCCCCCCGTTTCACGCGCGGGGCGCGCTCGCCCCCCCCCCAAATTCCAGCCACGCCCCTTTCCGGCGAGCCACGCCCACCAAG
>NW_024368452.1:4985-6483 GCF_014805655.1 Passer montanus | reverse complement strand
ACCGGGACCGCCGGCACCTGAGCGCTGCCCCCGCGCGGTCCCGCCCCCCGGTAGTCCCCGTTAACCCCTTCCCCCCCGTGTGTCGCCCCCGGTTCTGCCCCGCCGGGGCCCGACTGGAGCTGCCCACGGCCGGGATGCGCCGCCGCGATGGTACGGACGGGACGGGCCGGGAGCGGGGACCGGCACCGCGGGCACCGGGGGCACCGGGCACACCGCCACAGCGGCCGGGAAGGGGCCGGGACCGGCGGCACCGGGAGCGGGGAGAAGGGACCGGGGGAAGCGGAGGCGCCGCCGGTGCAGGCAGGGACGGAGGTGACACCGGGGACTGCCGGGGACCGAGATCGGCGGCACCGGGGACTGCCGGGGACCGAGATCGGCGGCACCGGGGACTGCCGGGGACCGAGATCGCTGGCACCGGCGCGGGGCCGGCAGCGGGGAGCGGCGCTGGGGATGGGGAGCGGGGCGGCCGAGCCCCGACGGCGGCGGGAGCGTCACCCGGAGGCGGAGGGGACGAGCGGGGAGGGACGGGGCTGCGGTGGCACCGGGGATGGAGCTCTGGTGGCAGCGGGAACGGGTCTGTGGCAGTACAGGGGATGGAGCTGTGGTGACACCGGGGATGGGGCTGCGGTGACACCGGCGACAGCCCCGGGGCTGGGACCGGCTCAGCCGTGCCTGCCCCGGCCACACGGGAGCCCCGGGGGACCGGGAGCCGCCTCTTCGCGGGAGCCACCGGGAACCGGGGGCATCCCGCGGGGCCGGGGCTGCCGGGATCCCCCCGGGGCCGCACCCCCCATCCCGGGGGACAGCGGCGGGGACGCGCCCGGCGCGGGGCGTGCCCGGTGCCCGCCGTGCCAGCCCGCTGCCGTGCCCTCCCGTGCAGGATGAGTTCCACCCCTTCATCGAGGCGCTGCTGCCGCACGTCCGGGCCTTCTCCTACACCTGGTTCAACCTCCAGGCCCGCAAGCGCAAGTACTTCAAGAAGCACGAGAAGAGGATGTCCAAGGAGGAGGAGCGCGCCGTCAAGGACGAGCTGCTGGGCGAGAAGCCGGAGGTCAAGCAGAAGTGGGCCTCGCGCCTCCTGGCCAAGCTGCGCAAGGACATCCGGCCCGAGTGCCGCGAGGACTTCGTGCTCTCCGTCACCGGCAAGAAGGCGCCGTGCTGCGTGCTCTCCAACCCCGACCAGAAGGGCAAGATCCGCCGCATCGACTGCCTGCGCCAGGCCGACAAGGTGTGGCGCCTGGACCTGGTGATGGTCATCCTGTTCAAGGGCGTGCCGCTGGAGAGCACCGACGGCGAGCGCCTGGCCAAGGCGCCGCAGTGCGCCAGCCCCGGCCTCTGCGTGCAGCCCCACCACATCGGCGTCACCATCAAGGAGCTCGACCTCTACCTGGCCTACTTCGTGCACGCGCCAGGTGAGCGGTGCCAGGGGGCGCGGGCGGCGCGGGGACCCCTCCCGCGGGACCCCCCCCCGGGGCGGCCCCGCTCGCACAAAGCCGCG
>NW_024368452.1:2855-3196 GCF_014805655.1 Passer montanus | reverse complement strand
AGGGGAGACCCCCGCTGACCCCCCCGGGTGTTCACCCCCCTCCCCCAGATTCCGGACAGACGGACAGCGCCAACCCGCAGGGGGACGCGGACATCAAACCACTGCCCAACGGTGCGAGCCGCCCCTGGCCCCTCCTGTCCCCGTGTCCCTGTCCCCTCCTGTCCCTCCGTGTCCCCTGTCCCTGTCCTTGTCCCCATTCCTGTCCTGTCCCCTCCCTGTCCCCTGTCCCCTGTCCCTGGTGTCCCCTGCCCCCACTGTGCCCTCAGTGTCCCCTCCTTGTCCCCCCCCGTCCCCGTGTCCCCCCCGTGCCCCCCGGTGCCGCCGCCGTCCCCCGCTGTCCC
>NW_024368452.1:0-1105 GCF_014805655.1 Passer montanus | reverse complement strand
GGGGGGGGTCCCGCGGCCGCTGGCGCTGAGGGTCCCTGCAGGCAGCCCGCGGGCCTCGGCCTCGGCGCTGCACTTCCCGTCGGGGTCCCTCCTGCCCCAGTCGAGCCCCTACTTCGCCCACCCCACCATCCGCTACCACCACGGGCAGGACTCGCTCAAGGACTTCGTGCAGTTCGTCTGCGCCGACGGCGCCGCCCCGGGCCCCCAGGTGCGGCGGGGACACGGGCGGGGGGCGCGGGGGCGGCCCCGGGGGGCGCGGGGGCGCGCGGGGACAGCGGGACCCCCGCCCCGGCCACGCCCCGCTGGATGCAAATGAGGCCGAGGAGGCGGGGCGTGTATGCAGATGAGGGCGAGGTGACGCGCGTTATGCAAATGAGGAGAGATGGGGCGTGGTTTGTATGCAAATGTAGCGCGAAAGGGGCGGGGTCTGTATGCAAATGAGCCCAGGCGGCGGCGGGGGCAGGAGGGGGTGACGGGGACCCCCCAAAATCCGCCCTGGGGACCCCCAGCCTACTTCGCCCACCCCACCATCCGCTACCACCACGGGCAGGACTCGCTCAAGGACTTCGTGCAGTTCGTCTGCGCCGACGGCGCCGCCCCGGGCCCCCAGGTGCGGCGGGGACACGGGCGGGGGGCGCGGGGGCGGCCCCGGGGGGCGCGGGGGCGCGCGGGGACAGCGGGACCCCCGCCCCGGCCACGCCCCGCTGGATGCAAATGAGGCCGAGGAGGCGGGGCGTGTATGCAGATGAGGGCGAGGCGACGCGCGTTATGCAAATGAGGAGAGATGGGGCGTGGTTTGTATGCAAATGTAGCGCGAAAGGGGCGGGGTCTGTATGCAAATGAGCCCAGGCGGCGGCGGGGACAGGAGGGGGTGACGGGGACCCCCCAAAATCCGCTCTGGGGACCCCCAGAATGGGGAACCCCCCACCTGGGGACCCCCGCACAAACCTGAGGACCCCCCTACAAACCGGAGGACCCCCCCCCCACAGATCTGGGGACCCCCGTACAGACCTGGGGACCCCCAGAACGGGGAACCCCCCCACCTGAGGACCCCCCCCTAGATCTGGGGACCCTCCCAAAGCCCTGCGGACCCCACGCGTGGGGG
>NW_024368451.1:0-1091 GCF_014805655.1 Passer montanus | reverse complement strand
AAAAAAACCCAAACAAAACTGCAGCTTAGTACAGGTATTCAATTCAGATACAAGTGCACAATTTTGGAGGTAAAATTCTAACCTGTCACTATCTAGCTAAGAAACTCACAGAAAATGTATTGCTTTAGTAAAAGTCCTGTCCTATGGTAGTCACGTATGTTTCACAAAAACTATGAAAAAGTTACCAAGTCCAAGCCTCTTGGTGGTGTTGTCTTGATTTACATCATTGTGAAGGCAGTAAGAATCAAGCTATGTCACTGTGAAGTGAAAAATTACAGTGAAATCCAAAGGACCTTAATAATCTGTGTGACTCAAGTACTTAAATTATGCTAAATTAACCTCCAGAGTATAAGTCCTCTTCTAAGAACAGAAGAAGCTTTAGATATTAAAAAGGGCACAGAAATAAATATGAATATAGGGTACTGTAAGCTTTTCAGTATGTATGAGTCTATGACAACACAGAAGAAAAGCACCATCAAGGTGACTTAAATATTTCATATTAACAGTATCTAACACTGTTACAACTTATTTGAAGTATTTATAGCAGATGGCATAATTCCTAAGAATTAGAAAAAAATTCTAGGAACTTCCAAAGCCAACAGAAGTTATTCTTCCTTTCTTTGGTTCAGTCATAACTGCTTCAGTCCTCACACTAAAAGGGGAGTCAGATAATAAACTTTTGGGAAAATTAGTACAAAATTCAAAATCCAGCATGAAAACATAGCAGAATGTAATCAAGTGTTCAGTGATCAAACGAGCACACTAGTTAATGCTTGCTGATTGAAGTTAATCAAAAGGTAAATAAAGAAATAGCAGGTAGTTTGAGCATGCAGGTGAGAGAAGCCCACAGTATCCAGGGAACCGTGGCAGTAAGTAGTTCTCAGAACGCTCCAGCATGTAAAACAGGAAGGTGGAAACAAGGCTGTTATGTGTGTGCTGCTGGTCGTGTGAACAGCATTTACCTGCTCACTAAACCATGGACTTCCTTCCTAAAGACCTTGATTCTCAGCTTCCTCATCACGTGTTATCTCTCCATTTGCAGGGATGAACTCAATAAAAGACATTTTTATACCCATCCAAAATAGGAAAAG
>NW_024368450.1:0-1091 GCF_014805655.1 Passer montanus | reverse complement strand
TAATCCCTATGGATCACATGGCTCATTCCATCATATGGATTTTGGCCACAAAATCCTTACGGATCAACCAAAGTGCTCTGGGAGTGGGATGGACGAGGACAGAAAGGAGGGAAAAAGGGAATTGGGAGAGTGAAGCTGATTCCATGGATCCATAAATCTGGCTCAGTGCCATATATTAATATATTTAATATGTTTAAATATAAATATGTATAAAAAGAAATGTAAATTTATATATACATCATTTATATTTCAACATAAAATATAAAAATAGACAAATAACATATTAATATATGTTCTATATCTGTATAAAATTATATTTTATATATATAAATATTTTATAAATATATCTTTATAGACATATTTGTATGCAGATATATAAATATATATTTTTAAAAATAAGATATTAAATAAAAAGTATAAATAAATTAATTAATATTTTAATTTATTTAAATTTAACATTTTAATACACATTAAAAAATATATTAAATTAAAAGTATAAATAAATAAATATTTTATAATTTATTTAAATGTAACATTTTAATCCACATTTTTCCCATATAAACACCCATTTAAATTTACATTATTTGCCTAAAAATCATAGAAACTCCCCAAAAACCCTCAAAATTCACAATTATTTCCCCCACCAGACACAAAGTGTTACCAAATTTCCCAAAATCCCGATTTTAACGGGAAAAAAGGGAAGGAGTGAATTTTCTGGAAGTGCAAACACCCCAAAAACGCCACAATTTCCCTGAAAAATTCCAGGGAATTTCAAAGAATTGGGAATTTTTACCTGGTAGGGGCGGAGCTTGTGGTGGATCTCCTGGATCCCCACCTCCCGCGTCCTCACGTCGCGGCACTGCGGGAAAAGGGAAGAGGTGAGCACGGGAAATTCCGGGAAAATACGGAAAATTCTGGAAAAAAAAATGCCGGAAAATTAGAGGGAAAAATTCCAGAAAAAAATCCGGAAAATTAGAGGAAAAAATTCCGAAAAATTCCGGAAAATTACAGAAAAAAAATCCGGAAAAAAATTTCCAGAAAATTAGAGAAAATTCCGGAAAAAATTCCAGAAAATTAGAAGAAAAAATTCC
>NW_024368449.1:0-1092 GCF_014805655.1 Passer montanus | reverse complement strand
AAAATTACACTCAGCTATATATATACAAGAGAAATACTATATTTTTGTCTCTGTCTTTTAAAAAAATACCATCAATAAGACTGGAACAGGGGTTGAATAATATTTTTGATCAGTTTTCTATATATAGTCAGGGCATCAGATTCCTTGTGAGTAAGAGAATAAAAATCTAACCATAAAGGAATTAATATTGATCTACTTACATACAAATTATACCCTTATGTAATATTTAAGTAAAATTTTGGGGAGGTGTCTATTCCCATGCAAGATCTGATTTATACATGAGTATCTAGTTAAAAATTATTTAACCTTCTATGAAGCAAATGTGATTTCTGTATATGCTAACTCTGCAGAACTTGTGTGCTCCAAAGGTTTAATGTCCGTATCTAATCCTGATTATTCCTAATCTTAAATCAGAGAAAATCCTCTACTCCCCTCTGCAACACCTGATCTTGATTCCTGGATTACCTTATAGATACTTAATGGCTTATTAACATGAATCATCTCCTTTTACAAATATATATTCTACATAAATAGGACCTCAGCACTGCTCACTCCTAAGCATCACTCTCTTATGTTATTATATGTCCTAGGTATTCTAGGTATACTGTAGAAGAAAAGAGCTGGACTCATCTAATTTTTGAACACTTTTCTCCTGCTCCAAATACAGCACAAATGTACGGGGAAGCGATGTCAGAGATTTGAGAGGACTCGCACCCACTCAACACGTACACCACAGTGCCGATCTTATCCACCCCATGCTTCTCTCTCACCAAGCAAATCTGTACTTAGGACTGTTGCTGGTCATTGGAACTGAAGTGTCTGTACTGCTAAATTGTTAAAGGAGCCCCTGGAAAAATCTCACCCAGGCATACCTCTCCCAAGCAATTCCCAGTCATAGCTAAGGAGCTGTCCAAGGCCAGGAACCATTTCCAACAGGGCATGCATATGGCCACACTCATTTAGAAATAAGGGCCATTACTGGCTGCTAGATTGTTAATTAATTTACTCATAAGCCAATTCCTTCATGGATTAAATGTGAGTTCATTTTATTTTGAAGAGCAGATGTTCCACGCTAAGTATGGTAGAAGGAAC
>NW_024368448.1:0-1092 GCF_014805655.1 Passer montanus | reverse complement strand
CAGCGGGGCGGCTGCGGGCGGAGCCGCGGGTGGGGCCGGGGCCGGGCCAGAGCAGCCGAAAGTCCGTGCTGCTCCGCCAGCAGCAGAGCGAGCGGCACCTCCAGCGGTGCCACAGCCGGGACGGAGAGAGCCCGGCGGAGGTGGAACCACGGCGGGCCGGGCACGGGGCGGCCCCGCCGATGGGCGCCTTGCGGGACGCGGCGTGAGCCGGGCGGGAGAGGCGGGACACGGACGGGACGGCACGGCACGGCAGGGGAGTGAAGGGGGGTGTGAGAGGGAAAAGGGGCGGAGAGCGACCATAAAGTCGAGCGGAAAACCGGTCGAGGGGCGCTGCTGCTGCTGCCGCCTCCGCGGGCCCAAGGGAGGAGCCGCCGCGTGCCCCGCGGAATGAAAGAAATTAAGAAAGAAATAAACACCTGTGAAAGAAAAAACGAATAAATCATGCACGGCGGGCCGGGCAGCGGCGGGCACGGGGCGGCCCCGCCGAGGGGCGCCGTGCGGGACGCGGCGTGAGCCGGGCGGGAGACGGGACACGGACGGGACGGGACGGCACGGCAGGGGAGGGAAGGGGGGTGTGAGAGGGAAAAGGGGACGGAGAGCGACCATAAAGTCGAGCGGAAAACCGGTCGAGAGGCGCTGCTGCTGCCGCCTCTGTGGGCCCAACAGAGGAGCCGCCGCGTGCCTCGCGGAACGAAAGAAATTAAGAAAGAAATAAACACCTGTGAAAAAAAAACAAACTAATAAATCAATACAGAAATGAATAAAAGTGTAGCTTGTAGGTTTCTTCTTCCTTAGGTGAGATGAGGCATTTCCCTGGGAAGAATTCTCTGTCCTGGTGGTTGTGCCAGAGTGGATTGGAGTGGAGCCTTTAATTTTCAGGTAGAAAAGGGAAATCGTGTCAGTAATGTCATCTCTTTTCATCCTGTGTTGAGGCAGTTGCAGGCTGCCAAGAGACAGAATCTGCAATGTGGAATTCAGTCCCAAGTTTCTTTTTCTGCCACAGGATGAGAAGTATCTCAGAATCATGTAGTCATGGCATGGTTTGGATTGGAAGGGAGCTGAAATATCACATTGTTGCAATCCCTCTGCTGT
>NW_024368447.1:0-915 GCF_014805655.1 Passer montanus | reverse complement strand
TTTTTTTTTTTTCCTGCTGTATAAGTCTGAAATCTACTATAGACTCCATTTAGATGGTTGGCCAAACTGTATATAAGTGGAGTTTTTCTGGTCATAATTATCAATTTTCTTCTGAACGTTTGCACATGGCCAGACTCATCTTCCAGAATAGTAACACTGCCTTCAGTTGTCTGTCTTAAGTGATTTCAATGGGATCCTTATTTACACAAACATTTGAAACAGAACAGACTAGATCTTTTCTTAGAGAATATTACCAGAGTAACAAAATTACCAGAAAGGCTTTAAAACAAAATTAGCAAATCCCAAAAAACAAGACAACAAAATTTTAAAAAGCCACTTCAACTCACTCCCTGCCCAAAATCCAACCCAATCAACAAAAAAACATAAAACCAACAAACCAAACAAACAAACAAAAAAAAGCATTTCAATATATTACAAAGAAAGGCAAATCACTGTTTTCATACAACCTTTCAAGCTCTAGGGTTAAGGTTAGTCTGAAAACTCACTCTACACAGTTCCTTTGAAACCACCTTCTGTTTGTTGTGAGTTCTAGTCCAGAGCACTGCTCTCTGCTCTCTTCCTCCTAAACAATGTCTTTTGTGCATAAGTGGCAAACTTGTTTTTCTATTCTAAACTGTCGCCATTTCTCCTTTCCCTATCCCAGGAAACACCTTTTCCCAAAGCATGCCCAAACAGATATAGAAGTTCATTGAGATTCCCTAAGCAGCCAGGGGGCTTCCACCTGACCTTCTAATTCTTTTCTTTAAGAAATACACCACAAGAAGAGTAAATAAAGATATTAGCTGTCATATTGATACTGCAACCATGTTGGTATCAAAAAAAGGTGCAGAGTAAACACAGTAGTTGTCTATAAAATTCTGGTTTTACTTTTTACCAGGGCCTGTAGTGACAGGA
>NW_024368446.1:0-1092 GCF_014805655.1 Passer montanus | reverse complement strand
AATGAGGAAAAATGGGGGAAATGGGAATAAAACCAGGGAGAATAATGGGGAAAAAAGGGAAAAATGGGGAAAATTTGGGAATAATGGGGGAAAAGGGGAAAAATTGGGAAAAATGGGAAGAAAATGGGAGAAAATGGGGGAAAAACGGGAAAAATTGGGAAAAATGGGAATAAAAATGGGGGAAAAAGGGGAAAAATTGGGAAAAATGGGAATAAAATGGGGGAAAATGGGGGGGAAAGGGAAAACTGGGGGGAAATGAGGGGAATTGGGGGGAAAAAGGGATTTTTGTGGGATTTTTGTGGGATTTTTGTGGGATTTTTGTGGGATTTTTGTGGGATTTTTGTGGGATTTTTGTGGGATTTTTGTGGGATTTTTCTGGGAGTTTTGCTTGGGGGTGGAGTTTGGGATTTTTTGGCTTTGGGTTTGTTTTGGTGGGGTTTTAAGGGTTTTTTATGGGATTTTGAATTTTGCTTTGATGATTTGGTGTTTTTTGTTTTTTTCTGGGTTTATTTAAATGGGGTTTTTATGGGATATTTTCCACGTTGGGGTTATTTTTATGGGGTTGTTTGAGTTTTTAAGGGATTTTTTTTGTTTTTGGGGTTATTTTTTTGGGTTTATTTTGCTCGGGGGAGTTCCCTGACCCCTCCCAGTAACCCCCAGTCCCCCCAGTACTCTCGGGCCCTGAACAAGCTGAACTGGGGGGTTCCTATGGGGTTTCCATGGGATTTTATGGGATTTTAGTGGGATTTTTTGTTTCTGGGGTTATTTCTATGGGGTTTTTTTGGGGTTTTTCCTCTCGGGGGGCTCTCCCAGTAACTCCCAGTCCCCCCAGTACTCGCCGGCCCTGAACAGGCTGCACTGGGGGGGTTCCTATGGGGTTTCCATGGGATTTTATGGGATTTTAGTGGGATTTTTTGTTTCTGGGGTTATTTCTATGGGGTTTTTTTGGGGTTTTTCCTCTCGGGGGGCTCTCCCAGTAACTCCCAGTCCCCCCAGTACTCGCCGGCCCTGAACAGGCTGCACTGGGGGGGTTCCTATGGGGTTTTTATGGGGTTTCTGTGGCGATTTATGGAGTTTAATGGGGTTTTAATG
>NW_024368445.1:0-1092 GCF_014805655.1 Passer montanus | reverse complement strand
ACCGGGACCGGAATGGAACCGGGACCGGAACCGGGGGCCGCGCCCGGTACCGAGGGGACAATCCCGGGTCCCGGTACCGGTACCGGCCCCAAATCCGACCCCGATTCCCGGTACCGAACCGGGGGGGGCCAATCCCGATCCCGGTACCGATCCCGGCCCCGGTACCGATTCCCGACTCCCGGTACCGGCCCCAAATCCCGGTACCGGTACCGAACCGGGGATGCCGATCCCGGTACCGACCCCAATTCCCGAGCCCGAATCCCGGTACCGGTACCGAACCGGGGGCCCCAAATCACGGCCGAACCGGGGATGCCGATCCCGGTACCGACCCCAATTCCCGAGCCCGAATCCGGTACCGGTACCGAACCGGGGGCCCCAAATCCCGGTACCGACCCCGGCACCGACCCCAAATCCCGGTACCGATCCCGATTCCCGATTCCCGGCACCGATCCCGAACCGGGCCGGCCATTCCCGGTACCGACCCCAAATCCCGGAACCGCTCCCGGCTCCCGGTACCGATCCCGGTTCTCGGTACCGAACCCGAACCGCGGGCCCCAAATCCCGGTACCGACCCCAAATCCCGGTACCGAACCCGGTTCTCGGTACCGAACCCGAACCGGGGGCCTCGATCCCGGTTCCCAATCCCGGCCCCGACCCCAAATCCCGGTACCGACCCCAAATCCCGATCCCGGCTGCCGGAACCGCTCCCGGTACCGATCCCGGCTCCCGGTACCGATCCCGAACCGGGGGCCTCGATCCCGGTTCCCAATCCCGGCACCGCCCCCAAATCCCGGCCCCAAATCCCGGTACCGAACCCGAACCGGGCGGGCCATTCCCGGTACCGACCCCAAATCCCGGTACCGATCCCAAATCCCGGTACTGATCCCGATTTCCGATTCCCGGTACCGAACCCGAACCGGGAGCCCCAAATCCCGGTACCGACCCCAAATCCCGGTACCGATCCCGGCCCCGACCCCAAACCCCCCTCCCGGTACCGAACCGCGGCCCCCAGTCCCGGTCCCGGCGCCATTGACCGCGTTCCCCCGCCGCCCCCTCCCCAAATTCCCGGGTTTTTTTCCCCAATTCCCCCTC
>NW_024368444.1:302-1092 GCF_014805655.1 Passer montanus | reverse complement strand
CACTGCAGAGTGACCGGGCAGAGTGACCAGGCAGCGACCAGGCAGAGTGACCACTGTGGAGTGACCAGGGCAGAGTGACCACTGCATCGTGACCACTGCATGGCACCTAGTGACCGCTGCAGAGTGACCAGGCAGTGACCAGAGCAGAGTGACCACTGTGGAGTGACCAGGGCAGAGTGACCGGGCAGTGACCGGCCAGAGTGACCGGGCAGTGACCAGGCAGAGTGACCACTGGGGAGTGACCACTGCAGAGTGACCAGTGCACAGAGTGACCAGTGACCAGTGCATAGTGACGAGCACAGGGTGACCAGGGCAGTGACTAGGGCAGAGTGACCACTGTGGAGTGACCACTGCAGAGCGACCGGGGCAGTGACCAGGGCAGAGTGACCAGGCAGTGACCGGGGCAGTGACCAGGGTGGGGAGTGACCAGTGCAGTGACTGGGGCAGAGTGACCAGGGCAGTGACCGGGGCAGAGTGACCACTGCATCGTGACCACTGCATCGTGACCACTGCATGGCACCTAGTGACCACTGCAGAGTGACCAGGGCAGTGACCGGTGTGGGGAGTGACCAGGCAGAGTAACCAGGGCAGAGTGACCACTGCATGGCACAGAGTGACCAGTGACCAGCGCATAATGACCAGTGAAGAGTGACCACTGTGGAGTGACCAGGGCAGTGACCAGCGCAGGGTGACCATCCCAAACCTCCCCAACCCCCTCAAGACCCCCCTAAAACCTTCCCAAACTCCGCCAACCCCCCCCCCAAACCTCCTCATACCCCACCAAGACCCC
>NW_024368444.1:0-297 GCF_014805655.1 Passer montanus | reverse complement strand
CTCAAAACCTCCCCAACCCCCCCAAGACCCCCCAAAATCTTCCCAAATCCCCTCAAAACCTCTGCAAAACCTCCACAAATCTCCCCCAAACCTTTTCAAACCCCTCCAAGACCCCCTGAAACCTCCTCAAAACCTCCCCAACCCCCCCAAGACCCCCCAAAATCTTCCCAAATCCCCTCAAAACCTCTGCAAAACCTCCACAAATCTCCCCCAAACCTTTTCAAACCCCTCCAAGACCCCCTGAAACCTCCCCAAAACCTCCCCAAAACCCCCAAGCCCCCCTCAAAGCCCCCCCAG
>NW_024368443.1:0-1065 GCF_014805655.1 Passer montanus | reverse complement strand
TGGATTTAGTTCCATTCACCTCAACTCTCTGGGCCTGGCCATCCAGCCCGGTTTCTACCTACTGAAGTGTTCACCCATCCAAGCCATGAGCAGCCAGGTTTTCTAGGAGGATGCTATGGGAGACTCTGTCAAATGCTTTACTGAGGTCTAAATAGAGTACATCCACTGCTTTTTCCTCATCTACTAAGCAGGTCACTTGGTCATAGAAGAAGGTCAGGTTAACCAAGCAGGACCTGTCATTCTTAAGTCCATGTTGGCCGGACTTGATCCCCTGATTGTCCTGCATGTACCATGTAATGGCACTCAGGACCCCTCTTGTTTGTTGCTACTAAAAAAAACGGCATTGGACAAGGACAGAAATAGGAGGCTTTGCAAGCTGACCCTAACCAGAAATGAGGGCTGGTTAAAAAGTAGCCACAGGAAACAACTGAAGAAACAGCTCTCAGTATCTCACAGTAAACATGGGAGATCTGAGTGCTGATTAAGACACCACTCCTGCTAAAGTTATTAATGTGCGATCCTTACAGAATCACTGAAGCCTGGAGCTGCAGTATGTAGCATCAAGCACCTTTAGCTTTACTCCTGCCCCTGGCATGCAGCCAAGACTCAGCTTTATGGGTCATCCAGAATCAAGGGGCTACATGTCTTCAGGGTTGATTTAAAGCCTTCAAAAATAAAACAAGCAAACAAACAACTTGCGGCCTATAGAAACAGTGTGTGGCTTATGACACTGCTCAGTTTCAATTAGCTTCATGTCAAAATGCAGCACAGTGGCTTGGGTTCAGTTTTTTTTTGTTTTTACTCACAGCACCCATCAATCCAAACAGTGATTTTTTCCACACTATTTTATCAGACTGAAGAAATACCTAGTGCAAATTGCTCTCCTCATCAGATAGTGGGAATAACAGAATTATTTAACTGGTAATTGAGCCCTAAAGGATGGAGCTAAAAGAAGACCACCTAAGGCTACACAAAATTTAACTCAGTCTCTGAAGTAGAGAGAACTTCCCTGATTATATTACTCCAGATACTGAACTCACCTTCCACAACAATAAAATATTTTTT
>NW_024368442.1:0-1094 GCF_014805655.1 Passer montanus | reverse complement strand
AAATCCTTTAAAAATCCCCAAAAAATCCCCCCAAGAAAACCTTCCCCAAAAATTCCTTTAAAAAATACCCAAAAAATCCCAAACATATGCCCCCAAAATCACAAAAGATTGCTAAAAAATCCTAAAAGAATCCCCGCAAAAAAACATTTAAAAAAAATCCTTTAAAAATCCCAAAAAAATCCCCCCAAAATCCCCCGACAAAGTAAAAAATCCCCCACAAAAAAATTCCCCCCAAAAAATCTTCCCCAAAAATTCCTTTAAAAAATCCCCCAAAAATCCCCAAAAAATCCCCCCCAAAAATCCCCCCAAAATCGCAAAAGATTGCTAAAAAATCCTAAAAGAATCCCTCCAAAAAATCCTTTAAAAATCCCCCAAAAAATCCCCCCTGAAAAATAAGAAAAAAATCCTAAAAAATCCCCCCAAATCCCATAAAATTCCCAAAAAAATTCCCCAAAAATCTCCCCAAAAGTTTCAATAACATCGAAAAAAATCCACCCAAAAATAAAAAAATCCCAAAATAAATCCCAAGAAATTTCCCCCCAAAAAATCCCCCCAAAAATCACAGAAAAATCCTTAAAAATCCCACAAAAATCCCAAAACCCCTTAAAAAATCCGAAAAAATCCCCCTCAAAATGCCCCAAAAATACTTAAAAAAATCCTCCAAATCACATAAAATCCCCCCAAAATCCCCCCAAATTACCCCTAAAAATTCTACCATTTTTTTCCCCAAAATTCCCATAAAATTCTTCCCAAAAATTCCTTAAAAATCCCACAAAAATCCCAAAACCCCTTAAAAAATCCGAAAAAATCCCCCTCAAAATGCCCCAAAAATACTTAAAAAAATCCTCCAAATCACATAAAATCCCCCCAAAATCCCCCCAAATTACCCCTAAAATTAAATAAAAAAATCCCCAAAAATAAAAAAATCCCAAAAGAAATCTGAAAAAATCCTAAGAAATCCCCCCAAAAAATCCCTCAAAAATCCCCCAAAAAAGAATCAAAATTCTCCCCAAAAATTCCCCCCAAAATCCTCCTAAAAATCCCAATAAAATAAAAAATTCCCCCCCCAAAAAAATCCCAAATAAATCCCAAAA
>NW_024368441.1:0-55698 GCF_014805655.1 Passer montanus | reverse complement strand
ATCCAGACTTCTGCTAGGCTGATAGTTGGGAAACACTTTCGAAAGGATTTCCTGAGAGATCAGAGATTGAAGAGGAGAATGGAATTAATTCCTGGAGGCAGAGGATCTTTGCCATAATTACTTCCTTGTTTATTGGCCTTTTAACAGCACATTGACAGTGCTGCTTGTCTTGTACCAAGTCAAAATGCTGCCTGCTGGTAGCAGAGTGGCAAATCAAGGAAGAAGCAGAAATAATCTATGTAATCCTGAAATAATAAAACTCTTTCTCGAGGTTTTAAAGAGCTGTGAAGCTTGGATGGAGCTGGTTTTTAGCTATGGAGTGAGTTGATTGTACAGCTGAATTTCACACCTCCTTACAGGGTCTGGGCTATTCCAAGTGTAGTTTTATAAATACTTTATATCAGTGCTTCAGTGACAGGTGCCTGAGGGCAGGTGGCTTCCCATGGGATCTCCTGCTGTGTCTCCAGCAGGAAGAGAAAAGCTGCATTTACAACTCATGCTCTCAGTCCTGGAGCAAATCCTTTTTCTTGAGGAAATGTCTTCCTTAAACATGAGTAATAGAAGCTCTTGTAGTTTGCTGTTATGTTGGTGTGAAAAATGCCAATCACTTGTTTTTGCAATTTTAAAAGTTTAATAGTAATAAAATGGTTATAAAAATAGTAATATAATTAGAGTAATAAAATTTGAACAATTGAGATTAGGACAATATGAGACAATAAAAACAAAGAGATACGGACGTCTGAGTACCTTTTTCTGGGCAGCACAAGCCTGAAAAAGGACACCCGTTAACAGAGGATTAACCCTTAAAAACAATCGCCTGTTGCATATTCATGCACCTCATACATGATGCATAAATTCCATTCAAACACAGGATTCTGTCTGGTCACTGTCAACTTCTTCCTCTTAATCCTCATGCCGTCTTCCTGTCTGAGCGAGGTGGGAAGAAGTTAATTTTCTGCTGATAAGGGAGCAACAAATTCCCTTTCTCTGAAAGATTTAGGTGTCCTGTGGCTTTTATCTGGTGCCAGTCCTTTCTTAAACAAATATCTTGCATAGCACAGTTTCTATTTTAACATTATGTTATAACCGAAAACTATATTTAATACATTACATAAGAAAATTAATACAGCATAACTTTCTAACATAACAGATACAATATTCATTTTACTCGCGAAAAGCCAATCATAAAATACACATTTTTCACAGTTGGCATGCCCAGAACTTTTTTTTTGGAACTCACAAGAAATTCATTTAATTGCTTGAAATATTATCTTAAAAAAGGCCACCTTACCAAGAGTTTCTTACTTGTCAGACACCAGGCACTAGAGTGTGTGTCTGTTTGTTCCTGAGTTTTCAGGGTCTCGGGGGCTTTTGGTGTCCTCTTTTATCATCAACTGCATAATGATGACAAGAGATAGACAAATATAAATAACAACAACAAAATGCAGTGACATAACCACAGCCACTCCTCTACTTATCATAGGGCAGTCATCAGCCAGGGGAAGGAGACAGGCAATGGAGTGTGTGCCACTGAGCTCTGGAAAACTAGGAGCAATTTCTGATCAGACTGAGCCCTTGTTTCACATCAGTGCATCTCCAAATAAAACAAGGAACAGCCCCATGGCACTGTGTCTATTAAGAGAAAAATATAGACGAGGGAAATAATAAGCAACCCCAGAGTGTTATCCTGCAGCTGCAGGCAGTGATGTGAATAGAAGCTTAACAGTTTAATTAAGCTTGGTTTGGGTTCTCTTGATTCTCAGGAGCTTTAAAGAAGGGCTCCCATATCTTGCTCTTGGGGCCAACTGGAAAATGTTCCAGAAAGTTTGGCTTCTGGCACAGGGCTCTGATGAATCTCCTCAACATCTGCAACAGCACACCAGGAGCAAGGGCTGATGAGGAGGGAATTGAAGATGGAAACTCCTGCAGCCACTGAAGTTGGCAGTGAGCAGAGAGCTGTCAGGGAAGGAACACTTTCCTCTGGGCTGGCAGGATCAGGACACAGGCAGGTGACACAGAGAGGTGACAGCACTGCCTTGGGCAGCTCTGTTGTTCCCAGGTGAGGCAGCCAGGTCCCATGACATTTTTGGAGGAGAAATGAAGGAGCAGGAAGAGGAAAAACTTCATTCTTCTCTGCTGAAGTGGCAGCTGGCGAATAAATCAAGTAGAGCATCCTGGCTAAGCGCTCATTCTAGAGAACAGCACAAGCTTATTAAGGAATAATGTGTGTGAAATGCCTGCAGTGATGGAAAACCTCGGGGTGGCCTGCAGCCAGAGCCCCATAAAACATTCACTTGGGCCAGTGCAAATTTGCCTGGCAATAAATGGCTGTGCTAATTAGGTTTTGAAAGGGCCTGTCAACCTTTTCACCTGATTAGAAGATAGTGAGGCTGTGCGTCCCCAGCTCCATGCTATGGTGAGCTCCACCACTTGTGCTTGAAGAACTGATGTGGCAGAATAGAGAAACAACGGAAGAAATGTTGCCAAGGTATTTGGCAAAAAAATTCTTTTCCTGAAAAGAACAGGAGAATTTCTTGGTGTAGACACTTCATTCTCAACACCACCATCTTCTGTGCTGGGCTTCCTCTTGGTGTGATGCTCAAGAAAGAAAACAAGAGGAGTGAAGAGAACAAGGCTGCAGTTACCATTTGCAGTGTGAGACAGAAAAGGTGACTCTTGTTCAGTGAGGGGAGGGTTGTGGGGGTCAAACTCCATAAAGATGTTAGAAATGAGGCAGCTTGGACAGGAGCAGGGGAGAAAAGAATGTAATTGCCTGTTCCTGTTATTCCTCTCTAGTGTCTGTGTGGTGCTGGGCTCTGCTGGCTCCTTTCCCCTTGGGCTGAGGAGAGCCAGGCTGCCCAAAGCAGCTGCTCCTGGCAGCCCTCGTGCTCCTGACAGAGACAGCAAGGAGGATGTGGCTCTAAGGGCTGCCAGATGGTTGGAAAGGTAACTCACCACTTTTACACACTCTGAGATGCTGCAGCTGTTAAGCAAGATCCTTCCAAATTACTGTAAGCCTTGTAATTTCATGCAAGTGGATGTTTGAGTAATTTTGTGTGGTTGTTGTTTGGGCTTGTTTGTTCTTCATTATTCTCTGGGGTTAGAACTGACTCTGGATAACCTAAAAGATTAGGCACTCCATTTTGTTAAGATGAAAGAGCTTTTTGTAAGGATCAAGTGGAGAATCTTTGGGGTATCTAGCATATAAGCTACCCATTTCCCAAGACTCCAGAGCTGAAAAATCTTAGCTTTAAGTACATTTCCCACAAAACCAACATTTGTGTTGAATCTGGCCAGGCTACAAGGCACCACTTTTCCATGTTTCCTCAAAACCATAATTATTTTAATTATTTTTAAGAAATAATTTTTTTGCCAAAGCAATTGATTATGTGCTCCAATCGGAACAGCCACAATAGAACTGAAACTGTCATTACTGCCTTGGAGTACAGGGTCAAAACATGACATCCTTGTGTTCCCAAAGGTTCAGATTCTCCCAGCAATTCCAACCTCCTTGCTGGAGAGCAAGCCTGGAATTCAGGCAGCTTTAACCCACCCCAGGCTAAGTCTGAGCATTTCTCCTGCACAGTTGAGCTCCAGTTTGTTTGCCCAGGTTTCCATAAGCTCTGCTGTCTGAGGCAGACTTCAGCTCTTCCCAGCTCATTGAAACTGCAGCATGTTGTACTGATCCATGAATTCATGAATGTGCAACAGAAAGAGGAAGTCAGAACAGAAAGGACAGGATCTCGCCGAGGAACCAGAAACAACTCGGAAATGAAGCCACTGGTTTAGAAAGCATATAAATGTATGTATTGCATTTAATTATTTAATAAATCCTGCAGATGCCCTGAAGTTCCATCAGTCTTATAAAGCAAAATGAAAACAAACCAAAAATTTAAGTATTTGATTGAACTGCCAGAATTAGAACTCCAAATTTTGCTCTTTTGCCTGTATTTAAGCATTTCCTAAATGTTCAGTTTTTGCTTGCACAGAGCCATATAACATCCAGCTCTTTGTATTTACTTGATGTTATTATTTACTCAGGAAATTTTATAAGATTTGAGGTTTTAAATTTTAAGCTTCTGTCCTTCTGAAAGCCAATACATTTGGAAGGTCCAAATAGAATGAGTACTTTTTCAGGGGTTTTTTTGCAGAAGAAATAATTTATTTAAACCAAAATCTGGATTTAAATGAATATTTCCTTCTGAAGAATTAATAAAAATTAATTCTTTTTTTTTTTCCTACAAAGCAGCATGTGCATAAAATCTTTTTAATTTTCACCATCTTTGCTCATCCTAAAAAATTCCTAGTGCACTTGTAGCATCAAGATGGAAAGGCCAATGATACTGCTGAGGGTACAGCTGTGGGCTTCTCTCTCTTTTTCCTTGATCTGGATAGAAGTGTTCAGTGCATTTGGCACTGTGTCATTTTGTGTGACCTGTCCCCCTGTGAGATTCACTCAAATCCTTCACATTTATCACTGGTCAGCACAGGCATCAGCCTCTCTGCTGCGCTGCCACTGCAGGGGATGGGATCAGAAACCAGCAATTAGGGAAGGGTTAAAGAGACCTAAGGATAATGTTGAAGGGGACAGGAGCATTAATTTCTTGTTCAGTTCTGGTTTTGTCTGCTGAGATCTTGAGGCTGCTGAGGGTACAGCTGTGGGCTTCTCTCTCTTTTTCCTTGATCTGGATAGAAGTGTTCAGTGCATTTGGCACTGTGTCATTTTGTGTGACCTGTCCCCCTGTGAGATTCACTCAAATCCTTCACATTTATCACTGGTCAGCACAGGCATCAGCCTCTCTGCTGCGCTGCCACTGCAGGGGATGGGATCAGAAACCAGCAATTAGGGAAGGGTTAAAGAGACCTAAGGATAATGTTGAAGGGGACAGGAGCATTAATTTCTTGTTCAGTTCTGGTTTTGTCTGCTGAGATCTTGAGGAAATGTTCAAAATGTTATCTCAGTAATTTGCATTTGTTTTTAATGTGATTTATCATTCCCCATTTACAGCAGAGTTCCTGCTGTCGCTTTATGGTTTTGTTTTCCATTGTTTTGGTGAGATGTGACATTAATTTGCCTTCATGTCTTTTTTTCATTTCAGCTATGCAAAAACTCCCTAACATGTATTACCACATGGACTCTGGAAAATACAATGTATGATTTCAGTCAGGACTGGAGAAATACATGCACGTGTATTACGAAGAAACAAGGAATTCTCTCTTGGAAGAGGCTGTGACAATATCTGTGTGTTTGTAAGAGAACTCTGAAGGCTCTTACTGCAGACAGCCAGTCCATTTCTGTGATTACCCCAGTGCTGTTAAACAAGCCCAGAGCAGCAGCCAGGAATGGAGTTGATTCACTGTTTCTGAGCTTGGACTCCAGGGATAATTCTGGTTTACACTTTCCCAAGCCAATAGAAAGCAGTTGAGCACAACCTTCTTTAAGTGTTTTTCTGCCATTCTATTTTCATTAACTTCAGAAGAAAGATGGGATTGCCCTGGCTCACAAATATTTGCTTGTTAGGAAAAACAGTTCAGGTGTCCAGGTTTGTGGCAGGTGTAAATTGAGTGATTCCATCTGGTCTTAAAAATGCCTCAACCTCAGCATCAAATCCCATGTTAGAAGATTGAGAAAAATGCAGAACAGCCTAATTTGGCATCCATCACTTGAGGAACCTGTCTCCCTTTTCACTAAGATGGATGAACAGAGGAGCCATGGCAGATCTGTCATACCCACATGACTTTCTCTGGAGAGCTGTTAAACTCCTGGAAATCATCCTGGAGCCTCTCATTGCTCAAAAAGGAGAATGTCTGTGAGATGAGGGAGACTTCAGGGGCTTCTCCCAGGGTTTAGTTCTGCTCTAGAATTTGCAATTTTCTGAACTGAATTAACTTCATAGTTATTGAATCTGCTTCATTCAGAATCGGTCCTGTTAAGGACCATGGTACCACTTCTTAATTTCAGTTAATAAAAATTGGCTGACTCCCACATCCCAGCTCTGTCCCATCCCTCCCGTTGGGATAATCCTGCCCTGCCTACCACTGGCAGCAGCACTGAACTGATTTGCAAGTGCTATATTTAATTCCTTATTTAGGAGTTGGGTGTCCTGTGTCCTTCTGTGCGTGTGTCCAGAACAGAGCCATATTGCACTCCATAAATCCAATTGTTCATGTTTTCAGGGTGTGATTGTATGCAATCACTGCCTTCTATGGGTTATAGTTAAAATCATGACCAAATTATATTGATAAAATTAGAAATTTTCCAGACAATGAAGAAGCTTTAGTTCTGAGTTCTAATTTTCCTCTACAAAAGTGAAGCAGGGTCTTGCAGTGTGCAGAGGAACACCAGTGCTCCACAGCCAGGGCAGAGGGTGCAGCTGCTTCCCTCAGCAGTGAGAGAGGAAAATGGGACACGTATTATGAAGGAACATGGAATTCTCTTTTGGAAGAGGCTGTGGCAATATCTGTGTGTTTGTAAGAGAACTCTAAAGCCTCTTACTGCAGGCAGCCAGTCCATTTCTGTGATTACCCCTGTGCTGTTAAACAAGCCCAGAGCAGCAGCCAGGAATTGAGTTGATTCACTGTTTCTGAGCTTGGACAGCAGAGATAATTCTGGTTTACACTTTCCCAGGCCAATAGAAAGCAGTTGAGCACAACCTTCTTTAAGCGTTTTTCTGCCATTTTATTTTCATTAACTTCAGAAGAAGGGTGGGATTGCCCTGGCTCACAAATATTTGCTTGTTAGGAAAAACAGTTCAGGTGTCCAGGTTTGTGGCAGGTGTAAATTGAGTGATTCCATCTGGTCTTAAAAATGCCTCAACCTCAGCATCAAATCCCATGTTAGAAGATTGAGAAAAATGCAGAACAGCCTAATTTGGCATCCATCACTTGAGGAACCTGTCTCCCTTTTCACTAAGATGGATGAACAGAGGAGCCATGGCAGATCTGTCATACCCACATGACTTTCTCTGGAGAGCTGTTAAACTCCTGGAAATCATCCTAGAGCCTCTCATTGCTCAAAAAGAGAATGTCTGTGAGATAAGGGAGACTTCAGGTACTTCTCCCAGGGTTTAGTTCTCCTCTAGAATTTGCAATTTTCTGCACTGAATTAACTTAATAATTGTTGAATCTTCTTCATTCAGAATTGGTACTGTTAAGGACAATGGTACCACTTCTTAATTTCAGTTAATAAAAATTCTGTCTGACTCCCACATCCCAGCTCTGTCCCATCCCTCCTGTTGGGATAATCCTGCCCTGCCTACCACTGGCAGCAGCACTGAACTGATTTGCAAGTGCTATATTTAATTCCTTATTTAGGAGTTGGGTGTCCTGTGTCCTTCTGTGCATGTGTCCAGAACAGAGCCATAATGCACTCCATAAATCCAATTGTTCATGTTTTCAGGGTGTGATTGCATGAAATCACTGCCTTCTATTGGTTATATTTAAAATCATGACTGAATTATATTGATAAAATTAGATATTTTCCAGACAATTAAGAAGCTTTAGTTCTGAGTTCTAATTTTCCTCTACAAAAGTGAAGCAGGACCTTGCAGTGTGCAGAGGAACACCAGTGCTCCACAGCCAGGGCAGAGGGTGCAGCTGCTTCCCTCAGCAGTGAGAGAGGAAAATGGGACACTCAGTCATTTTTACCTCATGCTTTGTTTTCACCTGGCTTTGCTAATTAACCTTTAACCTTTGCTTGATAATTGTTCTCCAGAATACAAATGAATGCCACACTGATGAGAACATGGCCAAGCAGGAGAAGAAAAGGATTTGGTTTTTAGCATAAAATATATTTTAATGGGAGTTTTTCAGGCCTCATGGGGTTGCAGGAAGAAGCAGTCAGGAGCCATCCAGATGCACAAAGTCTCCTTGCTGGGTGTTGAGGTGGGTAAAACAGAGCTTGTTCCTGTTCCATGGGCAGGGTGTCCCACCCCATCCCTGCAAGGGCAGTGCCAGTGCAGGGGATGTGGCAGGGCTGTCCCAGCAGGTGCCAGGCAGAGCTCTGGCACTGAGCAGCAGCAGGGACTGAGCTCCAGGTTCTCCTGAGGCTGCTGGAGCCCTGCTGGGCTCTTCTGAGCTGCTCCCAGAGTGCAGAGAGCTCAGGCACTGCCTTCCCACTGCCTGTAGGGGCTGGCCATGGGTACTGACCAGAAAACAACTGGGGAGAAAAGCCATGGGGAATGCTACAGCTTTTTGGGGAGTAAGGATGTTTAAATTGGTCAGGTTACTGCTAAATGCCATTGTGCAGTCTGCCAAGGCTGGTTCTGCACAGTCAGCACCTAGATTGTGTTGAAGCTGAGAAAGATTAGAAACTCTGAAATGGCAATCGTAAGAAAAAGAAACAGCAATGTTATAAATAAGCCAAAGCTTTATTTTAATTAGGTAGGCATATGTTAGGATACATTAGGAAACAAAATACAACCAATGTATATTTTCAATAGGCTGTTCTGCAAGCAGAGGGATAATAAGTTAAAAAAATAATTTATTTCAACTACAAATAGTACATCACAATGTCAGAGAAATGAATACAAGTGCTGATGTTTCCAAGAATTATGCAGGATTTCAGCTTTAGCTCTCCATCTCTTTCCTCACTAAATAAAATGAAAATGTAATGCCTCAAAGAAAGTAGTTTCATATTTGTAATCTTTGATACCAGCATGATTAAGAAAGGCATTAAGAAAGGTTGATTTGTACACAGTACTGAAAAATCAGTTCTGTCTGGGAGAATGATAAACAGTGGAAGCTGCTATTTAAATAGAAATAATTGCTGGTACATCTATATCTGTGTTTTAGCACTATTTTTCATTTGGGTTTTTTATCTCGTTGTACACCATAAAAATTCCAGATGGAATTAGCATTAGGAAAATTTTAGAAGAGTAACCATTGAGAGCAGTCATAGCTGGACCTAACTGGGGAATGTTTTTTGTATTGAAAAAAAAGCCATTCCATATCCAGCCCTTTGCCTGCTGGCCTAGATTCTTGCTGAGATGGAGTTGTGGTGGGAGGAGAAACCATTCCACGTTCCTTGGGAGTGTCCTGACAAGGAATCTTGGATCTTGGCTTATTGTCTTGGGTTTGTAGTTTTTTAATTGGAATTTGAATTCTAATAAGATGAAGATATGTTTTCCTAATATTTTTTTTTACCAGAAATTAGTTTTCAGGCCATTAGCATGTTTATATAAGTAATATTGAGAGCGACCCTTAGTTAAAAATTCACAGTAAATTAACTTTTCCCTTAATATATGTGATATTTAGAACCACTTTAATTATCCATAATAGAACACAACATTAGTCTGACAGAAATTCTCACAGGAAAAATATGATCTATTTATATCAATTAATTTACTGTGTCAATTTGACTTTGGAGGGACACTTAAGCCTAGAATTTGGTTCTCCCAAAGTTTGAGCATTGAGGTCACACCAGGGGAATGGAAGAATATTAAACAAGAGTGGAATATCTTTTCCCTGTATAGGCAGATTTTGAGAATTCATAAATGTTCCCAATATCCTCATGGTTAGATACATAAAGCTTTATTTTAATTAGGGAGGCATATGTTAGGATACATTAGGAAACAAAATACAACCAATGTATATTTTCAATAGGCTGTTCTGCAAGCAGAGGGATAATAAGTTAAAAAAATAATTTATTTCAACTACAAATAGTACATCACAATGTCAGAGAAATGAATACAAGTGCTGATGTTTCCAAGAATTATGCAGGATTTCAGCTTTAGCTCTCCATCTCTTTCCCCACTAACCAAAATGAAAATGTAATGCCTCAAAGAAAGTAGTTTCATATTTGTAATCTTTGATACCAGCATGATTAAGAAAGGCATTAAGAAAGGTTGATTTGTACACAGTCCTGAAAAATCAGTTCTGCCTGGGAGAATGATAAACAGTGGAAGCTGCTATTTAAATAGAAATAATTGCTGATACATCTATATCTATGTTTTAGCACTATTTTTCATTTGGGTTTTTTATCTCGTTGTACACCATAAAAATTCCAGATGGAATTAGCATTAGGAAAATTTTAGAAGAGTAACCATTGAGAGCAGTCATAGCTGGACCTAACTGGGGAATGTTTTTTGTATTGAAAAAAAAGCCATTCCATATCCAGCCCTTTGCCTGCTGGCCTAGATTCTTGCTGAGATGGAGTTGTGGTGGGAGGAGAAACCATTCCACGTTCCTTGGGAGTGTCCTGGAATAGGACCATGAGCTGGGGCAGTTACTGGGTCAGACTTGTGTGTCTGGGCTGCTTGAAGACTTGGCCAAGTGTTTAATCTTGGGATGGAGCCTGTTATGGATTGTGTTTCCTTGTGTACCAGCACAGGGATGAAATGCTACGCAAGTCTGTGCTGAGGCCCAGGCACATCAACTTGTTTGGTCTTTGCAGGGAGGAGGAATAAAAGTGGAGCTGCAGGAATCCAAGGTGACAGAAAAACAACATTTGGGAGGCATTTACCTGTGTCAGCCTAGCTGGGTGTAGGTAATTTCCTTACTTTACAGTAAGATTTCACCGCTGCACGTTCAGCAAAAGAGGACAAGGAATTATCTTCCCAGGTAATATTTGGTTTTGGAGGCATTAGAAGTTCATCCATTTGTCTAAGGATGAAATGAAGCTTTTCTGAAGTTTATCACCTGGTAATTTGGGCACCGAGTTTCCCTGGAGTTTGGTTCCTGGATCCTGACTGTTGCCCTGTCCTGAGCAGGGATGAAGGAGTAAGTAGAGGAGAGGAGGGGAGCAGAGGGATCCACTTTGTTGTGCTTGGTTGTACAAGAGTTCTACAGATAAGTGTCATTCTGCTGGATCTCCACCTGTTTCCGTGTGCTGTTGTGTTTCAGGGTGTTGGGCTGAGTATTTTTATTTTCTGTAATCATTCAGCTAAGTCATGCTTTAGATGAGTTTCTGTTCTTTAGACTTCATTGCTGCAGTGTGGATGAAGGAAGGGAACTCACCTGCTTTCTTTGCTAATTGTATCCCAGCAAATTGACACCAAGAGTTTCCTGTCTTGGTCTCTGGTGAATTGTCCTGCTCTGAGCCAGCCTGTGTGTGGCCCAGAGGCTCAGCTGGGGCAATTCCTGCTCTCCCTGCTGCTGCCCTGAGTGGCCTGGAGTCCATGGCAGGGGAGCCCTCAGGGCTCGGGGCACGGCCCGGGCTCTGCTCCGCTCCCCTGGGGCCCCTGGGCGCTGCTGCACTTTGATGAGCCCTGAGGGGACGCACGGTGCCATGTGGGATGAGGGGGACAGGCCGACATCTTGGGTAAGGGCAGGGGAAGGTGGGGCTGTCGGTCTGCCATGGTGGGTAAGGGCTCGTGAGGGAAACGCTCTGCTGGTATGAACCTGGCTGTGGTGTCAGAGTGCCATTTTGTGTGGGGCTGTGGGGTCAGTCTGCCTATTTGTGTCAGGCTGTGCAGGCAGACTGCCATTTTGTGTCAGGCTATGGGGACACTCCGCCATTTTGTGTGGGGCTGTGGGGTCAGCCCACCATTTTGTGTGGAGCTGTGGGACACTCTGCCATTTGTCTAAGTCTGTGCTCTCACTCCGCCATTTTGTGTCAGGCTGTGGGGTCAGACCGCCATTTTGTGTGAGGCTGTGGAATACTTCACCATTTTGTGTCAGGCTGTGAGACATTCTCTGCTTTTATGTCAGGCTGTGGGACATTCTGCCATTATGTGTGAGGCTGTGGGTTCAGACCGCCATTTTCTGTGGGGCTGTGGGACACTCTTCCCTTTTCTGTTGGGCTGTGGGACACTCCACCATTGTGTGTGAGTCTGTACTCTCACTCCGCCATTTTGTGAGAGGCTGTGGAATATTCCACCATCTTGTGTTGGGCTGTGAGACACTCTCCCCATTTGTGTGGGGCTGGGGGTCAGACCACCATTTTGTGTGAGTCTGTGCAGTCACTCTGCCATTTTGTGTCGGGCCCTGCATTTGGCCCCTCCTTTTGTCTGTGTGGACAGAGGCTGACAGAGACTCAGGTGGTGGAGCAGTGACATCCCACCTATGCAGATCCCTCCCTCTTCCTCCCACACTTCCCACTTGGTTGTTTGGAGCCACTCAATGATCCCTCCAGTCTCCTACAGGGACAAAGAGGAAGTATTAACTCTTCTGTGTTTAATATGCAAAACAATTAAAATAGCATGTGCCATATGGTCCTGTTTTCCTTATGAGCAATTATGTGCTGAACTGAGGAGGAAGCCCAGAGTTTATTTTGTCTTGCTGGTGCCTTGGCAGCCTGAGATACACAGAGACTTCCATGGATTTTCCCAAGAGATTGCCATTTCTCAGACAAGTGGTGCAATAGCAGTTGACATCTTTAATAAGAAAATGGAGCCAGGGAACAGAATGAGAAAATTTCAACAGCCATTAATTTGATTCTAGATTTGATTCTTAAAAATTCTAGACATGAATTAGTATTGGAAGAACTGCCATGATTATAGGATTAATCCTTTCCTGGAATCAGATACTTGAGTTACTTATGATCAGCCAGCACAAGTTCAGAGTTGCACAGCTAAATGTTGACATAAATAATTGGGAACTGAGAAGTGAATAAAACAGCTAAATGGGAGATGCACTGGTTTATTAAACAATTTCAGGGTACAGTTGTTTTTTCCTCTGCAGAGAAAGGGTAATCTTTTTCAGATGTAAAATAAGACTCTGCTTTAAAGGATTTTTAATTTTTTCTGGGTTGATGTTTTATTTGCTTCTGAAGTGGGTTAACTTTAATAATTGCATATTGATTGTTCATAAGCAGTGGCTCTTATGCAATGTTCATATTGTTTGATTGTTTGTTTTTTCTGCCATGTTAGATTGCTGTGGATTTATTCCAAATCTTCTCCACTCTTGATATACCTGAAAAAATTTGGGTCATGCGTAAATTTTGTCTGTGTATTCGTATAAAATATCTGAAAGAACCAATGCAAACATCATTTATTCAGGTTGTTTGGCATTGGAGTTTTCACGTGTTAAACATCATTAGGGTTAAGTGGATTTAAAGCATCTGCGTAGGCTTCAACTGAGTGACAGAGACCATTTTCCCAAGAAATTGTGGTTTAAAATGGGAAAATGTATTAGCAATTTGTAACTATTTCTGTGTTCTTGTTGTGCTCCTATTGCCTCTTGATTGATCTGTGCCTAAAACAGGGAGGATGATGCAGCTTTCCCTCCAAACTGTAATAAAAAAACCACGAAGGTGTGTGTGGCAGACATTGTGCTTTTTCTCAGTATTGTTGCTGGAAAATGTAGTCCTTGTGAATGCAGAGAAAAGTTTGGCAGTGTTAGACCTGGTTCAGAGAGACTGAAGTGAGTTCCTCCTCCCTAGGATGATTTCTGGAGGTCCAACTGCTAACCCCATGTAGATGGAATTGCCAAAATGTGGAGGGTAGGTCTCTAACCCTGTGATGAGAAGTAAATGAAGCCCTTTTTTGTGTGTAATTGGCTTCTAAAAGTTTGCAGGACAGAGAATAAGGCTGAGACACAAGCAATGTGTGGGATGAGGGATGTGAAAACGATGGCTTCAGTGTCAGCTGGACGCAGCCATCCCTCATTTCTGTGCCTCAGATCTCTGCACACTGTCACACGAGTTTCCAGCAGAACTCTGGAAGCAGCCAGGGTTTGGAACCACAGCCACTGGATGCTGTAACTCGGTGCATTTAGCTTTTAACTGGTGCAGCTTAGAGTGTCTGACTGGTTCTGAATGAAAAATGGAACCATAGCTCAGCACATTGCCAAAAGATCACTGAGGGGCAGCAGTTACAGTGCTGAGCAACTTCATTTAATTACAGTTTTTAATTCTGTTGAAGATTACTTTGCATTTTTAATCTCTGAAGTCCTTGCTCTGATATGATCCTTTTGTTCCTAAGTTATCACTGAACATTACATTTTAGTAATAACAGTACAAACACCAGCTAACATTTCTTTTCATTACTGAGATTTGCTCAGCCATTGTCTGTCCAGCTCTTGTAGGTTTTTTAGGTCAGTTTGGAGTAATACATGGAGCCTTGCTTTGGTCTCTTCTGCATTTTTATTGCTTGTGAGCAAGTGTGTGAAGAGAAAAAGTAGATAATGTGGGGGTTTTGCACCAGGAATTAATTTCTATTTATTTGTAAAACAAGGACTCGAGTAAGAAGTTGGTTTCAGGGCCAAGTGCTGTGGTGGCAGCATTTTGGGATTGCTCACGTGAGGTTTTCTTCTCCCTTTTGGTCTCTGATGAAGCACAGGTGCTGTTCCTGCTCCAAGGGCTGATCCTTGCCTCCTCACCCGTGCGACCGCCCCAGGGCCGGCAGGATCTGGCAATGCCCGAGGTCTGCCTGGCCCTGCTGGTGCAGCTGCTTTGTCTGGAGCTGCCTGTGCAGGGCGCTGTTCCTGTGCAGAAGTCAAGCAAAGAATGAATGTGGAGGGGCCTGGCACTGCCAGCACAGGTAGAGTTTTAAATTGATTTTGTGGCTCTTTTCAGGGGCTGAGGCCTTTGGACACACATGAGCTTGGTGTTGCTGAACCTTGGTGTTCCATGTTCCACTGGATGCACATGATTAAACTCGTAGCTCTGAGAATATTCGTTTTGCTCAGAACATTAGACTCTGCTTTTTCCTTATTTTCACTGTTCTTTTTGGTGAAAATTTGTAGCCAAATTGGGGTATGTCATTCAATACAGAATATTGAGAAATGTCACATAATTTAAACCCAAGCATTTCCTTGAGGTAAAGGTACCTAAATTTAACCCAAACATGTGTGTGAGGGATCTGCTGGGATGCTTTGTATTAGAACCAGCTGGGTCCTGCTCTAAAACAGGAATCATAAAGGTGAAAAACAAGACTCATTAGGCATTGGGAAATGAAATCTAACAGGTTGAGGCTAAACATTTTTAATGTTTACAAAGACAGTGAAATTTATAAAATGTTCTTTCAGGTGGCACAGCACAAATATTGTTTGGAAGCCATAATAAATTTTCTCTCCAACGAGTTTCAAATATTCATGTCCTAGGTTAGCATATTTATCCTTCCATGTAAAACTGCATCCCAAAGTGTCAGCCTGGTGAGACAGTTGTGGAACTTGGCTTTTTATTTCTGTTTATTATGTGATACATTACAGTTGAGTCTCATGGAATAGTTATAGACTAATTCCTAATACTATCTGCCAGAATTATTCATTTGCTGTGTTGCTACCATGATTTTGGGGCAAAAGTGATAATGCTTAGCTATATTTCTAGCAGTTCTTAAAAATAATTGGATTAGAAATCATGCACTGAGAACCTACTTATTATTCTTAACACTTCAAGGCCTCTGTAAGTGTTTTAATCAAGCAGCAAATGATGTACATCTCAGACTGCTTTCTTTCCTGGGTTTTTAATTGCAAGTTTTTAAGCCCTTGAGCACAAGCCTTTCCATTTGGCACAACAAATTTTGGTTGCATTTTGCCTTTCTCGTTCCTCACAGGAGAAAATAAACCCCAGCCATTCAGGTTGGAGGCAGGGCACACTGTGCTGTCTGAATAAATACACAGAGTGAGCACATCACTGAAATGATGTGACCAGAATTAACCCAATGCACCTCCAGAATGTCTTCTCCTCATCACCTCTCATGGATCCTGTTGCTGTTTGTCTGGCTGCCCGTGGAGATCCCGTTCTTTGCCAGGCAAACAGCCGGAGTGTGTTTCCCTTGGCGCTGCCGTGCCCGCTCCCAAGCGCTTGTTGGAGCTGGCAGATCCTTCGTGGGGACGGGAGCCATGCCCTGGCCGCCCAGCTTGACTGGAATTGTGCTGGGACAGCAAACATGGAGAGCCACTTGCGGCTGCAAGGGCAGAGAGTCTGATCTGCTCAGGGCTCCAGTGACACAGCGGATCCCGCCTGCCGTTTGTCCTTCCTCACCCGCGCTCCTGGAAGGACCCCGCGGAGAGGAGGCGCGGCCGGAGCCCGTGAACGCTGCCGGCACCGTCCTTGCTCAGGGGAGGAGCAGGGAAATGCCAGGAGATCATGGTCAGTATTGGCTTTAAAATAAAAAGGAACAGGAAAGGCAGCATCCAGGAATTCCTGCCTTCTGAAATAGGGGAAAAGTTGTCAGTAGGAGAGTGATTTTCTCCTTAAAAATCATGTTACTGACTCTCAGCTACTCAAAACTCCTGTTTCAATCCTCAAAACTCTGTTGTTAAACAACAGGGCCTTTTTTTTCAAAAAAATGTTCTTAAAAAAGCTTCCATGAGTTGCCAAGCAACGGAGCTTGGACAAAAAGGCCAGAGCCTCAGTTCCTGCGGTTCTGGGAGTATGTTTGAATATATATGTATTTATATAAATATGAAAATATTTATATTTATGACCCCCATTCTTCATAGCTGTGGGTCAGGGTGGTGTCTGTCAGGCAGATTTGCTGTTGTGTACAGAGAATTCAGCTGATTGAAGGATTTTGCAGAGATGACAAGCATTAAAGCTTCTGTCAGTGTCAGTACAATAACAAAAAATATCTCCTTGTAAAAATTGCAAGGGTTTTAAAGTTTCCATCTCAAACATCCCACTGGAATTGGTGTTGGAGATTTTGTTTTCTGCCTTTTAGTTTTTAAGTGTCTTAGTGTATAAACATTGCTGAAAGGATTTATTAGAAGACTCTGAATACTGGGAGAAGGAGCAGGGTGGAAAAAGGGCTCTTTTCCTCTTTTTCTGGTTCTTTTCTGGAAATATTCTCTTTCTCTTGACACCAAATTATCTTTGGGATCACTACTGAATAGTTGGAATTTCTGCTACTGGACTTCCATGAAAAGATGGTGGTTTCAGAGAAATTTAGGATTTCCATAATTACATAAAATAATTTAAACCTTTACAGAAATATATAGTGTATTAATATACTTTCATTCATAATTTATGGTGAAAATGGACATTGCTATTTAGATTCCTGTCTTTTAGAAGAGCTTAGAAGCTAGAAGTGTATAATGAGGTCCTTTTTTTCTGAATGGTGTTTGTGTACTTTTTCCCCCTAGAAAATACTTTTACAGAAATAGCTTGGCTTACAGAAAACTGTTTGGAAATGCCAAAACCAGAGCTCCCCAGACCTGGCAGCTCCGAGCTCGGGGAAGAGCTCTGTCAGTGGAGGGAATGAGGAAAGGTCTGTGGTCTGTTTCAGTATAACAAGTCTTTGTTGTTGGTTAATTTCTCCTGGGAGCAACATGGGATAATGCACAGTGCTGATGGATCAGAGCTGCTTTGGGAAATAAGGGTACATGAATGGAAAGATGTTTGTGCTGGGAAAACACGTGATATTTGGGATACAGCAGCTTGGTGTTGCCTCCCTAAGAGCTCTGCTCGGTCTGTCCTGTTGGCAGCCATTCTGTCCTGCTTCCACTGGGTCCTTGCAAGGATCATGCTTAAAGGTTAAGGGAGCAAGCAGAGTTGGGTGAAGGAAGAGCAGAAACAGTGTCAGCAGTATAATGTGGGTGTTCAGTTCATCTTCCAGTGACTGCTGGTAGAGAAGCAACCTTAAATCTTCAGAAACCAAGTGAGGTCTGTTCTTAAGGTTTTGGGAGTTTTTTGATAAATAAATTATATTGGATATTTTCAGCAGACTATTGGAGCTTTTGAAGCCTTGTGATGTGCATTTTAATGATCACTTACCATCCAGTGCCGTGAATGTTTTTAAGCTTGTTCAATGCATTGAAGCAGCAACTGTGTTAATAAATTCTTGTCACTGATTGATGTTAAATGACATGTAGCAAAGAGTCCATCTGTCTGTGTTCTGTCATCCCATGCCTTCTTTCATGTTTCCATTGCTGTCTGTAATAAGTAGTTTGATAATTTTGAGTGACATTTGGGATTTTTATTGGACAGGACATTTCAAGTGCATCTGTCTTGTGAGTGGTTTATAGCTGACAGCTCTAACAACAGCTATTACCTTCCAAAAGGCTGCATTCAGAGTGTTCTTCATGTTCCCCTCCCTGATTTTCTGTTTTCCAGAGTGCCTGTTGCTGACATTTCTTGCTTGTATATTTTTTTAATCCAGACTCTTCTTCTGTGATGGTGGTGATGATTTTAACACTGTTATGCTGAGTCCAGCTGTGTTTGCCTCTCACTGCAGAGTTAATTCTGGTCTCTTTTGTCTGATGCTGTTGCTGTTTTCTGTTAACCTTATCAGTTCTTCCCCTTCCTATCTCAGTGGGTGTGGCTCCCTCAGCGCTGGATTTTACAACTTGTGGGACGCACAAAGTCCCTGGAATGCCAGAGCAGAACAGCTGAAACTGCTGACTCAGCAGTGGAGTTGGCTGTGTCTGATCCTGAGCTGTCACTGGGAGCCACACCAGGCTCCAGCTGCCCGTGCCTCAGCTGGCTGGGAAATTTCTGGTACCTGTTGTCCAGTCTGATGGCTGAACTACAAAGGTGGCAGGAGGTTGTTTCTTCTTATCCTTTTGGTTCATGTTAGGCAAGAAGCTGAAGCCAGAACCTCACCTTCCCTCAGTTACCCTCCTTGCCATCCCCCTCCTGGATTTAACTCTTTGCTGATTTCAGTCACTCGAATTTTGGGTGGCCACAACAGTTACCCTTGGCTTATCTCCTCCTTGCCTGGTGCTGGGAGGTGGCAACTTGTGAGGAGTCCCACTGCTGAGATAAGCCTGACACAGGGAATTGTTAAAATCGCCACTAATCCTTGCCTGTGTGCAGAGCAAGCCCTGGTGCTGCTGCTGAGGATGTGCTGGGCTCGCTCCCTCTCCCTGCAGGAGCAGAGGCAGCGCCTGTGCCGAGCCACGAGAGCCTCCAGTGGCGGTGCCTGGAGCCGGAGCTCTGTGCCCGCCGCTGCTGCCGGGCTCTGCCTGTAAAGCAGGACAGGTTGAGCTGAGAGCTGATGGGTGCAGGGACGGGGTATCTCTGGGAAGCCCAGGAATGGCACAATAAGTACAGCAGCACCTGGATATCTTCCTGAAGCACCCAGGCCTCCTTTCTCTCTTTATTTTGAAAGTTTCTTTGAGTATCACTGAGCTTGGCTTAAACAATAAGCACATTTTGTACTCAAGGTGAGCATTAACCATTAAAAAAGACAGCCATTGTCACAGACACATCAAACTTTAATTAAGATTAATTTTATTTTAGATATGTGGAAGTAAAAATAGAGTCCTTACCTGTTTCCTTTTTCTACATCAGCACGTTTAGTCCACAAGTGCAGAACAGTTATTGCTGGTGACTAAACTCTATTGTGATATGTTGTGTTCTGAGGTTGTACTTCTCTACTTTAAATATTAATATTTCATTATTGCAACACTTTCTTTCCAACTCTTGTGGAGAATGCAGCATCAGACACATTTAATTTTCCAGGCAGACACGTTCCATTTACACAGGAGTTTTAATGGCACGTTTCCTTGTTCCAGAGGAGCCCTGGCCTGGAGGACTGGGTGGCTCAAGGGGCCCAGCAGAGCTCTCCAGCTGATCCCAGCGCTGCTGAAGCCGTCGCTGCCTCAGCTGGGTGGAGCCGTGACTCACATTTCTTGCTTGTGTATTTTTTAAATCAAAACACTTGTATGATGGTGGTGATGATTTTATCACCGTCATGCTGAGTCCAGCTGTGTCTGCCTCTCACTCCAGAGTTAATCCTGGTCTCTTTTGTCTGATCCTGTTGCTGTTCTCTGTTAACCTTATCACTTCTGCCCCTTCCTATCTCAGTGGGTGTGGCTCCCTCAGTGCTGGATTTTACAACTTGTGGGAGGCACAAAGTCCCTGGAATGCCAGAGCAGAACAGCTGAAACTGCTGACTCAGCAGTGGAGTTGGCTGTGTCTGATCCTGAGCTGTCACTGGGAGTCACACCAGGCTCCAGCTGCTCTTGTCTCAGCTGGCTGGGAAATTTCTGAGTACCCGCTGTCCGATCTGATGGCTGAGCTACAACGGTGGCAGGAGGTTGTTTCTGCTTATCCATTGGGCTCATGTTAGGCAAGAAGCTGAAGCCAGAACCTCTCCTTCCCTCAGTTACCCTCCTTGCCATCCCCCTGCTGGATTTAACTCGTTTCTGATTTCAGTGACGCCACTTTTGCGTGGCCACAGCAGTTGCCCTTGGCTTATCTCCTCACTGCCTGGTGCTGGGAGGTGGCACCTTGTGAGGAGTCCCAAATGTGCCTGTGCGCACAGCACGCCCTGGCGCTGCTGCTGAGGATGTGCTGGGCTCGCTCCCTCTCCCTGCAGGAGCAGAGGCAGCGCCTGTGCCGAGCCAGGGAGCGCCTCCAGCGGCGGTGCCTGGAGCCGGAGCTCTGTGCCCGCCGCTGCTGCCGGGCTCTGCCTGTAAAGCAGGACAGGTTGAGCTGAGAGCTGATGGGTGCAGGGACGGGGTACCTCTGGGAAGCCCAGGAATGCCACGATAAATACAGCAGCACCTGGATATCTTCCTGAAGCGTCCAGGCCTCCTTTCTCTCTTTCTTTATTTTGAAAGTTTCTTTGAGTATCACTGAGCTTGGTTTAAACAATAAGCACATTTTGTACTCAAGGTGAGCATTAGCCATTAAATAGACAGCCATTGTCACAGACAAATCAAATTTTAATGAAATTAAATTTTATTTTAGATATGTGGAAGTAAAAATAGAGTCCTTACCTGTTTCCTTTTTCTACATCAGCACATTTAGTCCACAAGTGCAGAACAGTTATTGCTGGTGACTAAACTCTATTGTGATATGTTGTGTTCTGAGGTTGTACTTCTCTACTTTAAATATTAATATTTCATTATTGCAACACTTTCTTTCCAACTCTTGTGGAGAATGCAGCATCAGACAGGTTTAATTTTCCAGGCAGACACGTTCCATTTACACAGGAGTTTTAATGGCACGTTTCCTTGTTCCAGAGGAGCCCTGGCCTGGAGGACTGGGTGGCTCAAGGGGCCCAGCAGAGCTCTCCAGCTGATCCCAGTTCTGCTGAAGCCGTCGCTGCCTCAGCTGGGTGGAGCTGTGACTCCAGGTCAGTGCGAGCAAAGCTGACGTGTCCTGGTCTGTCCCTCACACACAGCTGTGCCACACATGCTCTTGGGTGGGGCAAGGGGACTTGCATGGCACCAGAGCATTTTGGAGCTGTGTTGTGCTAAAACCTGAACCACCTTCAGTCAGAGCAATGCGTTTCATTAAAAATGCAGCCATGGGCCACTGAGATTTCCTAGAGTGGCTCAGCACTTTATGGAATTAACACGTCAGCAGGATTGTCAGACTCCTACTGCATTGTGTGAGAGCCTTTGAACACCTGGAGTGCATGCAGGGACCTCTGTGGGGTTGTGGAAGCATAAAAGAAAAATCAGGCCAGAATGTCTGTGGCCCCCCTCGAACTACATGACACAAAGTGCTGTGAGTTTTCAGCTTTAATCCAAATGTGTCCATTTTACCCTCTCCCTCAAAACACAAGTCATATGGTAAGAAGTCAAAATATATGTCTAGTGAAATAAATTATAAAATAGGGCTGAGTCAAGTCACATTTTAAATCCAAGGAGCTCTAGTTCAAGGTCACATCATTGACTCAGTTTTGGCCATAAATCTCCAGATCAATAACAGAGGCTGAAGCTGATAAGAAATATTTAACCTTTGGCAAATGCCTCCATCTGTTTTGTATAGACCTTGAGAACACAAAATCCCAGCTTTGTGTGCTTTTTTGTAGGTAAAACCTACAGGTTTTACCCATAGAAGAAACAGAAATTATGTTTATGTTAGACAAAATGTAAAATACAGAATGAACATATGTGCCAAAATACTCTGTTCCTCAAAATTCTCTTTATTTGTGTCCTTACAACTCACAACTATGATTTAAATATATCTATATATGCACAATGGGTTTTTTAAACAAAAATCTCTATACTTTAATTTTAAAGCATATACCAAAAAAATCAGGATGGTTGTCACTGCAGAATTAAGGGCAACATGACCTGGGAGAATTGAAGGTAACATAACATTTCTTTTGCTGCTGTTCAGTGCTCCTCTTTGGCCACTAAATTCAAAATGTAAAGAATTTTTACTGCGGATGACTGAGAGAGAGTTGTATTAGTTATTATTTTCTGTTACACTGAAGGAAAAGATAAGGCTTAGTACTTTTTTCCTAGTTTTCTTTGTGTTTTGCTTCACTAAATTAAAACACAAACCTTCACTAAAATTGTTTTACAATCTAGCATAATACTGGTTTTGGTCTGACTGAAATGTTCTGCCAAACATTAAATACATAAATGAAGTGGCAAACTTCCCAAAGTTTTGCAGGAGCCAGCTGCTACTGCTGTTGCTCTTGAGCTGAGAACTTCAGGTCACTGATGTGTGTCCAGTGGATATTAAAGTTGGGCAGAAGAAGTAAAAGGGCTCCAGTTTGATACCTGAGAATAGCACAGGTCTGAGGGGAGGCACTTGAGAGCCAGGTTAAAGAAGGATGGAAGGTGGAAATAGAGGCTGAGAGCTGCAGCTCAGGTTTCTGTTGGGTTTGGCATCACAGAGCTGAATGACAAGCAGCAGCCACAGCATCTTTGCTTTGGAAAGCTTTTCAAAACAAGAGGGATTGAGGAATTTGTCTTGAATTATCAAGTAGTGTTATAGTGGTAGATGTAAATAGGAACTACAACAAAGTTGCAGGGCAGCTCCACTTAAGGTGAGAAAATGCTTGGGCGAGTAAATCAGAAAAGTCAGCAAAAACCCAGAGGTGGAAATGGGAGGAGGGGACACGACCCCCACGAGGACATGCTGGTAATTTCTGGCTTTGGCCCAAAATGTCTGGGCATGGCCCTGTCCCTGCAAGTGTTCAGTGCTGCAGGAGGAGACCTTTCAGGCATCATATCCTGAGATTTAAACCCAGTACAGGGAAATTCAGACAAGACGAGGATAGGACTGGGAAATCCCAAGTCAAGTTTACAAAGTAAGCTTGTTCATCCCTTCCCAAAGCTTCCAGGTGAAGCGAAAGGAAAGCATCAGTATAAGAGAAGGCAGCAAAATATTGATGGGAAAAGGAGCCTGGTGCTGGTCAGAGCACTCCAGAGCTCTGGAGGCACCAGGGAGAGTGCTCACTGTGCAGGCTTCGGGAAGCAGGTGCTGACTCTGGAGCACCAGGGATAAATCCAGCTCAGTGCATCTCTTGCTGGCTGCTCAGCACATTCTTTCCCTTGCTCTGAGTGCAGATTTTGAGATCTGCAGGAGAACAATTTGCTTTCTGGCAATGCAGCAACAGTAGCAACATCAAAACTCTATGGGAATTTTATATTTGAATGTCTCCTTGCACCTCCCTTGGTTTGTCCCTCTCTCTAAATTTAGTTACTCCTTGCAAAGGGACAGGAGCAGGGTAAAAGAACTTAAAACATTTGCATTGTTTCCATCTTTGAATGTTCATCAGTAACTTTTGAAACCTTGCTTTCTTTTTACAACAGGAAAGGTAGTAAGCACTGAAATAAAACTTATTTAGTGGGTTGTGCAATAAAGCAGCCTAACACACTCTAATTAAATAATGGATTATGATGGACCTTATAATATTTTTTAAAGATGTTTCCATTTCTCTGTACTCAATTCAGAGGAACTTCCTTAACAGTTGTCATTAATATTGATATTAACCTTAAAAACAGGGTCAGTCAAAATCCTGGATCCTTTATAAAAAATTTCCAGTATTCATGTCAGTTTTTAGTTTTTTAAAATAAGTTTTTAGCAAAACTTCAGTTAGTCTTTCACCAGCTGAAACACACACAGGACTTGGAAGGGTGATTTTATGTGTTGTCTTTTCTGTGTGTGTGCCTTTTTTGGGTAACTGCTCACAGAACATTTTAGGTAGTGCTGTGGTTTCTTTTGTTGTATCAGTAGCTTTTTGCTTTAAATGGCTTAATTTATATGCTGACATCTGTGAAAACTGGAAAATTGGTGATGTTGATATACTTTTTGTAAACTACTGATTGTTTGTCCAAATGTTATCCCTTGGAAAACAGTAGTGTTAATATTAATTATAAAACACAAGGTAAACAAGAATGCTTTTAACCAAATTTAAAGCTTCTGGTGTAGGGCTGCTAGAATGGCTCTCCCTTGTGCTGTTATTCTAAAATATCAATAATATCAAAGCCTTAAAATTGACAATATAAAACCCTAAAACATTGATAAGGATTTAGGTACATCTGTATTTATATTCACATATGTCTGTGCTCACAGTTTGTTTTTGCCTTAGATTTAGTGAAATACCCAAATTGTGCAATATAATTTTCAAAGTAAATGCTAAATAGAGCCTGTAAAAATTATCTTGTTCATAAATTTGCCTGGTATTGTAGAAATCTGTCTAGTAAAATGTATTCACCATGACGCTGTAATCTGTTCTCAGTGATTGCCTGCAGTACCTCAAGGAATGAGGATCTTTATCACTGAAAACACTGAAACTTTTTTCACTGATTAGTGGAGACTGGATTTTCCCATAAGTATCAAAATAACATCTTGGTGCACTCTGTTATAAACAGCCATATTTCAGAAATAGAAAATATTGAAAAGTTCAAGGATTTAAAAGTGAATAAACACTTTTTGTGCAGCCAGATAGGAGCTGAAATATTTGTAGTATTCTTTGCTGTTTAACAGCTCCTTGCAAATCCACATTGTGGTTGAAAGAGTTCTTGGTCAGAACTTTTCACTGGAGCACTTTGTTGTTCCTTCCTTATGTTTATATCAATCCTCAGCAGTTTTGAAAATATTCTTTGGCTTTCTATCATTCTTGTCTCTGGTGACTTCTTAGAATATTCTTATTCCTCTGTTGAGTCAGTCCTTAGCAGAAAAATGCAAATGGACTTGCAGGAAAGAGTGTTTGGCAGAGAACTTGCAAATTAAATAGTAATACTGAAAATTTAGATGGAAAAGCTTGCTTTTACAGCTTGCTCTCTTGATTTCTAGGATTTCCTGCCAAAATGCTTCTGGGGCCAGGAGTTTGCAGCTTGTGTTTGCCCTGTGGAAGCAGGGAGGAGTTCCCAGGCAGGGTCTGACTCCGTGCTGGAACAACACCAAGGTGGGGAAGTCAGATCCCCTGAAACTGGGATGCACAATTGTTTCAGAAAGAGCCTTGTCTAAAGCTAAGGTAGGACCTGCCTCAGTGGTGTTTTCTGTTGGCTCAGGAGCAACCTGGGAGGGAGCAATGGTCCTTTTAAACTGTGCCAAACACAGTAACATTTAGTGAGCAGGAAGAGCTGCAGTCACTTTGGGTAAATCAGTCAGGGGAACTGTTTGCATGGCTGCACTTGGGCTCTTCTCAGTCACCAGGGAGCCTCTCCCTTGAGGGATCAGTTCCTGTGGTCATTGCAGTGCTTCCTGCATGAAACCCACGTCAGGATATCTGAACCCCTCCGGCATGTCCCAGTTCTTCAAAAGTCTCTGTAGAACGTGGATCCTGAGAGATAATCCAGAGGAAGGAGGAGTGATGGAGGTAGAAGGGACTGGGGCAGAGTAGGCAGATGGAAATGGGAAGAAGAAAGTCACACAGAAAGCAGCAGCTCTGGGAGAAACTCCCTGTTAAAGCACCACTTGCTGGAGAGAACTTTGGGGTCTTAGGGCTAATGCTCTGTATTTTGAGAACACAATGTTCCTAAGATGCTGAATGATGAGGAGCACTGTAATTTTGACTTCTCATGAAACATTTATTACACAATCTATGTTGTATCATATCTACAAAGTATCAAATGAAATTTCCTCCTGACTGGAAGAAATCTTGTGTGCTGGGGTGCCGGCATTATTACTTGCATTATGTTAATTTAGAAATGCTTGTACTTGCTTTTACGAAGTAATGAATTCAGTAGCTATTTGAGGATACATTCAGTGTCTGGATACACCATTTGCTTGGCTGCCTCACTAGGAGAGGCAAGAACTGCATGCCTAAAGAAGCACAGCACACGGAGGTGATCTGGAAGGCACAAAATGTGCAGTTAGCCTTTCTGGGTGTAAAAAGTCAGTTAAGCTTTAACCTCTCCACAAAACTCCTTCACAGGGCTGGTGTGCATTAACACCCCATAGCAGTTCAGCTGACGATCGGAAAATTTAGTCTGTTCCACAGTTTGTGGTCTGTGATTCAGCAAAAGTGAATGAATGCTGGTCAGAACATTTAATAGCACTTGGGTTTTATGCAAATTTCTTTTTTTGTGGGCTACCCTAGACCAATTAATTTAAAATATCAGAGTCCCTAAGCAGATGGATTTCTGAAGGCCTAATAATAAGTTTTGTTGTTTTTTCACTGGTTTGTTTTGGTTCTTTAATAAAAAATCAGACTGCAGGAGATGGTGCTGCTGCAGCTTTTTTTTCCCCACTGAAAAGTGGAGAATTATGTTGTTTGGTGGAGCTTGTTTTGTTGCTGTCATCAATTTACTGTGCTGACAGACCCAGAGGCAGCTGGACCAGGTTTTTGTGACAGAGGATTCACATAAAAATTTCTGTGACATTAAAATGGGGCCATTTATTATTTTTTAAAAATATAATGGAGTTTTGAAATAGGAGGATGTAAGCTCTCAGGTGCCATTTGAGATACTGGCATTGTCATTATGTAATCCTGGTAGGCTTTAGACATGGAAAAGCTGAAAATGGGTCTGAGAGAGGGAACAAGAGGAAAGGCACAATGGTGCTCCAAGAGAAATTGGTCAGGGGAGAATTACTGCAAACCCAGCTCCTTAATGGGAGGAAACTGCACAGGAGGCAGAAGTGATGAAGTGACCTGGAGGTAATGATGAGGAGCACTGTAATTTTGACTTCTCATGAAACATTTATTACACAATCTATGTTGTATCATATCTACAAAGTATCAAATGAAATTTCCTCCTGACTGGAAGAAATCTTGTGTGCTGGGGTGCCGGCATTATTACTTGCATTATGTTAATTTAGAAATGCTTGTACTTGCTTTTACGAAGTAATGAATTCAGTAGCTATTTGAGGATACATTCAGTGTCTGGATACACCATTTGCTTGGCTGCCTCACTAGGAGAGGCAAGAACTGCATGCCTAAAGAAGCACAGCACACGGAGGTGATCTGGAAGGCACAAAATGTGCAGTTAGCCTTTCTGGGTGTAAAAAGTCAGTTAAGCTTTAACCTCTCCACAAAACTCATTCACAGGGCTGGTGTGCATTAACACCCCATAGCAGTTCAGCTGTCACAGCTGTAATTTAGTCTGTTCCAGAGTTTGTGATCTGTGAATTCAGCAAAAGTGAATGAATGCTAGTCAGAACATTTAATAGCACTTGGTTTTTATGCAAATTTCTTTTTCTTTTTGTGGGCTAGCATAGACCAATTCATTTAAAATATCAGAGTCCCTAAGCAGATGGATTTCTGAAGGCCTAATAATAAATTTTGTTGTTTTTTCACTGGTTTGTTTTGGTTCTTTAATCAAGAATCAGACTGCAGGGGATGCTGCTGTTGCAGCTTTTTTCCCCCCTTTAAAAGTGGAGAATTATGTTGTTTGGTGGAGCTTGTTTTGTTGATGCCATCAATTGACTGTGCTGACAATCCCAGAGGCAGCTGGACCAGGTTTTTGTGACAGAGGATTCACATAAAAATTTCTGTGACATTAAAATTGGGCTATTTATTATTTTTTAAAAACATAATAGGGTTTTGAAATAGGAGGATGTAAGCTCTCAGGTACCACTTGAAATACTGACGTTGTCATTATGTAATCCTGGTAGGCTTTAGACACGAAAAAGCTGCAAATGGATCTGAGAGAGGGAACAAGACCAATTAATTTAAAATATCAGAGTCCCTAAGCAGATGGATTTCTGAAGGCCTAATAATAAATTTTGTTGTTTTTTCACTGGTTTGTTTTGGTTCTTTAATAAAAAATCAGACTGCAGGAGATGGTGCTGCTGCAGCTTTTTTTTCCCCACTGAAAAGTGGAGAATTATGTTGTTTGGTGGAGCTTGTTTTGTTGCTGTCATCAATTTACTGTGCTGACAGACCCAGAGGCAGCTGGACCAGGTTTTTGTGACAGAGGATTCACATAAAAATTTCTGTGACATTAAAATGGGGCCATTTATTATTTTTTAAAAATATAATGGAGTTTTGAAATAGGAGGATGTAAGCTCTCAGGTGCCATTTGAGATACTGGCATTGTCATTATGTAATCCTGGTAGGCTTTAGACATGGAAAAGCTGAAAATGGGTCTGAGAGAGGGAACAAGAGGAAAGGCACAATGGTGCTCCAAGAGAAATTGGTCAGGGGAGAATTACTGCAAACCCAGCTCCTTAATGGGAGGAAACTGCACAGGAGGCAGAAGTGATGAAGTGACCTGGAGGTGGCAGGGCACAGGGGGAATAATGCAAACCCCACGTGAGGGACGGGATCAGCAAACAGGCAGTGCCATGGAGGCACCGCTGAGGCCAGCTGAACACGCCCTCTTGGCAGGTACCTAAAGGGAAAGGGATTAGCACAGAATGCCCAGAAGAGGGAAAAAAGCCCCAGGGAATTGAGTAAAATTGTTAGAACAGTCATTTTTCCTTTTGGGAATAGAATTTAAAACCTTTCTGCTTGTAGAACACACTGAATTACGTATTTTGAAATAAAAATGCAATAAATTCTGTTTTAGCTGTTCAGACCATATTCAGAGAGAAAACACATAGGGATTTCTCTTTTTTTAGCTTTGACTATTTATTTTCAGATTCTTTTTCCACTCAAAATACTTTGATCTTGGTTTAAAAATATAATTTTTTGATTAATCTTTAAATACATAAATATGTGTGTGAGTGCATGTTATTTTAAATGAGTTATTTCCAACTGGTAAATTAGCGATGTGTTGTAATCAACAGTGACTCAGGAAGAAAGGGAGACTGACTCATGGATCTGATTCAAGTAGCAGTGTTTGCCAACACTTTTGGGAAGGAATTTCTTTCAATGCAAACTTAGCATTTACTTACCCAGGTTTTGTGCTCAGTTTTCATAGGAGGTTTCAAAGATCCATCCCCCCTGCCTGATCTGAAATGCTGCAGTGAACTGCAGACAAAGAAATGGATTTAGTGTGATTCAGTCTGGGTGTTGAGGCAGACTCAGAGTCACCTGGAGAGTGTGAAATCCTTCTGTCCAAGGAGAGGCTGTGTCCCACACGTGAACTGGAAGCTTTTCCCAAGGTAGCAGTGTCAAGCTCAGTCTGGTGATAAATATTGGAATGCAGCTGAATGTCACTGGGGAGCAAGGTATTCTGTGTCAGACCTACATAATGAATGCAAATAGGTTTTTTAGGATCCAAATGGCAAAGCATAACAGGCTACAAAAGCCTTAATTTATGATTTGTTCATTTAAAGCTTAGACCATTAAGTAGCCATTAAATCACTATTTTTTATTCTTCGAAGTGCATCTCCACCATTAGAATAAAAAGATTGTTTTCATTCCCCCTGTATCAAACAAAACATTTTAATTGAGAGCATTTGTGATAACAAATTGGCTGGAATTGGAAAGTGAATTAATGCTGAGCTCTGACGATAAAGCATCTTTGTGATTGGCTTTTAGTGTCTTGTTTGTGCATGACCAGTTCCATAATACATATGTTTATCTGTATTTAGATTTCAGTCACAAAGGTTCTACACCAGGTAAAACTTCCATTGCACTGATAGGGTTCTCCAGATTCATGTCTGTCACATTAACTTTGCCTGTGGAGCTCAAATTATGAGTTTTTAACCATTTTACCCTTAGCCTGTCTGCTAAGGGCCTCCATTACTTAGGCTGTGCTTAGGGGAGTAGACACAAGCAGATGAGAGAAAATTGCACGTTTTCATCCCCTTGGATATTTCAGTGTGTGTTTTTATTTCCAGAAAGACAAAAATGTTACCTTTTGCCCTTGGCAAATGGAGATTTCAAAGAACATTGATTCAGAAACATATTTTGACATATTTTGTTATGACATTTTTGATTGCACTTAAGCACTGCATTCCTCAAGTGAACTGGTTCCTCTTCTTTCATCATGAGCCTTCCTCTCACCAGTATTGCCTGGCCTCCAATTTTCTCTGTGGGGCTGGGAAACAGCTCTCCCAGGGTGAAGTAACTGGAATGTGAGTAACTAGGTAATGGCATGCACAGCTCTGCAACAAGTTCATGTTCTTGTGCTAAAAATGTCTGAATTCTGAGATGGAAACATTTTAAGAAAATGCAGTTGAAAAGCATTGTTTTTAAAGCAAAATGTGTTGTCCTGTTTAATATAATAAATTGTTCGAATGTGGTTGAAGCAGACCCCAATACTCAATTTTCTGAAGAAAACTTTGGCATTAGGAAAATGCTTTGAGATATCATTTTCAGGTAAAGTTGTGTGTTAATAGTTCAGAAATTGACTTCCCTGTCACTACATGCATCTGGCAAGGTCCCCCTGTGTCCCCCAGGAGCGCTGCCTTGCTCCTGTAATGGCTCTTTTCTCATTAATGGGGGTTCCCAGCATGGGCAGGAGAGGCTGAGAAGCAGCAGGGCTGAGGAGAGGATGCCTGGAGCACTGTGCAGCTGGGAGAGGCCAGGCAAGGGCAGTCCTGGGATCCTGGCTCCCACACCTTGCTCCCAGGGGAGCAGTTCTGTTCCCTGGGCCTCTCTGCCAGCCCAGCTGGCCTCGCCTTGCCTTGGGCACCTTTTGTGTCTGCAGCTGCTCCACCTTCCCCAGCGCCAGGGCCCCTGCCCTGCTAGCCATTAAATCACTATTTTTTATTCTGCTAAGTGCATCTCTATCATCAGAATAAAAAGATTGTTTTAATTCCCCCTGTAGCAAATAAAACATTTTAATTGAGAGCATTTGTGATAACAAATTGGCTGGAATTGGAAAGTGAATTAATGCTGAGCTCTGACGACAGAGCATCTTTGTGATTTGGCTTTTAGTGTCTTGTTTGTGCACGAACAGTTCCATGATACATATTTTTATCTGTATTTAGATTTCACAAAGGTTCTACCCCAGATAAAACTTCCATTGCACTGATAGGGTTCTCCAGATTCATGTCTGTCACATTAACTTTGCCTGTGGAGCTCAAATTATGAGTTTTTAACCATTTTACCCTTAGCCTGTCTGCTAAGGGCCTCCATTACTTAGGCTGTGCTTAGGGGAGTAGACACAAGCAGATGAGAGAAAATTGCACGTTTTCATCCCCTTGGATATTTCAGTGTGTGTTTTTATTTCCAGAAAGACAAAAATGTTACCTTTTGCCCTTGGCAAATGGAGATTTCAAAGAACATTGATTCAGAAACATATTTTGACATATTTTGTTATGACATTTTTGATTGCACTTAAGCACTGCATTCCTCAAGTGAACTGGTTCCTCTTCTTTCATCATAAGCCTTCCTATCACCAGTATTGCCTGGCCTCCAATTTTCTCTGTGGGGCTGGGAAACAGCTCTCCCAGGGTGAAGTAACTGGAATGTGAGTAACTAGGTAATGGCATGCACAGCTCTGCAACAAGTTCATGTTCTTGTGCTAAAAATGTCTGAATTCTGAGATGGAAACATTTTAAGAAAATGCAGTTGAAAAGCATTGTTTTTAAAGCAAAATGTGTTGTCCTGTTTAATATAATAAATTGTTCGAATGTGGTTGAAGCAGACCCCAATACTCAATTTTCTGAAGAAAACTTTGGCATTAGGAAAATGCTTTGAGATATCATTTTCAGGTAAAGTTGTGTGTTAATAGTTCAGAAATTGACTTCCCTGTCACTACATGCATCTGGCAAGGTCCCCCTGTGTCCCCCAGGAGCGCTGCCTTGCTCCTGTAATGGCTCTTTTCTCATTAATGGGGGTTCCCAGCATGGGCAGGAGAGGCTGAGAAGCAGCAGGGCTGAGGAGAGGATGCCTGGAGCACTGTGCAGCTGGGAGAGGCCAGGCAAGGGCAGTCCTGGGATCCTGGCTCCCACACCTTGCTCCCAGGGGAGCAGTTCTGTTCCCTGGGCCTCTCTGCCAGCCCAGCTGGCCTCGCCTTGCCTTGGGCACCTGAGAACTGTCGAGAGCTTCACAATGTTCTCACGGAAATAAGCCACTGATTTAGTGTCAGGAGCACCTCAGATACTGCTGGTGTCAGAATGGCAAGGCAGCTCCAGCACAGAGCCAGGCTGAGTGCAGCTGACCTGGCACAGAGATCAGAAAGCAGCCTGAAGGCACCTGTGGGACACTGCAGGCTCTTGGACCTATTGTTCTTGCATAGCATTTCAGTGAAGATGCAACCAGCAGTGAAGAACTGTTTGTTTTTATTTATGTATTTCACACAAGGAAACCCAGGAGCTTTGGGAGCTGTGACTCAGCTGTTGACTCGTTGTCAAAGTGCTGCAGTAGCATAAATAAAGCCAGCCAAGCTGGGTAACAATGCCTGTGACTTGTGTATTCCTAGTAGGCAATAGGTGGTTGTAATTCCCTGAGGAACAGTCGTGACATCAGATGGGATGTCCATGCCTTCAGCACTCTCTAACACAGCAGCTAACTGGCTTGGTAATGCTAATTCCCCTCATTTGCTCAGTGTCCATCATGGCTGTGCCACCCTGCACTGCAGTGGTCTTCTCATCCAGGAGAGCCTGACCCTGGCCAAGAGGATCAAGAAGCTCTGAAGAGCCTGATCCAGGGGACACAGGGAGCCTTCAGGCCTCTGTCACCTTCCAGCTCAGCTGCCTCAGGAGTAAGATCCCTTCATGATTATAAATGCTTATTTAATCTCTCTGATCTTCTTAGCACCAGCACACAAAAACCTTAGAAATACTTGGTGTGAGGTGGATATTCACCTCGTTGTGAAATAATTGCTTCTGAAGTGTTAGTCATTCATGGCAATGCTCTAATTGTATTATACTTAGGGGATCCTAACACAACAGACTTCCAGATTTACCCTGGAGCACTTTTTTTGCAGTATTGGGTTACAAAGTATTGGTAATTGGAATAAATTAAATGAGTAACTAAAGACAGACTCTGCCTCTCCCCAGAATGTCTCATTAAAAAAAAAAAAAAGAAGAAGAAGAAGAAAACTGTGTTGTTTAAGTAATTAGCAAGATGCTGACATAGTCCAGAAAGTGTTCAGTGGGTATTTTGTATTTCAGGTGAAATCAAATAAAGCAGATTTTTCTTCAGACAAGGTAAGTTCATTTTCAGAAGGGAGAAATCCTTATTTTTGCAAGATCAAAGGTAAAAGAGGCAGTGAGAGGAGAAATGTTTGTGAAAGTTGTTTATTTGAGAAGGGGAAAGCCATAACATGGCAGAAGCCCTTGGGTCTGTTATGCAGCTGTCACACCCTGGGTCTTAGACTGGAGGAGGCTGGAGATCTTAGGCTGGCTGCTCAGCACAAGGAACACCAAAAGAAGGATTGAGGGAGGGCAGTATTTTGCTGGGATACACAACAACAGGAAATTACTAAATTCTACCTTGGCTGCTTCCCTGTTTTCTCCTCCACTCCCATGAAGTCACTCCACCCAAGATGCTTTCCTCAGCTTCACAGTTTGCTCCCTGGCACGTGGGCAGGGCTTTGCTGGAAGTCACAGCTCACTTCTTACTCCAGTTCAGTGCATCTCCAGCTTTGGTCTCATCCCTTTAAAAAATTGGCTTAATCTCAGTTAATTAGTTCAGGTCAGTGCCTTCCTTCCACAGATGGTTGGAAATAGGTTCTTGTCCAAAGCCTGGGATGATTCGCATGTCCAGTGAGGTTGGCCTGATGTTAAAGAGCTGAACATTAACCAACTCATCTAAATATGAGCAGATGAGGAAAGCACAGCTACACATCTCAGACTGGTTTTCAGAGAAGTCAGTCAGTGACAGATCACCCCATACATGTGGATATTACCCTTCTTGTTGGAGAATTTACCTGTAAAATACAATCTGCCTGTGCCTTTACCCCACCCTCAAACTGCTCCTGGTATTTTCTTCCTGGTCCAAATCCCTGTTTGTCACTGCTGGGAAGGAGAAGCATTCTTTCAGTGTCCTTTTCTCCCCCCTGATATTTTACAGTCCTCTTAGAAAAGGTACAGATGTGCACTTTGACAGTGACCCTTCACCGTATCTATCAACAGATGGCAGTAGCTGAACCTCCTTGGAAAGAACATCCCTGGAAAAATGTCATCATTTGCTTTTCTGTAAGACAAAAATGAATGCCCTCTTGATGGGTTAAAAAGAGTGCAAGTAATTTCATAAATCAGGGTCAAAGGACAATTTCTCTTTTTCATTCTCAGAAGTATTGATATCTAAAGTTTCTTAGAACGGCATCAAGATTGCTTGAAGCCGTACACTGAAAAACTCCACGGGTTCAAAACTGGGATCAGAAGCAAAGATCAGTTCAAGTCTGTGAATCTTTCATTGGAACCTGGTTGGAAACTTGCTCCTGATAATCTGGCTGTGATATTCACCTACGAAGAGATTATCCAAACCTGCACTGTAATTTAGTCAGGGAGTCCTGGATCCCTGCTTGACCTGGGGGGTTTCTTCCTAATGCCACTGCAAATACTTTACTGCAGCCTTGTAAATACAACTTAATTTAATTTGTTCATACTACCCTGTATTTGATCATGTCTCTCTTAATATCTTCAGTTTATATGGAAACAAAATTTTAGAATACTCTGCAATCACCATTGTTTGAGTGGAGTAGGTCCAAAAAGCTGGTCTGTGAAATCAGTAACTCAAGAATTGGGTTATTTCCTATAGAAAGTGTTAAACTAAAGAAATTTGTAATTGGAAATTATTTAAAGAGGTCATTTAATCCTTCAGTTCCTTTCAGTGAACAGAACCAAGAACGTGCACATCTGATCCCCACGTGCTGACCCAAAGCAATGATGTTGCCTGGCCAGTGGAAAAGGTAATTGTCTGGCAACATCAAAGATTTTCCATGACCCCAAGCCCCAGTCTCCTTCAGTGGCAATTTATTCTTCTCCTTCCATGGCTCCTTCTTATTTTCCTGTTGTTATTGTATTGCTGGAGAAGTTTTGACTAAACCAAAATCTGTTTGCGTGTATGTATTATACATTTTAAGTGAAAACTCCTTTTGAAACATCACATAGATTTTTAGATCCCTTAGATTTTTCTCATCAGAAGCAAAATGTCACTGAAATTAGCATAAACCAGTAAATTAAGGCATATGGTTGCTGATGTATCAAAACTTCTTGAAGAGAAAAACAGAGCCCTCTGGCAGAACATTTTCTGAGCACTTTATCATCTGGATTCCTGGGTTTATGGAAATATTTTGTGCTTATTTACAAGCACAGTTTTGAAAATCTTGATTGTGATTATTCAAATTCTTTTCTTTATAATTCAAAGTTTTCCAGCTTCTCCCTTTCTGCAAGTCTTTATGTGATGCTCCAGTGAGAAACACTCAGAACTGATACATTTTTGTGATACCTGCTCTGTGAGCAGTCAGGGGAAATGCCCTGCCTGCTGATGGGCAAGCCAGTATTGTCACTTCTCTGGTTGAGTTCAGAGGATGGCAAAATGCTGGAAGCTCTCACTCACTATTGTCTAAGTCCTGTGAGCCTGGAATTAACAGAAGGGTGTTGCAGTCCGAGAGAACCCATTTTTCCATGGGGTTTAAAGAGCACTTTCCCTGGCTAGAAGCGTGTTAGGATCATTATTTCTGTGTGCTGTTATGGACTTGTTGTTGGATCCTTCTCCAATGGTCAGTTAAAAACGTGGTGGTATTACTGATTCAGGCTCTGGAAGTAGGAAGCATTGCCAGACCCCAGTGGGTTACAGCCTGCCCCCACCCAGAGCTCCAGGATAACTCCAACTTCCCAAAATCCCAGTTTAATGCAAGTCTAGGAAAGGCACCCCCAAGGGACAGAGGCAAGAAGGTGAGGAAGTGATCTCTGCTGGTGGGTCTGGTTGGTGTTACCCAACAGAATCTGTGAAATGCAAGAGACTTTGGCTGGGTTTACCGATAAGATCTGTAGAAGGAAACACTCATAGCACTTCCCTGGAGGAAAGAGGTTCAAGAGCCTGTGTTCTTTCCCCCAGTCTCCAGGAAAGCCAGAATGCCCCTGTCTATGCCCTCCTCATCCTGGTCCCTCTGTCTTTCCCAAGATAAAGCTAGCAGTGTAGATGGCTTCGTGCCTCTGCATGCAACTCAGAGATGTGGTTTTAGTCCAGAAGGGAATTTTACTTGCATAGCTGCAAGATTATACGGTGCACTCAGTTTGCCTGAGATAGATTTTTAAAGAGGAAAAAGCACCTTAAGTAGATGGGTGAAGAATGTTATCCATCATTTTCCCCAAATCAGGATCCATGATTTCCCTCAGACATCTGTCAGCCACACAGCAGTTCATTTTCCTCAATCAAATGCTAGAGACAGCTAAAGAACAACAGCATTGCTCACAGAAAATTAAGCACCCACTGGGCAAATAATATCACTATTTTCAGCAGCACAGAAGTCTGAAATTTCTCCAGCTGTTTCCAGAGGTGTGTCCCTGTGCCACTTCCTCTGCTCACAAGGTGGTACGGGCCAGGGTTTGTATTCCCGGATCAAAGAGAGGTTTGAAGTGGGCACAGGTGTTTTTCTCAGCTCTTTGAAAGCCCAAAGCTCAGATATGATCTTTCCTGAAATCACCTTCAGCCTGTTCCAAAGTCCAAGGGCAGAAGTGAAAGGATTTAGCTTAATAAGATTCATCTTTATCTGCTTAAGGTATCTCTCTAGAGCAGAGCCCAAGTCTGTGAGCTGCACCCAGAACTACATTCCCATTTTTCAAAGCAATGTGCAAGTTTGTGCTCAAAGATCTGCTGTGAGGAATTAAGCAGGATTTTTCGTTCCACAGCCTTTTTATATAAGTAAAAAAATCTGTCCTTACTTAATATAAAGAGAAAAAAGAAATAATATAAAGAAAAAAGAAAAAATATAAAGAAAAAAGCTCCAAGCTACTAGAGGAGAAGGTGGAGTCCCAAGAATTAAAAAAACCCCAAACACACTTCATAGTGGCTGAGCTTTAAAGAAAATTGTCTGCTCCTTTTTTCCAAGATAACTGTTTTTTTCAGTAATGAGGTTTTAGGAACTTTTTCCTATAGTAAGAAATTCTTATCCATGGTTGGAACCTTTCTCAAAGATGCATATTTTACTATCCTGGTCTAAATTTCTTTGTTATTGCCAGTAAAAACAGATGCTTTCATCAGATGGACAGAATTAATTGTACAGACTAAGACTTGGGGATGTAATGTTACATGCAGGTGCTCAGAAATAAAAAACTACCATTTTGTAGGCAGAAAACCACATCTCTGAGTTGCATGCAGAGGCATGAAGCCATCTACACTGCTAGCTTTATCTTGGGAAAGACAGAGGGACCAGGATGAGGAGGGCAGGATCTCTGCATAGACGGGCATTCTGGCTTTCCTGGAGACTGGGGGAAAGAACACAGGCTCCTGAAATAGAAATTCTATGCATTTCACATCACCAGGATAAGAAAGATGGCTTTCTTAAATGTACATGTACTTGTATGCAGCTCAGTGAGATGATGGTGGTGCTGGTGCAGACACAGCAACAATAATGTTGTACCTTTTATAAACACTTGGTTTAGCTGTGAAAAATCTGATCCAGAATAAATGACAATCTGTTTCTGTCTTTTCTTTGGTCACTTCACCCCTAGAGAATTAAACAGAGAAAGGAAAGGGGGTAAACTCCTAATACCAAGAGTTCTCTTTGCTTGCTCTCATTTATTTCCCATCCTGCTGTTCCTTTGGCTCCAGAGCTGCAGATGGTGCTTGCACTGTGGAGCTCCTGACGGAACCGTGTAGGTTTGTGCCCCAGACTGTCAGAATCCCAGCTGCTACCTAACCATCAAGTCTTGATTTTACTTAAGCTGATTTTTTCCTCTTCCTAATTATTTTTCCATCCATTAGAGTGGAGTCAAGTTTAAAAAAAAATAATTTAAGAGTACACAAATATAGAAGAAATAGATATTACTACCAACATTTTATTCTTCTTCTTAACCTCCCAGTCTGCAGAAGTTTCACAGCCTCTGTTTGGTGAGGATTATTGAGAAGATGAATAAATGCTGTGAAGTTTATTTCACAGTCTTGCAGTCTTCTGTCAAACTCATTCAGACCTGCAAACTTTCACTGTACTTTGGCAGCAGTGCTTGATATTTTTCTCAGATGCCTTTCCACAGCAGCATTATTTAAGTATTTCCTTACCCTCACTCACAAGTGGTCATTAGGACAAAAATCTTAACAGGGTCTGTTGAGTTTGGCCTGATCCACGTGGTGCATTATTAGGTTCCAACCAAAGGATGAAAAATAGCCATTCTTGTACTCTCGTTTCTGTTAAACCCCTGAATACTGACTTGATCTCTGTCTTCCTTCTCAGGATGAAATGGTCCCCAGGACCTGTCCCTGCTCTCCGTGGGTCCTTCTGCACCAGCAAACTCCAGAGGGCGCCTGAGTCCAGAGATCTGGAGTGCAATCAGCTCTTTGTAAGGTGAGATCTCCTTTGCTCTCACTTCCCAGAAGTCCTTGGAAAGGAGGCAGCAAATCCCAGTCTGCTTCACGCCTGATGTGGGGAGAGGGCTCTGGAACATGTGGTGGGGGCTCTGCCAGTCAGGTGCTGATGTCTCCCTTATCTCCTCTAGAATAAATTACATCATTGGCTCAGAGATGGCTTCCAGCAGTGCTTTAACCAATTTTAGCAGGACAGGTGATAGAAATATGGATTATTTATTAAGGTTTTCTCCAGCTCAGTGTTTACCCTGTCCCCAGACTGACCTGCTGTCATGTTTAGTAACATCAACATGCTTATTTTGCCTTCTGAAAATACATTTTTTTTTTTATAACTACAAATTGCCAGAGGTCCTGTTTTGGTTGTTGACAGGGTTTTGCTGTAGTGCAAGTTGTGTGCTGGACTTCCCAGAAGCTGTGGAAGCAGTTCTAATATTATTGTTTCAATCCAAATAAATATGCTAAAGGCATACAAAAACCCATTAGCCACGAACCTTGAGAACACATTCAGCTTTGAAAATCTGATATGTAAGAGGAACTACATTTCTTAGGCTGCAAGAGTGAATAATGTATATTACACCTACCTACTGTTTATGCAGTTTCGTGATATGATTTTCTTGATTTGCCAATGTACTTAAAAATAATTATTTCTGGGATTATTAAAAAAAAAAAAAAAGAAGAAGGAAAAAAAGCATCTTGGAAGAATTTTTGGGGTACAAGTTCTCTCTCTTGTGCTTCAGGCATGGACATTTCTGGAGCTTCCTCTCACAGGGAACCTTCCCAGACTTGTATTTGGTGTGTGGTCAGTTTTGTTCCTTTTTTTTCTTTTTCTGTTACAAACTCATGTAAAGTCCAGGCTACTTCAGAGTGTAACATAACTGAGGATTTTGCTTATTCATAACAATTTATTAAGTTGTGCAAAGATAGTGCTGTTTTAAAAGTTTTTAGATAGAATCTGTTCTCTTCTACAAGAGCAGAAAATGCAAATGGCTCCTACAATCAGCTGTATCTGCTTAGACTTGCTAAATCATAAGGAGTCATGGTGCAAAACAAAGCAGCAACACTCCAAATTTATGGAACAGTGATGCTGGATGACAATGGAATTGCAAGGAAGTGCTGAGTACATCAAAAATGAATACCTAGAGGGTCCATTTTGTATGGTGATGATTGTATCACTCTGTGTGTGAACATAATCCCCTCTGACAGCAGTTTACTAAATGTACTGGAGATTATTGAACAAAATACAAGTTGAGGTCACGTTTGGGTTCTCATTGGGTAAATCACTGTCCTTTTCTTCTCAATCCCAACTAAAACTGCAGAGTTGCAGGATGCACTCTGGTTCGGTGCACACCAACGGGAGGTTGGGACCTGTGCTCAGAGCAGTGCAGAGCTGTGCACAGGAAAATCAGCAGGTCATCATGTGCTTCTCTTAGCTCTGGGAACAAGTGTGTTATTTGTCCTCAGGAGCTGTTTGTTAAACAGTGAATCACTGACCAAACACCCCAGAGGTGGCAGTGCCACTGAGTACCACTCAGGGATGGACAGTGCAGCACTATGGACACACACTGACATGTGAGGGTGAGAAAGAGAGAGGGGTATTTATAATATTCCCTTCAAACAGAAGATTCACGACCTCTGCTTTAGAATCCATTTGTTATATTATATACCCATTTCATTTTAAGTAAAAAATCAGTTGTGAACATTTATTTTTAGCAGTGAATCACACTTCTGGGCACACTTAACCAGAGCTCATCTGTGGTGTGTCCAGTAATTTGTGTGCAGCTCTTTGCATCAGATGAGAAATGTACAACTTAATCACTTGTAACTATAGCTGTATACCAGGAGGGCTGTTTGATCCTAAAGCTGAAGAAATCACACTGACTTTATTTGTTTATTATTTCCAACTTAACGGTTTCATGCAAAATGCAAGAGTTTATTTTACCAGCAATCATAAAAATGGATTATTTGTTTCTAGACATAGTCTTTGCTAATTTGTGCCACATATGCCACATAATTTTTTCTTTAAGTCAGTTTTGTGTGTTTAGCCACAGCTCCTCATAGGCATTTCCACAGAGAGCCAGACAAACAAGCAGCTGTTAGAACTGGGAAAGCAGCAGCAGTAGCAGAGCTGCTGGTGTTGTGCAGTGGAGCTTGAGTCATTAGGCCAGCACTTGTTGTGGTTAAAGTGCAGCTTACTCCAAGGGCAAGGGAAGGATGGAGAGGGTCACCAACTCCTGGGTGTGTTCAGCTGGGAATTTCATGCCTCACTTTTGCCCTCTCTGATGTGGAATTTCTCCTGCCTGTGTAACTCAGGAGAAAAGGTTAAATGCAGAGTAAGGACAGTAATGAGACCAACCCCTGCAAGTTTCAAGGTTTGAATTTTCCCCCCATCCCCCTGTTAATGATGTGAGTTTGTTGCTGCAGGAGAGAGAGAATCTGCATCTGTGGTAACTATAAAGGTCAGAGGCCCTGGGCTGCTGTGCTCATCACACCTGGGGAGCAGAGAGGGCTGTGGTGTCTCAGTGTTAAGAGTGGTCTCATGAAAGAGAAGTATTTGAAATAACAGTGGTTTGAAGTTGCATGTTACTAACCCCCAGTTCTGAATTTTAAAAAAAAACACAAACTCTCAAGCCCTTGAGTACTTAATGATGGCTGAACAAACGTGGAATGACCCAACAAAGATGGAAAGTCACAGAAGTTAGTGCTCCCAAAATGCAGCAGAGCTCAGTAGCCTTAAAAGCAGTTAAAGAGCTTTTACCATCTGATAAGTAATTGCCTATCATCATTGGTTATTAGAAGTAGGAAATTATGTAAAGGGCACAAACATGATAGAAAAAAGAACAGCCACCTTCTTGTGGGTTTCTTGAACCAAGGTCATAAAAACATGTTTATTAATAATGAAGTAGAAAGGACAAACATTTACAGACAATGTTCTAGCTGCTCTGCTTCAAAAAGAAAAGCATTACATTTTTCCTAACAGTAAATATTTAGCTCAAGTTTTGTCCTTGCTACCAGTATGAAATGAAATTGATTATAATTGGCACCATTTATTTCCCAAGATGTCAGATGTCACACTGACAGAAAATTACCACCCCCAGCCTGGTATTTTTGGAACTGCTCAGTGTCCAATCAGTTAGGGACAGTAGTTAACAATTGTAGGCCTGGTGCCTGGAAATGAAATAGATGGGAGTGCTCCTGCTGGGGGCTGGGGCAGGATGGTCGTGGGAGGTGGTGGCACTTGGGGTGCCCAGCAGCTGCCACTTGACCCACTCCAGTGAACTGTTACCACCCCTTGGACTGTTCCCTTCTGTCCCTGCTAGCAGGGTTTGGAGGGGTCAGTGGGAACACAGGAGCCCAAACAGTCAGTGCTCCCCTGGATTTTAACCCACAGGCACAACAGCCTTTAACTCCATCAAACTGTAAATATTGCTACAAGCCTGCTTTTGTAACATTCCTTTACTTTTTTTGTGTTCCCTGGAGAAGCTTTTTTTAAAATTTTGCAGAAGCTGGAAGAGAGCATCAGGCTAAGATGATGATGTAGCCAGCAGTGGGGATTGGTGGAGGAACGAGGGAGAGCAGCAGAGCTCTGTGACAGCAGGAGTGAAGGCACAAGCAGGGAACCACCTTGCAGTCCTGATCCACCAGGAACAGCCTGGAACCAGCAGCTGCCCTGGACAGAGTCCAGGGCTGCCACCCCTGGAGGGACAGAGCCCAGAGCCACAGGGCTCCGCTTTGGAGGGCGAGCTGGGGGAGTCCTGCTGGTTTTCTGAGGGAGGAGAGGTGGGCAAGCAGGGCCTGAAGTTTCAGAGTTTTCTGTTGCTGTGGTGCTTTTCTGTGGAGCCAATGAGGTGAAGCAGCCCCAGCAGGATCAGGTACAGGTGTCCCTGAGAGGACATCCAGGGTCAAGGTAAAGGTGGCAGAGGTGTAAAGAGCCACCAGGGAGTGGGAGGAGCTTTGAGGCTGGTTTGTCCCAGCATGTGCAATTCCATCCTGAGCCTGGTGGTGCAGAGGCTGCATTGGTGGCCTTGGAGCTGAGGCCTCAAGGTCCTGTGGGTGTCAACAGCTCCAAAGCTGTCCAGAGTGGGCAGGGCAGGTTCAGTTGGCATCTTCAGTTCCCATCCCAAATGGGATGGAACCCATGCACACTCCCAGCCACTGTTAGAGGAGGGCCAGTGGAGACCAGTGTGTGGTGCATGCCATGATGGCAGTGGCTGCTCTGGTAGCAGAGCAGCCTGTGTTTCCCTGCCTGTTAATCCCTGCTCTCCTCAGTGTTCAATTAAAGCTCTTTCTGTGACATTTGGAGACTAATGGGGCCGGACCAAAGGGAGCTGGGAAGGGCTGTGGGATATAATCTGCACTAACCAGAGCCCATTCACTCTGGCAGCCTTGGCTTGTGTGGCACAAAGTAGAGATAAGTAGCAAAAGCTGCTCAAGGAGCAGCTCCCTGTGCGTGTTCCAAAGGCAGGAGAGGGATTCATCCTGTCAGTGGTTCCCTTGTATCTGTTCCAGAGGGTGATGGGCAATGAGAAATGGAGCTACTCCTTTCCACGGCACTGCGGAGGGAGCGGTGCTTGTGTTCCTTCCCAGGTGCATCATTTCCAGCCCCAGGGGAGATAAAACAGCTCAGTGACACCACACACACCCCTAACACCTGATTAACTCAGGCTTTCCAGAGCCTGCACTGCAGAAAGGAAAGGGCTGCAAGTGTCAGGGTCTCTCTGAGAGCAGCACAAACGTGTCCCCTCCCGCCTGCGTGGGATCAAAAGCCTTTCCTGGTGTGTGGAGCTGAGCCCTTTCCTGGGACCTTTTTGTGTCACAGTCTGCAGAGAATGAGGGAGGCTTTTCCCTGCCTCGCTGAGTGTGCTGCTTTAGTACTTGTGTGTAGCTTAGCTAAGGCAAAGAGAGCTCCTTCCACTCACAACAGCACTCGAATTGTGGGGCTACTCAAGGAAAAGTATTTCTCAGTCACTCCTTTGGAATCTGCTGTATTTGACATGGAAGTGCTAAACATGAGTGGAATGAGTGGGAGAGAATAAAGAGCTTTGATTTCTCAAGGCTGGTGATGAATGGTGGTGGTGATGGGAACTCTGGGCTAATTGTATCTCTTTTTTTTTCCCTTCCCTTTTTTTCTCTTTCTTTCTCTCATCCCATAATTGAACAAGCTGCTAAAGGAACCTTAGGATTAAATATTGAACAGAGTGGTTCCTGAGTGAGTGTCGCAGCTGATGCACCAGAGAGTTGTGCTGGTTCTTTTTACACTTGTGGTGTTGAGACAATGCTCTTGACACAGCTTTGCCTCTCGTGCCTGCACACACAGAGCTCTCAGCAGCAGGAGGAAGGATGGAGAGGCTCTGTGCCTGTGCACTGAGCTGGTAACCCTTCCTGGGTTGGACAGATCCACTCCGAGGAGAGAGGGAAGCTGCTGAGCTCCCTCTGCAGAGGGGGTTCCCAGGGAACAGCCAGCCTTGCCTACAGAAATCACTACTTAAAGCTGACGTTCCACCAACAAAGACTAAGAAAGGAAAAGAAACATAATAAGTAATCTGAAGAGATAGCCACGCTGTGCTGAAAAAAGCCTTTAGAAGTAACTACATAAAAAGTGTGAGCTTCTGTGCAGAGTTAGGGTCCCTGAATGGATCAATTAAAAACAAAGATGCATTTTCTGTCAGAGGTCTATCCCAAGTAAAATCAAAATGCAATCAGATTCAGCTTTTAGATGGAAACTGACTGTGCAACAATAACCATTTTTCCTTTTTTAACTTCACAGAGTGACTGAAAGAAGGCAGAGAACAAACACTGCCAGTTCCCCTCACTGTCATCAACACTGAAGTACTTTGCTGAAGCAACAAGTTAAGAGGCTGGGACTGGACATTTAAAGACTTAAAAGTTACTGAATTTTCTGCCCAAGTTGATGGTGAGTAACCATTCCCACATTCCTGCAGGATGTGAAGTTTCCGAGCAGGGGAAGGAGCAGGACAGCTGAGGAGCTTCAGTCACAGCCTGTGTTGCTTCAGCTATTGCCAGGGGAAGGCCTTTGGCTCATCAGAGTAGTTTGTATGTAAATCAGGCGAGGTTATTTGTGTTTCAGTGTTACTTAGAAGTCAAACAGCCCTTCTAGAAGGAAATTTTACTTTCGTCAACACATGCATTCCACCTTCCTCCCAACGGGGAAGCAATTAGAACAGCAAGGAGAGTATTCCCAAACAGCATTGCTTAACAAACAGGTTTGAAGGGTTTGCTTGCCTTTTTTTAAAATCCAATAATAATACTGACTTGATGTCTCTTTTGTCTTTGTATTTCACTGCCTCATGTTTTGAGCATAGACAATTATGCTCAAACAAACAAATCTTCTATTTTGGACATTGGAGTGTTGCTAATGCAATTTTTTTCTTGTTGCATAGTGGGAAAAGATGTAGAAGATAATTCTGGTGTCTCACATGTTCTCAAGAGCTCAGTAAGAGATGGAAAAACTTCAGAAATAGAAATCTAAAATGGTAAGCATTGCTTATCAGGATTTTCCTAGCTAATATTCTGGGTGTTGGTAGGCAATCCAATCTGATGACATTGTCAAGGTGGGGGCTGGCAGTTATCCACTCAGAAATGCTGGATTTTGTTAGTGAGACCATGTTCTGTATGGAGACAGCAATGCCTGGGTGAAATTCCATGGCTCATGCTATGCAGGAAGGCAGGAGAGCAGGTCTTAGGGGTTCACTAAGCTCTTGAGGTGCAATTTTGGGGAACTGTCAGTCAGACTGGGAGTCAGGCTCCCAGAGGATGAGAAGCACACAAATATTTGTCTTTTTTTATTCTTTCTTCTCCTAATGTGCAACTGAGCATCACGTGAAAGATCTGTTGCAGGCCATGAATCTTACTCTCCAGGGCAGCTGTGGTTGTCTCTGTTCAGTTTTCTCTTCTATACACTTGGGAGCTCTTTTGTGTAAGAGGTGAGCACATTGAGCTAACAGTGGTTCTTAGGAAGGGGATTCACTTCTATCCATGATGGATATTCCAGTGAAGTACCACCTATGAGAAGAAGAGAAAGGGAGAAAGGAAAGGGAACTTGCACCATACACAAAAAGATACTCCATAGATCTAATCCAAATATAAAAATACTGTCTGCCTTGCTCTTAGAGGTGGTTTGAAAAATTACTGGCTAAGTCAAAAAGAGTCACACCTGGAATTTCAGTTGATATTTTCAGAGGAATTCTTATTAAATGTCTTCCTATGATGTGGAATGATGGTGTGAGAATAAATGAACTTATCATCACATTAGCCACCACGGAGGTTACGCTGTCCATCGCTTCATCACCACCTTTTCTCTGCAGTTCCCCCCTAACATGCTGTAGCCTAATGCCCTCTTTTCTCATCACTGGGGTGCAGAGGTTCAGTGCCCAGTTCTGCAGTATTGCCTTGGAGATGCCTCATTTTGGCTTTTGTGCCTTGCTCCATGGGGAGCCTCTCAACAGAGTGGATTTAACTTGGTAAGTCTGTTTGGCTGTCACTGTTACTAACGTGCTCAAACTTGGATAATTTAATTTCTGTCCTTGTAAAAGCAGGTTTGTTTTTCAGACCTTTTCCCCCTTGGGACCACAATGATGTAAATGCTGATGTTCTGTGCATTTATGCATACACGGTCCCAGAGCCTAGAAACACAATTTCCTATCAACATTTCTAGGCTGGGAACAAAAGCAGGTTTTCACATGAAAAGCACCTTTTTACCTTTGCAAGAAAGCTCTGTGTGAGCTGGGTGTGCTCAGGCAAGTGCACTTCATTAGGTAATTCTGCTCTCAACTGTGTGCTCACAAACCTTTCCCATTTAACCTCGGAGAAGGATGTGCATGTGTGAAGTCAATGAGCTCTCGCAGCCCTGGGAGTCATCCTTTTGGAAACTGTTAACAACTGCAATAATAATATTTTTAAAGCTGCTTCCTGAGGTTAACAGCTGAAGGCCATTGGAGATCCCTGCTCCAGTTTCCAGCATATCATGGTTAAAGCACTGGTGTGGTGTCCAGCCCCGTGCAGAGATGTGTGCCAGCCACAGCAGCCAGGGCTGTTAAGTTTGCTAGGGGCTGAGAGGCACCACAGGTACCCAGGGCAGGTGAGCTTGTGCTCAGAACAGCACAACAATGGACAGCAGCAAAGTCCTTGTTCCTCCTCTCTTCCACAGGGGTGATCCTCTGAGCTTCCCTCCCAGCCTGGTGCTCCATGGAGATGGGCTGGGCTAAGGGATTACAGCAAACTGTAGTGAGCTTCCAGAGCAAGGAGAGAAAGGCAGCAGGTGGGAGGTGTGTACAGAACATGGCCTTGGCTGGTGGCATCGGAACCTGGGTCACTGCTGCGTGGTGCCAGCCAGTGCCAGAGCCACTGCTTTTATCTGTATGTCTGGGGGCACTGGAGACCCATTGGCAGTGCCAGTGATTTGCTTTGGTCTGGTTAAAAGATGGCTGAAGACTCAAGAACACCCAATTCCAGTGACTTTTTAAAACTGTAGGTATCTCTAGCCTGCTGAAATTAAGTTCTTACTTTGAAAATTCAGAGCTGTTGTCTTCCCACAGAACAAAAAGCATAAAAGTATGAAAACTCCAACCCCATAGTCCTCATTTTATCCTGTGGGAGCTACTCTTGATCATGCAAGACCCCACACATTATTCCTATGGGTGCTTGTACTGACAGTCTCTTTTGTAATGTGGCTGCTGTTACAAATCTCCTCTTTTGAATAATGACCTTTTATTCAGAAATAGTTGGGCTGCAGCAGCCCAATCTGTTTGAGATAACAAAGACTGAGCTTTTTAAAGCTGAACTGTTTGAATGCTTTTTAAATCTTTCTTTTTAAAAGAGAGATCTGATACTCCCCAGCACTGTAGGTTATACATTTGCTATAACAAACCACATGCTGCTGATGTGCTGGGGATTTTGACTTTTTAAATAAAATATTTTCCAAATAAATGGCAGAATTCCCCATGGGCACGAGGGTATCAACAGTAGTGCTAAACATCTGCTTTGTCTCTGTAGGCTGCACCATGTGGAACCCGGAATATCTGGTTCAGTGCTGTGCCTGTCTCCCATTTATACTCAAAACATCAGCTTTTCTTGGAGAACATTTGGTAAAATCTCCCTTCATTGCTTTAAGCCAATTCCCATGAGGAAACTACTGCTTCAGATCCATGTGAAATTATTCAGATTAGAGAAAAACAAAGTTGTCAACATTTGTGTGCAGAACAAAATACTGCATTGCAATTATAACTGTGGGACAAGGCAAATTCCAACAGCAACGAATATATTGTCATTCTAATATTTTCCCCAGCATTTCCAGTTTTAATAGAGTATTCTCTGGTCCAGAAGACTAATTTCTTTTGTAAGAAAAATTATCAATGTTACTGAATTCAGTCACCAGGTCTGTCTTACCACAGCAGATGAATGCTTGTCATGGAAGTACAAAACATGGCTGACAAAAACAAGATCTTGATTTGTGTCCCCATTTCAACAGCTGTAAGTCAATGTGATATTGTAAAAAAAAGGTGAGAGAACAGCCTTTCTAATGATAGGGTTAAGGGTTATTTAGGGAAAAAAATCGAGCCAAACAACTACGTTTTGTCTCATGTTTGCAAGTATAGAAAACATGTCTGCTGTAAATCATAAACCAAATAGCCAGAGTTATCTGCAGCAACAGGATCTTTCACAATCTTCTGAGGCTCCCTGAATTACAAATTCTCTGCAGTTGCATTGTCTTCTGATTCAATTGCACAGATTAATGTGACCCATTCCTCTTATGTGCATCAGTTTTACTGCATTGTATGTATCATGAGCATGGCTTGTGGTGGAAAAGGGAGTTGCACTGCCACAGGATGAGAGTGAAAAAGCATAATTGAGAGACAAGTCATGAACATCCTTTATTATGGCCTAACAGCCATGCTAATAGTCTGCCTTCACATTTATCCATAAAAGGCACTTTAAGAAGCAGTGTCTCACAAAATAAATTTAATTTTGACATTAGGATGCTGTTATAACCTACACAGCCTGTAGATGACATAAAATGGTTGTCTGCCATACACTCAACTGAGAGACACAAACACAGCCCTGACTGGGGGGAGGCATCAAAAACCAGGGCTTCTAGTGCTGGGCTGACTTTTTGTACCCAGAGGAACAATATATTTCCACCTAAGAGCTGTTCACCTTTGTTTGCAGTAGGGATATTATTAATATATAAATGGTGACCAGAGATTTTCACCCAGATTGTACATGTGCAGAACTCCATACATGAAGCTGGAACATCTGTCTCCTGGAAATGTGGCCCGGGAAAGGGAGAGAACCTGTGTAAATATGAACCTCACACCTGCACTGCAGAAAGGCACCTTCTACCTGTCCTTCCACCCAACTGTTCCTCACCCAAGGAGTCCTTTTTGTGCTGTTTTCAGTGCTCATGGAAACAGAAAAACTAAAACTCGTGTGTGAAATTTCCTTCCAAGGAACTAACTGCAGATTGCAGTGGTTATTGGTACTAGTATCTCAAGTCTAATCAGGGAAAATTAGGAGCAAACATTTACTTTGCATCCTACAATCTGTGTTTGGGCTTGAAAACAATAACTTTTTTTTTTCTTTTTGTTACTGATTTTAATTTTCTTGATTTTGTTTTTTGTTTAAAGAAAATAATGGGAAAAGGAAATCCATCTCAAGAAAGAGAAAAGCTCTCCTGTCACCTGGGGTATGGAGAATGAAAGGTGGAGTCCAGGGTGAGAACCGGGGAGAGGGAGCTCCCTGCCTGAGATGGAGTCCTGTAGGGTGTAAGTGTGGTGTGGGCTGTTACTTTCTCAGGTCTGGAGCTGGGAGCTCCCCTTGTGGGCAGAGCTCCACTCGTGCTTCTGCATGTTCAGTGCCAAACGGGCCAGTCTGTTCCATGTCCTAATTAGTGTGGGAATTCTCTTTGCTTGACTCATGCCTTGTGCCAGTTGATTGTAAAAGTGGGAGAAACTCAATAGACAGTTTTGAAGTTATCCATTTCCCCATCCAAAATGGTTTTGGGCAGCAGGGTTCAGTGCTTTCATTCAAGCAGCAGTTCTGTGTTACAGATGGAAAACAAAATGGTGGAAGTACAATTTCCTGCAGGATTCTGCTGAACTTTGAACGTGAGTGAGAGGACAGATTGTGACTATGCTATTCTTGCCAAATGTTACCTTGCTCCACACCATAGGATGCTATTTAATGTCAGCAAAAGCTTCGTGTTCTGGTCCAGCACTGATGGAGAAAACCTGTGTGCATGTCCATACATGAAATAGTTCACTGCCTTGTGAGCAATAATATAGTCCCTGTTGTTGTCTTACATTTTAAGTAGCATTCACCTTTAGCTTTTATTTTGCTAATTTTTATACTTCTATGTTTGATACACCATTCTTATTGACTGAGCAAGATCAGCAGTGCAGATATTTAGCAAACTTCCCTTCCAACAGTGTTTTATTTTTGTTGAGGAGTTTTTAGTTTGTAACCAGTCAGTCTGTAATTCTGATGAGCTGCGTCAAAGGCTCCCTGTGCCAGATCCTGTCTTTGTGACATTTTTGGAACTCCAGAAATAATAGTGAGGAGTTAGAAATGCAATCCAACAAGACGTTGCACCAGGCAGCCTCCTTGAGAGATTGCAGGAAGTAATAGCCTTTATTAAACTTGAGAAAAACTAGCAGCTGACTATACTTTGTTTAGTGCCAGTAGTTATGTGTGTTTCTGTGATAGAACAGCTTTGACAAGCCACTCAGTTCAAACAGCCTCGTTATCCACAAATCCGACTCTGTTACTGTTGAGGGGCTCTGCTGATTTATTAGTGTAGTGCTGCCTTACACTTGGTTTATTCTTTGGACGTGTTTCCGGAGGGTTTAGTTTCACAGTCTCTTGGGCATCGCATTTTGTTGACTGGCCATCATGTAAACTTGGCCAAGAGCAATCAGATGAGCTTTCTGCCCAAGCTCTGTAAGCTACATCTGTTCTCAGTAATTGACAGTACAGAAATCCTCCCCACAACTCCTCCTCAGGGCACGCTGTATCCTCACTTGCCCTGCACATCCATCACTTAGTTGGCTCTGCACATCAGTCCTGCCTTGTATGCACTGTTCCAGCAGAACTTCCAGTGCTGGGGACGAGGAGATGTGGTTTGGGAGAAAGAGGTGGCATCACCAGCAGCGGGAAAGGAAGGCTGAGCATCAGGGAGCACTTGGCATGACTTAGAGGATGCACCTCTGACAGCACAGGCCCACAGCAGCTGCCCTGTCCTTCCCCTGAAAGCCAAGGCATTTGGATCCCAGCAGGTCCCATTTTCTGTACAGTGTTTGTGCCACTGCAGAGTTCCCATCCCTGAACAAGGCATCAGATGAAACTGCAGGAATTCAATCCCATTTTCTGTTTTGTACCAGCAGGAGAATCAACCTAAGGAAAAGGAGGTGGGTTACAGAGAACTGACAAGGCCGTGGCTCTATGAGCACTGCCCATCAACAATGAAAACATGCCCAAATTCTCAGCACTTTTTCCAGCACAGATCCAAACCACAGCCCCATAGCAGCTGCTGGGGAAGAGAGGGGAACTGCCCCAGCCCAAAGCAGCACACTGAGGTGCTTGCATTGTCTCCTTCTGCTTTTATTAATGGATTTTTATGTGAGAGTGTGGTGGCTGAAAAGCAACCTACCACGGTGGCTGCATACATTGGGAAAACTCTTCTTGAAATGTGTGGTCTGACCCGTGTGCTATTGTGTGTCCAAACGGATTTAGTGTATCATAACACTCCTAGAAAAACAAAAGGACAAAGAAGATGGGATTGCTAAGGGAGACATTAGATTTCATTTCACACTGGTAATAGTTTAGAGATGTGTGCTGAGCAAAATGGGATTCAATTGTGTGGCACTTTTCTTTTTTATTGCTGCTAAGTGATTTCAGTACCCAGTCTAAAGTGATATTGAGAGTGTTTGATGGAACGGGGATGAAATCAGGGAGTGCTGGAAGTATAGAGGAGGCCACAAATCTCCACTTGACTGGAGGGAGCCTTGGGGAGCCATCCCAGCTGGCCTCAGCAGGTGTTGTTTAACCTGAGGCTGCTGGTGAGCACCTTGCAGTGTAAGGCACTGCTGGGGGTTAGAGGGAGCGACGTGCCCAGATTGCATTTTGGACATCAAGTGATGTCACATGGTTTTGGCTTTGCCGTGAACTTCCCACTCTCAGGAGCATTTATGGCTAAAAGTTATTGCCCAGCTGGTTGCTGCCTGACAGACATATCATGACTGGGCAATGCTTTAAGCCCTGTAACCTTTAAATCTGTGGCTGTTGGGAGCTGATGAGGATTGCTACACAAACAAGGAGGCACAGCTGCAGTCCACAAGGGAAGGGTCACAAATATTGTGCTGGGGGAGGGGGTCACTTCTCCTGAATGTGTGTCCTGCTGCTGATGAAGCCACAGAAGGGGAGTGTTGTCATTTGCTTTACATATCCTGCATTGTCGTGGTAAGAGTCATTTCTCAGTTTCTTGAGTTTTGACTCAAATGTTCATTATTTGCTTTGTGTAACAGTGTACAGTGTAGGATCCTAAATCAGATGACGACAGGAGGAGCCTGAGGGACACAGGTGGAACTATTTGAGAATCTGTGGTTTGGCTTCTGCAGGTTTTGGACAAAGAACTGAAGAAGTGTGAAATGAGGGCAGTAGAGAAAAATGCATCAGACAAAGCCAGTGGCTCAGTAGGCACACACATTAAGTGAGGGTTTCACAAACCTGTTTTTGTTTTCTATGTAACAGGGTTACAATGGAAAAACAAGTTTCTGTTCTGCAAGAAGAGGCTCAGGCGTTACACTATATTGTCCTTGCTATGCTTTTGGAATCCTTTCTATTACTAGGCATCATCTCATTTTCTCTAACAAAACACTGAGTTGCTGTTGAAGTGCTGTGAAATTTAAAAAACAAAACCAAAACAACCAACCTTTGAGAAGATTTTAAATTCATGTCTTGCAGTTAAACAGCCTTGGCGTTTTTTTCTGGAGCCAAATGACTCCTAACTTATTGTCAGCATAGACTATTTGTCCACTATCTGTGGAGTACTTTGAGTGCAAACTTCTGGGTTTGGTCTTACTTAGCAGCATCATATTTTGGTTTAAAACCGGTTGGAGTAAATAGTGCAGAAACCCAGCCAGGGTTTGATGAAAGCTTCCCATGTTTTCACTGAGCGCACGTGCTGTTTCCATTTGAGGGCACCGCGCCCTTGTAGGCGCCCGCCCAGCCCAGCGCAGGCTCCCCGAGCTGCTCTGGGCACAGAGGGCAGAGCGCCGCGTTCCGCCTCTCCCGCTCCCGCCGGCTCCCAGGGGCTCCCGCCGCTCCCGGGGCTGTCCCCACCGGGCCCGTGTGTGACGTGCCAGCTCTGGCAGCAGACGGGACTCGTGCAGAGCCGTCGGTGGTGGCTGCTGAAGCTGCATTAGCGGGGCCGGCACAGCGGCGGTGCTGCGCTCGGATTGGAAGTGGCACCGTTTCATTTCTCCGTGTGTGAGCGGATCATTTGCTTTGTGCTGAGATACTTTGCCTGTGTAATAATGTATTGCATTCCGTAGCATCCACGGACCTTATTTTTTTAAGATGCAAAATGCATTTGAGGAATGTGTGCTCCTAGTATTATTATTTTTAATTTTCTCTTTGCAACTGAATTTTCTGCTGCAGAGGACAATGAAGCGAGATGTGTTTGCTGAATTCCAGTTTAGTTTAAGAAATCGCAATGGCAATTTACATATGTTTTACCCTTACGTGAAGATTTTCACAATTTACCATAACTGGATTAGATTCCAGTTATGTGCAGAACTGACTGGAAAATAAACTGGCACCCTGATTTGCATTCATTCTGCACCAGTGGCTGCCCTGTCAGATTTGCAAAGTGTGGAAGATTTGGCCAGGAGCTGGGTTTGTGTATTACCTGTTCCTGCAGGCTAAAGCTTCAAGTATGTGTTGGCCCAAACCCCTGACATGGACAAGGAGTGACATTCTGTTAGTAGGGAGTAGGAATACTGGAATTACAATGCAGTCAGTGCTCAGTGTAGACGAGGGCTGGGGCAAGGTTTGTGCCACACAGCCAGGAGCCCTCATTTATAGAGTGTGCAAAGAGCTGCTGCGTGCAAGGCTATCCCAGCCTGGGACTTCCAGGCCGCTTCCTGCTCCCATTGCTGCCCTCCAAGGCAGAGGGGTCGGGTCTGAGATGTGTTATCAGGCAGCAAAACAGCTTGCTGTTAGCAGCACATGGGTGTGCTAAAATCTTCCCTTCCAACTGAAGGTCTGTGATTTCAGGGGGCAGATGCTAATTGATCTGTCTTCTTACACTGTTTCCTCCTCACAGATTTTGTTTATAGGTGTAGCCAACTGTGGACAACTAGTAACAGTTTCACTGTAAGAGTGAAAGTTAAGAAACAAATGCTGCTGTGTGCTTATAAAATATGCATTAATACTGAAATGTTCTATGCTAAGAAAATATTGTCTTTCTGTACTTACTTTTTGTCCTTATTTTCCCTTTTTTTTTCCCTTGTCATGCAAAATTTCTCTTCTCAGGCCTAATGTCTGGTTCCCATTCTGGGGTATCTTTTATTCTTTGCTGACTCATAGGCAGAACCCAGTCCTGTTCACTACAGGACATGGATTTTCCCCATGTGCTGAGTTAAGTATTTGATTCACCAACTCTGTTCACTCTGGTGTCAGAAAAATTTTTAGTAGAGCAGTTTAAGTCACCCTTTACTCTGCTGTTCACTATGGCCAACCCTGAGCTGTTGCAGTCAAACCCCATGTCCTGATGCACAGGCCAACACTAAAATATCACCAACAGATTGGTGTTGGTATTACTGCAAATTTGTATTTGTAATTGTGATTGTTCCTCTTTCCGTCTAATAGAGAGAGGAAGGGACTCAGAGGTAGATTTAGTTCAAGATGTTTCAGCTTGAGCTAGGCAGATTTGTTAAAACCTGAATTAATAACATTGGACATGAGGCTGTGCTGTCACAGACAGAAATGTTTGAAGCCTTTACTACAGCAGCTGCCTCACTTTGCACATTGTGCTTCTTGGTTCTCCGTGTGTGAGCGGATCATTTGCTTTGTGCTGAGATACTTTGCCTGTGTAATAATGTATTGGCTTCCGTAGCATCCAGGGACCTTATTTTTTAAGATGCAGAATGCATTTGAGGAATGTGTGCTCCTGGTATTATTATTTTTAATTCTCTCTTTGCAACTGAATTTTCTGCTGCAGAGGACAATGAAGCGAGATGTGTTTGCTGGATTCCAGTTTAGTTTAAGAAATCACAATGGCAATTTACATATGTTTTACCCTTACGTGAAGATTTTCACAATTTACCATAACTGGATTAGATTCCAGTTATGTGCAGAACTGACTGGAAAATAAAGTGGCACCCTGATTTGCATTCATTCTGCACCAGTGGCTGCCCTGTCAGATTTGCAAAGTGTGGAAGATTTGCCAGGAGCTGGGTTTGTGTATTACCTGTTCCTGCAGGCTAAAGCTTCAAGTATGTGTTGGCCCAAACCCCTGACATGGATAAGGAGTGACATTCTGTTAGCAGGGAGTAGGAATACTGGAATTACAATGCACTCAGTGCTCAGTGTAGACGAGGGCTGGGGGAAGGTTTGTGCCACACAGCCAGGAGCCCTCATTTATAGAGTGTGCAAAGAGCTGCAGCATGCAAGGTGATCCCAGCCTGGCACTTCCAGGCCGCTTCCTGCTCCCATTGCTGCCCTCCAAGGCAAAGGGGTCGGGTCTGGAGATGTGTTATCAGGCAGCAAAAGAGCTTGCTGTTAGCAGCACATGGGTGTGCTAAAATCTTCCCTTCCAACTGAAGGTGTGTGATTTCAGGGGGCAAATATTAATTGATCTGTTTTCTCACACTGTTTCCCCCTCACAGATTTTGTTCATAGGTGTAGCTCCAGTGAAAGAGGTTCCCTTCCTCAGGGGTCAGTGTAATACCACGATGAGAATGAAGTGAGTTAAGGAAATGCTGATTCATTGGTATTTTCACCTCAGGGTGGGATAATGCTACTCACAGTCTGGGTAAAACAAAAATCCCCCCTTTTCACCAAGAATTAGAATGTCCTTCTTATTATTTTGAGTATACAGAGATGGAAGTGCAAAGTGACAGAGCTGAGATCCAAATGGGACTTACAGGAGGGTAGGAGCTGTTTGTGAAAATCTGTGCTGTTTGAAATGGCCCTGTGGGTTTTTGATGAATAGAATTGCTTTCCCTGGTGGTGGTTGGCTTTGATTCCTTTTGCTACAGCTGGTTTAGTAAAATACATTTGGTGGTGATGCTGGGTGATGCACCCCAGTGAAAATGTATTGATTTTCTGAAAAGTCCATTTTTTGAAATGTTTTTACACTGTGTTTTTACATACATTTTCTTGTGACTTAATTGCTCTATCTATGAGC
>NW_024368440.1:0-1093 GCF_014805655.1 Passer montanus | reverse complement strand
CCCAGGTGCCCCTCACCTGCTCGGCCCGCGCGCCGACCCCGCCAGGTGTGCTCCTGAACAGGTAGACGGCGCCGCGGCCGTCGTCCTCCAGGGGCGCGCCCACGGCCACCTGGGCGCACCTGGCCCCGCCCGGCGCCGGCAGGTGAGCCAGGCTGGCCCCGAAGCGCCCCAGGGGCTGCCCAGGTGAGCCCCGCAGGGCGGGGGGGCAGCGCAGGTGAGCGCCCGGTGTGTCTCAGGTGTGCCCAGGTGTATCTCAGGTGTGTCTCAGGTGTGCCCAGGTGTATCTCAGGTGTGTCTCAGGTGTGCCCAGGTGTATCTCAGGTGTGTCTCAGGTGTGCCCAGGTGTATCTCAGGTGTGTCTCAGGTGTGTCTCAGGTGTGTTTTAGCTGTCCCCCAGGCACGCCCAGGTGCGCCCAGGTGCGGCCAGGTGCGGCAGGTACCCCCAGGTACCCCCAGGTGCCCCCAGGTGTGCCCAGGTGAGTTCCCAGGTGCGGCCAGGTGCGGCCAGGTGCGGCAGGTACCCTCGATGGCGAAGATCTTCTCCTGGAGCTGGCTCTGGATCCCCTCGAGCGCCTCGAAGCTGCCCACGCGGAACAGGTGATCGCGGGCGGGGCGGGAGGCGATCACCTGCAGCTCCAGGTGCGCCTGGGCATTGAGGAACGCGCTGCCCACCTGTGCAGGTGAGACAGGACAGGTGAGACAGGTGAGATAGGGACAGGTGAGATAGGGACAGGTGAGACAGGGACAGGTGAGGTGGACAGATGGACAGATGGACAGATGGACATGGATGGGCGGATGGATGGACGGACAGATGGACAGGTGGACATGGTGGACACGGTGGACACGGATGGATAGGTGGACATGATGGACATGGTTGGGTGGATGGACGGACGGATGGATGGATGGACAGGCGGACAGATGGACACGGTGGACATGGTGGTCATGGACGGACAGGTGGACACGGATGGACTGATGGACATGGTGGTCATGGATTGACGGATGGACAGATGGACATGGTGGACACGGATGGACATGTGGACACGGAGCACGGACAGGCGGACAGGCGGACAGACGGACAGGCGGACAGGCGGCC
>NW_024368439.1:0-1093 GCF_014805655.1 Passer montanus | reverse complement strand
CAATTTTTTCCCCATTTTCCCCCCATTTTAATCCAACTTTTCACCCATTTTTGTCACATTTTAATCCCATTTTTCCCTCATTTTTTGTCACATTTAATCCCATTTTCCCCATTTTTTCCACATTTCAATCCCGTTTTTTCCCCATTTTATTCTCATTTTTTGTCACATTTTCCCCCCACTTTAATCCCATTTTTCACCCAATTTTCCCCAAATTTTCAGCCATTTTTTCTCCAATTTCCCCCCAGAATTTGCCCAAAATTGGAATTTTTTGCCCTATTTTCCCCAATTTTTTCCCATTTGCCCCCAGAATTTGCCCAAAATTCCGATTTTTTCCCCCATTTTAATCAATTTTTTCTCCCATATATTTCCCCAATTTCACCCCAACTTCCCCCTAATTTTTTTCCCAAAATTTCCTCAATTTCTCCCTCAGAATTTGCCCTAAAATCAGATTTTCCCCCCAATTTTCCCCCAAATTTCCCCCCAGAATTTGCCCAAAATTCCAATTTTTTCCCCATTTTAATCTCATTTTCCCCAATTTCCCCCCGAATTTGCCCAAAATTCCAATTTTTTCCCCATTTTAATCTCATTTTCCCCAATTTCCCCCCGAATTTGCCCAAAATTCCAATTTTTTCCCCATTTTAATCTCATTTTCCCCAATTTCCCCCCGAATTTGCCCAAAATTCCAATTTTTTCCCCATTTTAATCTCATTTTCCCCAATTTCCCCCCGAATTTGCCCAAAATTCCAATTTTTTCCCCATTTTAATCTCATTTTCCCCAATTTCCCCCCGAATTTGCCCAAAATTCAGATTTTTTCCCCCTAATTCCCCCCAATTTTCCCCAAATTTTTCCAATTTTTTCCTTATTTTCCCCCAAATTTTTCCCAATTTTCCCCCAATTTCCCCCCCAAATTTCCCCAAAACTCCCATTTTTGCCCCATTTCCCCCCAAATTTCCCCCAATTTCTCCCTAATATTTTCCCTTTTTTTTCTCCCATTTTCCCACAATTTTCTCCCCCCAAATTTGCCCAAAATTCCCATTTTTTGCCCCGTTTTCCCCCATTTAAATCCCATTTTCCCCCAATTTTCCCCATTTT
>NW_024368438.1:0-1094 GCF_014805655.1 Passer montanus | reverse complement strand
TTTGGGGGAATTTTTGAGATTTTTGGGGGGAATTTTGGGGGAGTTTTTTGGGGGATTTTTGGGGGAATTTTTTTGGGAATGTTGGAGGGATTTTTGGGAATTTTTTGGGAGTTTTTTGTGGAATTTTGGAGAATTTTTGGGGGGATTTTTGAGATTCTTGGGGGGAATTTTTAGGGAGTTTTTTGGGAATATGGGAGAATTTTTTGGGGCAGTTTGTTGGGGGAGTTTTTTGGGAATTTTGGGATTTTTAGTTTTTTTGGGGGGTTTTTTTGGGAATTTTGGGATTTTTGGGGAATTTTTGGGGGATTTTTTTTGGGAGAATTTTGGGATTTTTTGTGGGATTTTTGTGGGGATTTTTTTTTTAAATTTGGGGATTTTTTGGGGGAATTTTGGGGGGATTTTTGGGGAGTTTTTTTGGCAATTTTGGGCATTTTTGGGCAATTTTGGGCCTCCAGCCTCACCGATAAACCACGGTTGCCTCCAGGGTGCTGCTCACCAGGAGGCTCCAGGAATCCTCGGGATCCTCTGCAGGAAAAATCAGCAAAATCCGGGATAAAAATGGAAATTTTGGCAATTCACCTTTTCCCTTTTTCCCCCAATTTTTTCCACATTTTTCCTGGGTTTTTTTTCCACATTTTTCCCTGATTTTTTCCCATTTTTCTCAAGGTTTTCCCTTTTTTTCCCAATTTTTCCTGTTTTCTTTCCCCTTTTTTCTTCCCAATTTCCCTGGTTTTCACCCAATTTTCCCCTTTATTTTTCCCCGTTTTTGGCCCAAGTTTCCCCTTTTTTCTTCCCAATTTCCCTGGTTTTCACCCGTTTTCCCCTGAGTTTTTTCCCCATTTTTCCCCCAATTTTCCCCCCTTTTTCCCATTTCCCCCCATTTCTCCCCATTTTTTCCCATTTTCTCCCCATTTCCCCCCATTTTTCCCCATTTCCCCCCCATTTTTCCCTCAATTTTCCCCTTTTTATCTCCATTTTTCCCTTTTTCCTCATTTTCCCCCCATTTCCCCCCATTTTTCCCATTTTTTATCCCCATATTTCCTGTTTTCCCCGTTTTTTGCCCCATTTCCCCCCAATTTTCCCCCCATTTTCCC
>NW_024368437.1:0-1094 GCF_014805655.1 Passer montanus | reverse complement strand
ACCCCCCCAGGTGTCCCAGGTGTGTCCCCGTGCATCACCTGCCCGTCCCCCGGCGGGTGCACGGTCCAGCGCAGCTCGCTCGTCTCCAGCCGCGTGTCCAGCAGCGTCTCTGGGGGGCACGGGGGTCAAATAAACCACAAAAAACCCACAAAAAACCCAAAAACCATGAATTCACCCCAAAACCTCAAATATTCCCTGGAAAAAACACAAATATCCCCCCAAAAAACCAAAAAAAACCCAAATTCACCCCAAAACCTCAGATATTCCCTGGAAAAAACACAAATATCCCCCCCAAAATACAAAAAAAACCCCACAGAAACCACAAAAAACCCCCAAATATTCCTTGAAAAAACACAAATATCCCCCCAAAAACACACAAAAACCACAACAATCCGCAAAAAAAACCACAAAAAACCCCAAATTCACCCAAACCCTCAAATATTCCTTGAAAAAACACAAATAACCCCCCCAAAAAAACACAAAAAACCCCAAATTCACCCAAAACCCTCAAATATTCCCTGGAAAAAAAAAAATATCTCCCCCAAAAAACCACAAAAAACCACAAAAAAAGACAAAAAACCCACAAATATTCCCTGGAAAAACCACAAATATCCCCCAAAAAACCACCAAAAACCACAAAAAACCACAAAAAAAGACAAAAAACCCACAAATATTCCCTGGAAAAACCACAAATATCCCCCAAAAAACCACCAAAAACCACAAAAAACCACAAATGTTCCCTGAAAAAACCACAAACATGCCCCCCCAAAAACCAAAAAAAACCCCGCAAAATCCCCCAAAAAGCCAAAAAAAACAAAATTCACCCCAAAACCTCAAATATTACCTGAAAAAAAACCCAAATACCCCAAAAAACTCCACAAATATCCCCCCAAAAAAACCAAAAAAACCCCCAACCCCCCAAATCAGCCCCGAAAACCCCAAATATCGCCCCAAAAATCCCAAATTCGCCCCCCAAAACCCCAAATTCGCCCCCAAAAACCCCCAAACACCCCCCAGAGACCCCAAATTTGCCCCGAAAAACCCCAAATCCATCCCCAGGGACCCCAAATTCAATCCCCCCCCTCCAAATCCCG
>NW_024368436.1:0-1094 GCF_014805655.1 Passer montanus | reverse complement strand
GTTTTGGGGTTTTTGGCGTGGTTTTTTTAGGGGGATTTTTGGCTTTTTTTGGGTTTTTTGGGGGTGGTTTTTTGGGGTTTTTTGGGGTGGGTTTTCAGGGTTTTTGGGGTGGGTTTTTTTGTGGTTTTGGGTTTTTTTGGGGTGTTTTTAGGGGTTTTTTGGGGTTTTGGAGGGGGATTTTTGGGATGGTTTTTGGGGCTTTTGCAGTGGGTTTTTGGGAGGATTTTTGGGGGTTTTGGGGTTTTTTAGGGGGATTTTTCACTTTTTTTGGGGGGTGGGATTTTGGTGTGGTTTTTGGGGCAGTTTTTGGGGTTTTCGGGGTGCGTTTCTTTGGGTTTCCAGGGTGTTTTATTTGGGTTTTTCTTTGGTTTTCTGGGCATTTTTTGGCTTTTTCAGGGTGGTTTTTTTGGGGGTTTTCAGGGAGTTTTATTTGGTTTTTTTTTTTGCATTTTTGGGGTGTTTGATTTGAATTTTGGGGATTTTTTTGGGTATTTTAGGGTGGTTTTTGAGGTGGGTTTTTTTGGGGCTTTTCAGTCTGTTTTATTTGGTTTTTTTTTTTGGTTTTGGGTTTTTTTTTGTTTGTTTGTTTTGGGTTTTCAGGCTGGTTTTTTTGGGTTTTTTTGGGATTTGCGGTTTTTTGGGTGGTTTTGGGGTATTTTTGGGGGGGGGTTTTTTGAGGTTTTTGGATTCTTGGGTGGGGGATTTTGGGGTGGTTTTTGGGGCAGTTTTGGGTGGTTTTTTTGCATACTTCATTTTGGTTTTTTTGGGGTGGCTTTTGGGGTTTTTGAGGTGATTTTTGGGGTGGTTTTTTTTTGTTTTTTGAGTGTTTTGGGGTTTTTTTTGGGGGGGGTTTGAGGTATTTTATTTGATTTTTTTATTATTTTTTGGGGTTTTTTTTAATTTTGGGTTTTTTAGTGCTTTTTTTTCAGCTTTTCCCATTTTTTGTCCCTTTCCCCAGCAACGACGGCGAGTTCGGGGTGTCCCTGGGGGTCCGGGCCATCGTCAGCGCCGACGGCGCCGTCACCTGGAGGCCCCCGGCGCTCTTCCGCAGCCGCTGCCCCATCCGCGTCAGCCCCAAATTTGGGGATTTTGGG
>NW_024368435.1:0-1095 GCF_014805655.1 Passer montanus | reverse complement strand
CATCAACTGTGGAACAGAGAAAATGGAAAGAAGCAGAGTTTTGTTCAAATTTGCTTTGTTTTTAAGTCTTCAAATAGCGTCAGCTCAATGCATGATACTTTAGAAATTGGATGAGTAGCACCTATTTCATCCCAGCGAGAGGTGGGATTGAAGACTTCCAACAACAGAAACATTGGATGTGCAAGAGCTCAGTTTTCCACCCCTCACACAAGTAACTTGCTGTACTATTTTCAGCATCCTCAGCGCGATTTAATAAAATACTGCTCCAAACAACAATATAATGAAAATCTTCCACCAAATGGGGAAAAAGAAGAAAAGTGGGCCGCAGCCCTTTCTTCAGAGCTTGTGTCGAATTTGCCAAGTCAGATGCAAACAAGGTTTGCCATCTTTCATTGCTAAAAAATGCAACTGAATGCAATTTCTATGCTATTGAATACAAATCAGTCTCTGAGGTTGCTAAGTTGGGTATGATTTTAGAGCTGGGGGGAGCAAAACAGGTTCCAGAGAAGCTGTGCTTGTGTCACCCGCATGGATGTGATGAGCCTTAAGTAAAGCCAGGAGCACTTGCCAGGATGGGAGCTTGTTCTTTGCCAGGGAGGAGGGAGAAAATATTGCTTGGAGTAAATAAAGCAACTCTGCTTCCCCAGGAAGAGGGAAAGAAGCGATTAAATATGTGCGTGCTGCATGGAATAATTTGCACAAGGATAGATCTTCTCTGCTATGCAGGAATGTTCCCAATAAATCATGCTTCTCCTGACAATTATTTTTGTGTGTTTCCAGCACATGATACATGAGACTTTCAATAGACCCCTGTCCCCCCAGGTCCCCCTGCCCCCGGTGCCACAGCCCCACCCAGAGGATGTTCCATGAGCTCGACCCCAGAGCCTGACACAGGGACGGGGGGCCGGGGCCCTGGGGGGTGGGACAGGAGGACAGGGACCCCTGGCTGTGTCTCCGTGTCCCCCAGGGCCAGAGCCTGGGCCAGGGCTCCTTCACCCTGCTACAATCGAAGGATTGAGAGCACTTGAAAATCCCCAGCTAGGGATCAGTAAAAACTAGATTTAATATTAGGTGACAGGACCACAAAGTTCTTTG
>NW_024368434.1:0-1095 GCF_014805655.1 Passer montanus | reverse complement strand
CAGTGACCCCTCCCAGTAACCCCAGTAACACCCAGTGCCACCAGTGACCCCAGCCAGGGACTCCCAGTGACACCAGTAATCCCAGTGACTCCTCCCAGTAACTCCAGTAACCCCTCCCAGTAACGCCCAGTAACCCCAGTGACCCCCAGTGACCGCGCCCAGTCCCTCCCAGTGCTCCCAGTCCCTCCCAGTCCCCACCGGAGCCCCTCCCAGTGTTCCCAGTGCTCCCAGTGCCCGTCCCAGTCCCCCCCAGTCCATCCCAGTCCCCCCCAGCCCCCAGCCCCCCCCAGTCCCTCCCAGTTCCCCCCCCAGTCCCTCCCAGTCTCTCCCAGTCCCTCCCAGTTCCTCTCCCAGTGCTCCCAGTCTCTCCCAGTCCCCCCCAGTCTCTCCCAGTTCCTCTCCCAGTGCTCCCAGTCTCTCCCAGTCCCCCCCAGTCTCTCCCAGTTCCTCTCCCAGTGCTCCCAGTCTCTCCCAGTCTCTCCCAGTCTCTCCCAGTTCCTCTCCTCTCTCGTGGCGGCTCCGGGGGGGGTCAAAGTCCAGTGGGGGAGGGGCAGGGCCTGGGCCCCTCCCCCCCATGGCCACGCCTCCCCCGCTGCAAACTGGGAACAGACTGGGACAAACTGGGGCGAAATGGGGCGAAATGGGGTAAAATTGGGCGAAATGGAGTAAAAATGGGCAGAAATGGGGTAAAACTGGGGTAAAAACTGGGATAAAACGGGACAAAATGGGGTAAAATGGGGCTAAACTGGGAAAACTGGGGTGAAACGGGGCAAAAATGGGGGAAAATGGGGTAAAAATTGGGCTAAACTGGGGTGAAATGGGTCCAAACTGGTCCAAACTGGTCCAAACTGGGAGCTGTGCCCAGGTCCTGGCGTCGCTGCTGCGGCCCCGGCGCGGCTACAAGAGCACCTTCAGGGTGAGCAGGAAAATCACCCAAAATGGCCCAAAATGAACCCAAAAATAACCCCAAATACACCCAAAATACACCCGAAACAACCCCGAAATAACCCCGAAATAGCCCCGAAAATGTCGCCAAAATAACGCCAAAATGAACCCGAAATAACCCAAAATGAACCCAAAACTAACCCCAAAATG
>NW_024368433.1:0-1095 GCF_014805655.1 Passer montanus | reverse complement strand
CCAAACCTGCTCTGTGGGCTCAGGGCGGTTCCGTCCTCGTGGGCCCAGGTCCCATAAACCCCATAACTGACCCCAAAAAACCCCCAAAAAAATCCCATAAAAACCCCATCAATGACCCCAAAAATCCCATAATTTACCCCAAAATCCCATAAAAACCCCATAAAAACCCCAAATCCCCACAAACGGCCCCAAACCTGCTCTGTCGGCTCAGGGCGGTGCCGTCCCGGCGGGCCCAGGGCCCATAAACCCCATAACTCATAACTGACCCCAAAAAAACCCAAAAACATCCCATAAAAACCCCATAAATGACCCCAAAAATCCCACAAAAAAATCCCATAAAATCCCAAAACCCCACAAAGACCCCAAATCCCCACGAACGGCCCCAAACCTGCTCTGTGGGCCCAGGGCGGTTCCGTCCCAGCAGGTCCAGGTCCCATAAACCCCATAAAAATCCCATAAAAACCCCATCAATGACCCCAAAAAATCCCATAAAAAACCCATAAATGACCCCAAAAATCCCATAAATGACCCCAAAAACCCCATAAAATCCCCATAAAAACCCCAAATCCCCACAAACGGCCCCAACCCTGTCCCAGGGGCCCAGGGCAGTTCCGTCCCAGTGGGTCCAGGTCCCATAAACCCCATAACTGACCCCAAAAATCCCCAAAAACATCCCATAAAACCCCCATAAATGACCCCAAAAATCCCATAAAAAATCCCATAAAATCCCAAAACCCCACAAAAACCCCAAATCCCCACGAACGACCGCAAACCTGCTCTGTGGGCCCAGGGCGGTTCCATCCCGGCAGGTCCAGGTCCCATAAACCCCATAAAAATCCCATAAAAACCTCATCAATGACCCCAAAAATCCTATAAAAAATCCCATAAAAAACCCAAAATCCCATAAAAACCCCACAAAAACCCCAAATCCCCACGAACGGCCCCAAACCTGTCCCGGGGGCCCAGGGCGGTGCCATTCTGGCGGGCCCAGGTCCCCTCCTCGTCGCTGTCGCGGATCCCGAGCCAGGACGGGCCCCGGAGCTGGGCCTGGACCCGGAGCTGGGGACACCAGTACGGACCAGTATAAACCAGTAT
>NW_024368432.1:0-1095 GCF_014805655.1 Passer montanus | reverse complement strand
TACACATACATATACACTTGCTACTGCTTTAGCCTCAATTACAGCCAAGAGCATGACACAAGGATGTGGAGGCAGGAAACACAACAATATCTCAGAAAATAAAAGTCCTCTCCACTACCAACAGACACAGCAGAAGTAGATTATCTAGCATGGGTTTCCATGGTAAACTAAATTAATGAAAAATGCCTAGTTTCTGAATTGCATCACTGGAGAGCAATTGTAATGGAAGTAACAATGAGATATGTGGGTGATAATATTCTTCCTCCTCAATGTAGCAGAATGGGAGGAACACATCCCTGGTGTGCAGTAAATGCCAATACATGTAGCCAAAGCGTTTATTGTTTTGAAGCCCTCAGGAAATTTGGGTAAAAACTGAAGCCAATTTTTCTATTGGATCATTCACTGAAATGAATGTTCATTATAACACAGAGAAATGAAACAATGCAAGGCCATTTTAAATTTAAATATATTTTAGCAAGTAGAGCAAGGACAGCTGCATTATTCTCTCGGTAGGGTGTGAGCTGCTGTATCAGTAAGCATCTGTTCTTTGTAATTCCTCCAGTCAGAATCCGATGATTTAGTAAATATGCAAAGAGCTGTACTTCTGAAAATTAACATTTTTCCTGAGGTGTTTGTTTCTAGTTCCTATACAGCAGATGGCACTGGTGGAATAAGAAGTTATGATGTGTGACCACTTGTAGAAGCCCTTCAGCAGGCCCAGTCAGGTTTTGAATGCCTGCAAAAATGGGCACCCAACAAACTGTTTGGGCAAACAGTCCCTACGTTTTACAAGTCTTACCACCCAGGAAATTAGTGTTTTCTTATGCCTAAATGGAATTTGCTCTGTTTCAATTTGTGTCCATTTTCTCTTGTCACTGTCTACACTAAAGAGCCTGGAGCTCCTTTCCTTGCACCCTCCAAGTATTTATGTAAGTTGATAAGACCTGCACCTGAGTCTTTTCCAGGTGGAGCAGTCACAGTTCTCTCAGCTTCTTCTCACATGAGTCAGGTGCTCCAACCCCATAATCTTTGAGATTTTTTGCTGGACTAACTCCAGCATGTCTGTATGTCTCTTGTACAGAGGAGCCCAGAACT
>NW_024368431.1:0-1096 GCF_014805655.1 Passer montanus | reverse complement strand
CATCCCAAACACCCCCCGGGGCACCCTGAGACCCCCAGGAACCACCCCAGGGTGCCCTGAGACCCCCGGGGAGCCACCCCAAAACCCCCAGGACACCCTGGGACCCCCAAACCACCCCCGGGACACCCTGAGACCCCCAGGAGCCACCCGGGACCACCCCAGGACACTGTGAGACCCCTGGGAACCACCTCAAACCCCCCTGGGACCCCCAGGACCCCCTCCAGGGCACCCCCAGACCCCCGGGAGCCCCCCCAGGACAGCGGGACACCGCCCTGGATGGAAGGGGCTCGGTGTGAAATGGGGTTTGGGATAAAAGCGGGTGTTGTAAAATAAATTTTATATAAAATGTAAAATGAATTGGAGACAACAGCGATTTTCTGTAAAAGAATTTGACATAAATCAATTTGTATAAAAGGCATTTGATTTAAAATGTATTGGATACAAAAACGATTTTCTATGAAAGAATATGCTATAAATAAATTTGGTGTAAAAGGGATTTGATATAAAATAAATTTGATAAAAAGGGATTTGATACAAAGTAAATTTGATAAAATAAATAGGGTATAAAAGGGATTTGATGTAAAATAAATGGGATATAAAAGGGATTTTCTATAAAAGAATCTGGAATAAACTTGGTATAAAGGGGTTTGATATAAAATATATAAAATTAATTGGATCCGAAGGGGGTTTTCTATAAAAGAATTTGATATAAAATAATTGGGTATAAAAAGGGATTTACTATAAAATAAATGGGATATAGAAGGGATTTGATAGGAAATAAATTAGATATAAAAGGGATTTGATATAAAATAAATTTTATATGAAAGGGATTTGCTATAAAATAAATTTGATATAAAAATAATTTGATATAAAAGGGATTTGGTATAAAAGGGATTTTATGTAAAGGATTTTATATAAGAGGGACTTGATATGAAATAAACTTGATATGAAAGGAATTTGATATAAAAGGGATTTGCTATAAAATAAATGGGATATAAAAGGGACTTGATATTAAATAAATTAGATATAAAAGGAATTTGATATAAAAGGGATTTGATATAAAAGGAATTTGCTGTAAAATTTATATAAAAATAAT
>NW_024368430.1:43192-43705 GCF_014805655.1 Passer montanus | reverse complement strand
TAAATGGTTAAGATTAATATAAGTTAGAACCTAAGTTGAAGGTCGTTAAATGTTATTCCACTGTGAAATAATTAAGTCATAGATTCTAAATAAGGTTAAATACTGTTAAGTGCTGTTCTTTTCCTAAATTGAAGATATCAGTCAAGTCTGTTAAGTTTGGGCTCTGTTGAGCTTTTAGGCTGTATTCCTTTTATCCTTGCCCTCACTGTCCTTGAGGCACACGCATGCACACACACACACACACACATACACACACACACACACACACACACACACAAGACACAGACACACAGGGACGGTTGTCAGCTCATTTCTGGTTTGATTTGATTTTGTTTGGTTTGTTGTTGCTTTCTTTCCTTGGTGTGCCTGAAGTGTCCAGCCAGGAGCAGAGTGACTCTTGCCAAGGAACTTTGTGGTGCTGTCGCTTAATATTAAATCTGCTTTTTGCTGATCCCTTGCAAGGGCTTTTTTCAGCACTCTCAAACCCTGGTTCATAGCAGGGTGAAGGAGCCC
>NW_024368430.1:19382-42918 GCF_014805655.1 Passer montanus | reverse complement strand
TAACAAACAGCTCGGATGTCCAGTGTAAATAAATTAGGGGTTGAACCCTGACCTCTAAACCAATCATTCAATGTCCTGGACAGAATGTTCTGGATGAGCAGATGATGGGCAAGGACCCTGAATAACAGACAGGCAGTTAGGGAGGAATTTAGGAAAGATAAAGTGTAGCTGACGGGACAATTCAGAAAAGAGAGAGAGAGAGAGCCCGGGGCAGAACCATAAGCAGGAATGGGGGGTACAGGAATAAACCAACTTAAACTAATGCACCCCAACATCTCCCCCTTCTTTGTTTAAAAAAAGGAGGAGTGGGGTAACTTAAAAACCATCTTCTGAAGGCTAAGAAGAAACAGGACACGCCCAAATCCCTCCATCTTGTCTCCTGAATCCCCATTCTAAAACCCTAAAATTCTACTTTTTACCCTCTGACAAATTAACTATCATTCTACATAAACTCTTCTGGTTTGTAAATCCTTATACAAAGCTGGTGATTTTCTCCATGGCTTAAATCAAAGGCACAGGTATCTTTCACCATGCACCAAGGTCTCTGAGCCCCCTGCCAGGGTCTCCAGCAATCCAGGGCAGCCAGAGGAATGTCCTGGTTTCCAACATCCTCCCCCCACCCAATTTCTACCAGAACATGGTGAGACAAAACCTTGGATTCTCTATCAAGTTACCATCCCTTGCAAAATCAATTCTCACTTCATCACCGCCACTCAGATCATCAACTCTCAGTTCATCAAGGGAGAGAGGAGTCTCTCTTGGACCACAGTCTTCCTTAGCAAACACGGTTCAAACCTCTTGTAATTCCATGCTGTAGCTCTCGTACGCTGCAGTCACTTGGAGCGAAGGGGCACCGGCCAGCTGCTCCCTGGATGGCCCAAGGGGCGCTACAAGACTGGCCACTGCCGGGCTCTCGCTGAGACTGCCCAGGTAGCGGTGGCAGCTGCAGCGTGGGTGATGCAGCCTGGTGTGAGGTACGAGGTCCCGAGACAAAGGAATGAAAGAAGGAACACTTGTAGAAGTTCCAAAGAAACGTTATTCCAACAAGGGTCTGGCTAGCCCTTATGAAGAGAGTCTCAGCCCGGCCACATGGCTTCCCCTCCCGCAGCCAGGCTGCGGCTGGGCAGGGGAAGGTCTGAGCTTTTTCACAGAGCAGAACCAAGAGAGAGTTCCCCTGGGAGATCTCTGCTTTTTAACCCCGGTGTTGTCAGAGCCGTATCCATGTCTTCAGTGGCCACACCCGGTGCCAACATTCAGATCTGACCACTGATTGGTTTGGACCACAACTTCCTGAAAAATTCACTTCCTTCTCAACCTAGGACAGACAGATTGGTGCCTGAGCAGCCCAAGGTGCCCTGGGATGTCACCATGGAATGGCACGGCTGTGACTGCCTCTGAGCAGGGGCACTTTACCATACCCAGAATGCCCTGGGAGGTCTGCATAGAGCTGCTGTTTCTGTGTGTGACATTGCAGCTCTTGAACAGCCTGGGGAATCTTGGATTGTGCCCATGGCACCCCTCTGAGGGCCTGCAACAAATCTGATCCTGAGCACTCAAACCTCACCAGGCCCCTGTGGCTATGGCCAGTTTCCACGGAAACCATCACCAGGCCCCTGTTGCTATGGCCAGTTTCCATGGAAACCATCAGCAGGCCCCCGTGGCTATGGCCAGTTTCCATGGAAATCATCACCAGGCCCCTGTTGCTACGGTCAGACCCCTGGCAGCTCCATGGAGACCCCATGCCATGGCTGGATGCCATGGCAACAGCATTGGCCTGATGACAGACTCTGTTGCCATGGCAACCATTTTCAGTCCCATTCCCAGGGTTGTGGGATACCCCCTAGGCTGTTGGCATGGCAACCTGTGCTGCTACTAGCTGGGATGCTTGGTCTCCACGGACCAAAGTTTAGGAATGGGATTCCTCAATTTCCTGCTGTCACTAAAACCGCGCTGCCATTCACTGCCCTCCCACCTCCCAGGGAAAGCACAAAAGGCAAAGATCCCAGGTTGGGATAAGAACAATTTATTGGGAACGGCAACTAGATAAGGAACAAACAGAAACAGCACCAATATTGAACACCGAAGGGATACGAAAAACTATTGACAGGGAAAACTGTGTAACCACCAACTGTCTCTTCCCAGCCACCTATATCCCCCTGCCTGGAAAGGACACCCTTCTCCACGGGGGACAGAGAAACTCCCTTTCCTGCCCTTGGCAATGACCTGAGGTGGGAGTGAATGGAATGACACGGCCATGGGCAGACCCTGATGTCCTTGGACCCACGTCATGTCATTGACAGGGGCAGGAGAAGGGACAGGTGTCTTCCCAGCATGGTTCACACAGAACATGGATTGTCAGGGCTCTTCCCAGTGCGGGTCCCCCAGTGGGAGAAGAAGCTGGAGCAGTGCACAAAGCTCTACCTGCAGTTGGGGCATTTGCAGGGCTTCCCTTACTGGTGCTTCCGTTGGTGTTTGGTCAAGGCAGATCTCTGGGTTATGCTCATTCCACACTGGGGACACTCATAGGGCCTCTCCCCAGTGTGTGTGCACCGGTGGATGACGAGGTGGGAGTTTTGCTTGAGGGCGTTTCCGCAGTCAGGGCAGCGAAAAGGCCTCTCCTCTGTGTGAATGCGCTCACGCAGAAGGAGATGGAAGCTTATCCGAAACCTCTTCCCACACCCAGAACACTCATAGGGTCTCTCCCCGGTGTGGACCCTCTGGTGCACAGTCAGGTCGGAGCTGCAGCTGAAGCCCTTCCCACATGCCCCACACTTGTAGGGCCATTCCCCAGTGTGGATCATCTGGTGGCGGAGCAGGTGATTGCTCTGCCTGAAGCTCTTCCCACACTCCGAGCACTTGTAGGGCTTCTTCTTGCTCATGCACCACCAGCTCTGAGCCCTGTCTGAAACTTTGTCCACCTTGCTGGCACAGGGTGGATCTTTCCTCCTCAGAGCACCCTGGGCTGGGCTTGGAGCGCCTCCTCCTGTGAGATCTCCAGGGCTTTTCCTCCCTGTTGGATTCTTGTGCCGTGGAGCCACTCAAAACAGCCTGTTCCACAAGGTGCTGCTGCAGGGATTTGTCCTCCCTGCTCTCCATCCTCAGCTCCTTGCCTGGGGGAGGAAGGACAAGGACAGGAGGGGATTTGCCGCTGTGCCACAGGGAAGGGGAAGGAGATCCTCCCAGTGCATCCCTGGCAGGACGGTGTCTGGAGCGGGGTTGTCCTGCAGCCAGTGGCCATGCTGGGCTGGGAGATGGAGCAGGAGAGAGGCGGAAAGGGGCGCTGACTTCCTCCTCACCTGCTTGGCTGTCCTGGGGCATTGTCTCCGTTTGAAAAGACAGGTGTTGGCTGAGGAAGGCAGGAACCACCCTAGAAATGGAAAATGTAAACCCCCTCCTTCCAAATTAGTATAGTTTTTAAATTAACGGTCTCACAAGCAAAGGTAGGGGAATAGGAATAATAGTTATTTAGCAGAAAAATGAAAACATAAATACAACAGTAAAAATCAAAAACACTGACAGGTTCAGAATACAACCTGTGGGTCACGGTGGTGGCATCAGTCCCAATAAATGGTGGCTTCAGTCCTCCTGCAGTGGCAGGTGTGGTTCTGTTGAAGCAGTGTTCCTGTAGAAGGGTGGAGTTTTCCTCTGAAGATCCAGTGGTGGTGGTGTTGGGCCTGGTCTTCCTCTGGGAATCCAGTGGAAAAGGCTGGCTCTGGTCTTCCAACCTCTGGTTATATCCAGGTAGGAAAGCTTGGCTCCTCCCCCTGGGCGGAGCCTCTCACAATGGGATAATGAGCTTTTATCAGTCATGCAGTGGGACTCAATGGCTCATTAGCAGAAGATATCTCCCAACAGGCAGAATGGGTTGTGGAAGAGATAAAGACAACTGCCCAGTTGACAGAAGATAACTGCCCCATCAGATAGGACTAGAATACACCCCCCATTTCCAACCTGAGATAGCTGGTAAATGCTTTGCCTGTGAAAGAAACAGTGTTCTCCACTTTTCTCCAGGGAAGTATTTTTCATGAAGCAGTTGAGGGAGGGGCCGATTGACTCTGCTTTCTAGAGGAACCCCTTCAGAGGCTCTCTCCCAGATTTGCCCTGGACCAGGGCATCCTGTCACTTTTGGCCTCACCCGTCCTTATTCGTCTGTCCCCACCAAGCCCCTCCTTTGCACTCCCATGTCCCTACACTGCAATTCCTTTATCCTCCCCTGTACCTTACACCGTGCTCCTTCCACAACCAAGCCCAGCCCATTGGACTCTCAAGCTAGCCCAGGTCAGTGTCTTTGGGTCTCCCCCCTGAAACAGATGTCCCAGGAGGCCCTGAATTCTCATCCCTTTGCCTCCAGCCTGCTCCCTGCACCCGTGTCCCCCAACAGCACCACAAGGTCCAAGGAAAAAAAGGGAGAAATGTGGGATTTGTTCAGACAGTTGAAAACATGACAGTTTCTAAGCACTGGAAGTCCAGAGGCTGTAAAAACAGAATTTGCAGTTTTAATGGTCCATTGTCCTCCCTCTTCCCCCTGCTGACTTGTCACATCCCAGCTGCAGAGGAGTAGATTATGGAAAGAAGACTGCAGGGAGTGTTGGAGGCATAATCCCAGAGACAGGAAGAAAGGGTGATATCGGGACAAGATTTCCAGTTGTTTTCTTATCATAATGACCACAAATAGCTCTGTAGTCTGAAATAAATGGGCAGGAGATCTTTCTCCTTTTTAATGCCTTTTTTAAAAAGAATCAGCTCAGGTGGGGAGAAATCGACGGGTCGCGCCCACGCCGCCGGTGCTCCCAGGAGCGGCACGGAGGAGGCTTGAAGGCCTGGCTAGGGGGGCTACAGGTAGAGCTGCCGGTGCTCTTCTGGGTGTTCAGTCCAGAGCAGGCTTGAACAGGTTTGACTCCTTATCTTCATATCGTCAGCTTACTACTAAAACTAATATATGTTCTAACTCTACAAACACATACGTTATACATCTAATGTATAGCTATACACAGACAATGGTGGTAACATTCAGCAAACAGTGATATTTATACATAGTTCTCACTCAACAATCAGATCTCCTTGAGGTACACATCGTGTTTTTCTATCTTTTTGCATTATCTACTATGTATAATTTGGTCTCTGAGCAAAAACAACTTCGCGAATGGGTTTGTCTGTACTCGAGGCAGGATTGATCTAAATTGTCTTCTTTAACAAACTCCTGACATGTATTACTGGGACTTTGTCTCTATCTACTCTATGTAAAGGCTCAGATTGGGCAGGGTTCACTCGGTTAGTAGAGCTTCGGGTATTAATTAACCAGGTGGCTTTTGCCAGATGCTGCTTTTAATTTTTGAAAGATCTCTCACTTAAGGCTTTTAAGGTGGTTTTTAGCAGCCTATTGTACCTTTCTATTTTGCCTGCAGCTGGTGCATGGTAGGGGATATGGTATACTCACTCAATGCTATGTTCTTTGGCCTAGGTGCTGATAAGGCTGTTTTTGAAATGAGTCTTGTTGTCTGATTCAATCTTTTCAAGGGTACTATGTCTCTACAGGACTTGCTTTTTAAGGTCCAGGATGGTGTTACGGGCAGTAGCATGCGGCACAGGATAGGTCTCTAACTACCCTGTGGTGGCTTCTACCATTGTGAGCACGTAGCGCTTGCTTTGGTGTGTCTGGGGCAGTGTGATGTAGTCAATCTGCCAGGCTTCCTTATACTTGTACTGGGACTACTGCCTACTATACTATAGGGGCTTCACCTTCTTGGCTTGTTTGATGGCAGCACACGTCTCACAGTCGTGGATAACTTGAGAAATATTGTCTATGGTTAAATCTACCTTTCGGTCTTGTGCTTACTTATAGGTGGCATCTCTACCCTGATGACTTGAGGCATCATGGGTCTATCGAGCTAGGAATAACTCTTCCTTGTGCTCTTAATTTAGGTTTATTTTGGACACCCTTATCTTTGCAGCTTGGTCTACCTGCTCATTGTTTTGGTGTTTTTTGTTGGTTCTACTCTTGGGGACATGGGCATCTACATGGTGGACTTTCACACATAGCTTCCTTACTCTGGTAGCGATGTCTTTCCGCTCTTCAACAGCCTAAACTGGTTTTCTTCTACGCTGCTAATTAGCTTCTTTCTACCTCTCCAGCCATCCCCACAGAGCGTTGGTTATTATTTATGAATCAGTGTAGAGGTAGAGCTTTGGCTACCTCACTCTTTCAGCAATGTCCAAGGCCAGTTGAACAGCTTTGAGTTCAGCAAGTTGGCTTGATCTACTTTTTCTTTTAGTGGTTTCTGCAACTTGTCGTGTGGGGCTCTATACGGTTGCTTTCTACTTCTGATTCATTCTTATTATGCGGCAGGAACTATCAGTAAAAAGAGTATATTGTGTTTTTTCTGCTGGCAGTTGGTTATATGGAGGAGCTTCTTCACCACGTGTTACTTCTTGTTCCTCTTCATTAGTGAGACTGAAGTTTTTACTTTCTGGCTAGTTTGTAATTATTTCCAGAATCTCAGGGCGATTCAGCTTTTTAATACGGGTGCGCTGTGTTATGAGAGCAATCTACTTACTCTATGTAGCACTGGTGGCATGGTGGGTAGAGGGAACCTTTGCTTTCAACATCTACCCCAGTACTGGTAGTCGGGGTGCCAGGAGGAGTTGTGTTTCAGTGCTTAATTACTTTTGAGGCAGTTTGGACTTCTTCATAGGCTGCTAAAATTTCTTTTTCTGTTGGAGTATAGTTGGTTTCAGACCTTCTGTAGCTTCGATTCTAAAATTTTAGTGGTCGGCTTCGAGTGTCTCCAGGTACCTTTTGCCACAGGCTCCAGGACAAATCATGGTTCTTGGCTGCAGAGTAGAGCACATTCTTTACATCTGGTTTTGTCCTGATTGGGCTAAGGGCTACCGCATGAGCGATCTTCTGTTTAATCTGGACGAAGGCTTGTTGCTGTTCAGGGCTTCAGTGGAAAGTGTTTTTCTTACGGGTGACTAGATAGAGAGGGCTCACGATTTGACTCTATTCAGGAATGTGCATTCTCTGAAAACTTATGGCGCTTAGGAAAGCTTGTGTTTCCTTCTTGTTGGATGGTGGAGACATTGCTGTGATCTTGTTGATGACATCAGTGGGAATCTGACGCCGTCTGCCTTGCTACTTCGATCTCAGAAACTGGATCTCTTGAGCAGGTCCCTTGACTTTGCTCTTCTTGATGGCAAAGCCGGCTTTCAGGAGAATTTGGATGATTTTCTCTCCTTTCTCAAACACTTCTGCTGCTGTCTTTTCCCATACAATGATGTCATCAATATATTGCAGATGTTTTGGAGCTTCACCCTTTTCTAGTGTACTCTGGATCAGTCCATGGCAGATGGTAGGACTGTGCTTCCACCTCTTCGGCAGCCGGTTCTAAGTGGACTGCACACTTCTCCAGGTGAAGGCAAACTGTGGCTTGCATTCTGCTGCCAGTGGAATGGAGAAAAATGCATTGGCAGTATCGGTAGTGGCATACTACTTCGCTGCTTTGGATTCAAGCTCATACTGGAGCTCTAATATGTCTGGCACAGCAGCGCTCAGTGGTGGAGTCACCTCATTCAATGCACGGTAGCTTACCGTCAATCTCTATTCTCCTTCAGATTTACGCACAGGCCAGATGGGGCTGTTGAAGGGTGAGTGGGTCTTGTTGACCACTCCTTGGCTCTCTAGCTCTCGGATCATCTTATGGATGGGAATCACAGCATCTCGAGTGGTTCTATACTGTCGACGGTGCACTGTGGAAGTGGCAATTGATACCTGTTGCTCTTCTCCCTTCAGAAGCCCTACTGTAGATGGATTCTCAGACAGTCTAGGCAAGGTATTTAATTGCTGGACGTCCTCTGTTACTGCAGCTGCTATCTCAAATGCCCACTTCAGTCCTTTTGGGTCTTTGAAATACCCACTTTGAAGATAATTTATGCCCAAAATACATGGGGCTTCTAGGCCAGCCAATAGGATGTTTCTTCCACTTATTCCCAGTCAAGCTTACGTCAGCTTCTACCAAAGTGAAGTCGTGTGATCTCCTTGTCGCACTAGCGATAGAAACAGATTCTGTCTCTACATGTCTTGATGGAATTAAGGTACACTGCGCACCAGTGTCAACTAAAGCTTTATACTCTTGTGGTTCTGATGTGTCAGGCTAACGAATCTACACCGTCTAGAAAACATGATTTTCTTTAGCCTCTACTTGGCTAGAGGCAGGGCCCCTTTAAGCCTGGTTATCTTTCTTTCTTTGGGTATATGTTTTAGAGGTTCTTTCAAGGGGATCGGACATGTCATCATCATTGTCATGCCTGGCAGTTCGGCTACGGGCAACTGGAGCTGGTTTTTTTTTGTTGTGGAACTTCTTCTTTGAGCTCTGTTTTCTTTCAATTCACGCACCCGTCGTGCCAGAGCAGCGGTGGATTTTCCATCTCATAGCCTCATGTTTTCTCCACAATCGCGCAGGAAGAACTACAGCTTAGCTCATGGGGTGTACTTTCTCTCTCTATCTGGGGAACGTCTGCGTTGGGTACCAGAACTTCTGATCTGTACCGTTGAGATTTGGAGAAGGTCTTCTTTAATCTCTTCTCTGAGCTTCTTATGATTCTCCTCTATCTTATCTTCTCATGTCTCATCAGCTCTTCTAGACATCTCAGCCCTCATTTTAGAGAAGTTGCAGACCATATAGAGGAAGCTTACCAGATTAAATACCAGAAAGATGGTCTCTTTAACATTCAGGGGAAACGGAACATTTTCCAAAAGTGACGTAACAGATTTAAAGGAGAAGAAGGAAAGGAGAGGCTGGAAAGCTTCATTCCCTGCTCTTCCTCTAACCAGCTGGGTGCAACTACTAATAAATTCCCAAAACACACTGCTAGAACTGGGATGCAGGGTAGGACGAAGAAACCATAAACCATGCATATCGTAAACAGACGCCAGTATTTTTGTAAACGCCTTATAGATCATTATCACTAAGGCCAGCACAATAGCTAATCCAATCCGTGCCCCTTTACTGCAAAAACTACATGATAGGGACAATAATCCTAGTGACCAAAAAGGTATTGAAACCTCAAACAGGTCTAGAGACCAGAGCCACATAAAGGCCTCCCTAAGAGACATTACAAATTCAAAAAACACGGCTACTGGCTACTTTAACCTACTACACAGCAAGCACAACCAACCTGCAATCAATAAAGGGTTTTTTTCCACTTTCTCAGGCCGCACGTTGGGCGCCACTAACTATATTTGTCTTGGTTTAGGGCAAGTTTGGGAGATAACCTTCAAAGGAGCTTCTCTACAAAAGCAGATTTAGTTGCCCCTCTCCCTTCCAACCGGTTCGGGAGAAAATATCTCCTTGGAGAAAAAGTGGAAAGAAACTTGTTTATTAAACAATAGAACCCAAACAATATTAAACAATAAAACTTCTCACTGCTCAAAAAAAAAAAAAAGCAAACTCAGAACACCCCTCCCCGGGTTGCAGCTCGGCTCACTCAGTCTTTGATCACTTTCTCTGCTGTTGGAAACGCCGTGGCCCAGGCCCGGCCAGGGGGGCCACAGGTGGAGCTGCCAGTGCTCTTCTGAGTGTTCAGTCCAGAGCAGGCGTGAACAGGTCCAAGAAAAAAGGAAAAAAAGGAAAAAATCACAATCCAGGGAACTTCTTTGCCTCAGCTAGCTAAAACTAACTAAAAGCAGAAAAAAAGGGAAAAAGGACCTCTGTTCGGCTGTCTGTCCATCCGCAGACAACACAGTCCAGGAGCAGGAATGTGGAGGAGTGAGGGCAGTCTGAAAACAAACTGTGCGCTTCTTGCCTCCCCTCTTCACTGTCTGGAAGAGAGTCTTAAAGGTGTAAAACTTATTATTCGGTATAAACAGAACAAGACGACTGGGGATAAAAGCATCATATAGTCAACCCAGGACACCAGCACAAAAAGTTGAACAATATTAAACAGTAAAATTTCTTGCCACTCCAAAAGTAATGACAAACTCAGAAAGTCCTTTCTGTAGGCTGTAGCTTGGCTCACTCAGTCTCTTATCAGTCCCTTCAGCACTGGAAATGGTGTGACCCAGGCCCAGCCCAGTGGGCCACAGATGCGAGCTGCCAGCGCTCTTCTGGGTGTTCAGTCCAGAACAGGTTTAAATAGGTCCAAAGAAAAAGAAAACCCACCGTCCAGGGAACTTCACTGCCTCAGCCAGCCAAAAACTAACTAAAAGCAAAAGAGAGCTCTGTTCCGCCATCTGTCTGTCCACAGACAGCACAGTCCAGGAGCAGGAATGCGGAGGCGTTGAGTGCAATTTTTACGAAACAAACTTCACGCTTCTTCTCTCCCCCACTTCACTCGCGGAACGTAAAGAACTTAAAGAACCAGTCTTAAAGGGGCAAAAGTTATTTCTGGGCTAAACAGATGAATGGGGATACAAGCATCATAAAGTCACCCCAGGACAAGGTGACAGGAGACTCTGGGACAATTTAGCACTGAAACAAAACCTGTTCCCCCTCCTGTTCAGCAGTGGGATTCATGTAGAGGTCAGGAGCTTGGAGATCAACCTGGCGTGGGGGGGTGGCACATGAATTGCCATGGAGAGCGTTTCTGTTGTCAGGGCAGGGAAATGCCTCATGTCTGGAAGGGGAAGAATTTCCTTTCCAGGGGTTCACACATGGGGAGCAAAGACCGTCTCCCTTCCTATCTCCAGACCCACATCTCCAGTCCATTTGTGGGCCCTATCCCTTTACCCACCATCCCCTGGAGACCGGCAGATGACCTGGGCCATCACATGGGCACCTGCACCATGGAGTTTGGGTCAGATGGACAGCAAGCCAGCTCAGCCCTGTGGCCCTGTCCACATTCCCATTGCTGAGTCTTTGCTGGGCCAGCACATTCCCATCCATGTGGCTTCTTCCTGCATCTCCCTTGACTCCCAGATTTTCACCTGCCCAAGCTCATTTTGGTTTGGTTTGTGGTCCTAGGTCGATGCCTTTGGCTTCCTAAAGCACTTCAGTATCTGCCAGGTCTCTCACTATGACCTGAAACTTCCTTAGAGCTGTTGGTAATTGCCCCCTTTGCTCAGCAGTCCATGGGAGCTGGAGGAAGCAATAGTCTTGCTGCCCTCCCCAGAACAGGTCTGCCCCTCAATGCTGCATGGCTGCTCCACACACCCTTTGCCCTGGGCCATGCCCTGTGCCCAGCACCAGCCCTGTCCTTCCCTGCTCAGCAGCCCTGCAGTGCTGAGCCCCAAGGCAATGCCATCTCCCAGCTCACCAGCAGCAGCAGCAGCAGCAGTGGGACAGTTGTCCATTATGTGAGAGAGCAGCTGGAGCACATGAAGTTACCCTGGCAATGGGTTAGGGTTAGGGTTAGGGTTAGGGTTAGGAGAAAGGGAGAGTTCCTGAGCTAAACTTAAAGAAGTGAGAGCTCCAGGTGACATTGATGTGGGAGTTTGCTGACACAGTGTTCTGCATTTCTGCTTTTCTTCAGTAACATTTTAGAACTGTTTCAGGGTTGAGAAGCTCACTGCAGTTTCTCTTGCATTACCACCTCTGTTTTTATTTTAATTGAAGTTTTTACTTCTTTCTCTATGTCAGCCTTCCTGTTTCATCTCAGAACTCTTCAGCAATCCAGTCTTTTCTTTCACGGCACCAACAGGAAAATGTGGTGTAATTAGGAAGGTGGAAAACATTGCAAAAAATCTAAAGAGAATGCAATTGTTAGAGGTATTATCAATGCAATTCATTAAAATTTCATGCAAAGGTTCAGAGAACATTTAAAATTTCACACAGACTGAGGTCTGTTTTGCTTACATCAAAGCCAGAGCCAAAGCAGCTCATTCCCTGGCCAGAAGCTCTGCTCTCAAGCTGCTGGGCACAGCACAGCCTCGCTGCTGTGGTTTTCCTCTCTACACTCACAGCCTGCACAAACACAGCAAAGCAGAGAGCAAACCTCTGCAAGGGGCTCCTCCTGCACAGCCCCTCTTGTCCAATTCTGCCCTGGGGCTGTTTCACACACTGGCTCAGCTTGGAGGTACCTCTGGAATTGCTCTGCTCCAACCCCACTGCTCCCGTTGGGCTGATTTTCCCTGGTTGCCCAGGAACAGGTACATCCAAGGCAGCTGCCTACCACTACAACAAAGTGTTGGGGGTGCATCTGTCAATGAGAAGTACTGGAAGCAATCAGCAAATGCCCCTCATCCCTGGCAGCTTGGTCTGTTCTCCTCACAGAAAGAGGAGGGCAGGAGGGAGCAGCCAACTGCACACTGCTCTGTTTGCACCTGAGCACCTTTGACTCACACATTCAGCGAAGTCATCGCAGCAAGAAATTTCTATGAGGCTACAAGCCCTGTGCCTCAATCTGCTGCTGAATCTCTCATCTTTCCATTTTTCCCTGCATGACCTAGAGCATGGTCTAAGAGGGACCAGGGCATATTTTATAAAGAAATAGAACTGCATTGGTTCATGCTTTTCCTAAGGGAAGTTTCCAAAGGTTTCAGTGCAATTCTCTAAAGATGAGAATGAGTGACTGAGTGACTCCTCTGGCCTCAAGTTTCTGCTCCAAAATTCCTAGAGGGGCAGTGAAGCCCCTGAAAGGAGAAATGACCTGGCTCATCAACCTGAAAGACACCTCAAACTGTGAAGAATCATGTTGCCTGGGCTGTTGGGGTCCACTCCAGCTAGCTATAGACCCTTGCCCACACGATACTTCATAGACGAAGGTAAAAGATTGAGAAGCACTCTCCTCCACGTGGGAAATGTTGTCCTTTATTCCAAGACACACATCAGGTGAACAAACCCATGGGAGAAAAGAGGGTGTTCCCAGGCGGCAGGGAGCTTTTATACCCCCCGGGATGGGGGCAGAGAGAGAGGTCCACAGCCAATGGAACACCACTGAGGAGGGGCAAGGGGAGGGGTAACCCAGGGAAGAGACCACCAGGTGGTACCGGGATATGTGAGGGAAAGACCATGTGATAGAGGAAAGGGGGAACAAACCACACAATATAACATAAGCTATACAGTGCAATATAAAACTATTCTGTGCAAATTCCCAATCACCCAGTGTAAGAGAACAACTAAACTGGTGCGCCACAACACCTTCCCCTTTTCTGTTAAAAAAAAAAAAAAAAAAAAAAAAAAGGAAAAGCATTGGACTATCTCTGTTTCCAGTTCAGGGTTCTGCCAGAATGCAGCTAATGCTTTTAGGAAGATTCTTCTTCCTCTTTCCGACAGCGTCTTCTCTTTGAGGCGACAGCTGCTTGCTTCTTCTCTCCATCTGCTGGAGCTGGATTCTTGGGGACAAAAGGTTTTACCCACTTTTGGGGTATCCATCAAGGGCCTGTGGGGATGGACACACATGCATAGCCACGCCCCCAAGTGGCAAGCTCATAAAGACCCTTGGTTTCCCAAGTTTCTGGGCCCTTAATGAGAACTGGTGGACGCTGTGATAACTTAAACCGATTGTTATTCTGGAAATGCCGCACTGTTGGAGGATTCATGTTTTCAAATGAACAATTCAAAAAATTAATCGTAAACAGGGCTTTGCAGAGCTTTTGTTATGGTGTCATCCACACTGCAGAACTGCCTTGCCTAGCCAGGACCTGTTTGGGCGTCTGGTGGGCACGCTCGATCACAGCTTGACCTGTGGGGGAGTGGGGAATGCCTGTCTTATGCTCCATTCCCCACTGCTGGACAAACTCTAGGAACTCCTTGGAGGCATACACTGAGCCATTATCCATCTTAATCTCCCTAGGGATCCCCAATACTGAAAAGGCTTGCACCAGGTGCTGCTTGACATGCAGAGCCCTTTCCCCTGCGTGGGCAGAGGTATAAACCGCACCTGAATATGTGTCTATGCTGACATGTACATATTTTAGGCGACCAAAACTGGGAATGTGTGTGATGTCTGTCTGCCATACTTTGCAACTCCCAAGGCCGTGGGGGTTAACCCCAACACCCAGTGATGGCATGGCCTGGAGCTGGCAGTTGGGACAGGTGGCCACGATGGCCCGAGCCTGACTTCATGTTAACTGGAACTGATGAATTAGACCTGGTACATTTTGATGGTATTGTTGATTACTTAGCTTTGCCCGCTGGAAGACGTCCGGAAGGTGCGCCATTTCTGCTGGGGCGGCAAGGGAATCTGCTTTGCTATTACCTTCTGCGATCTCACCTGGCAAATCGGTATGTGACCTCACGCGCATCACGTAGAATGGATGCTCCCGCTGCGAAACTAAATCAATTAGTTTTGAAAGCAACCTAAAGAGATGTTTGTTCTCGATGTCTTTGAGAACTGGCTGCTCTGCTCTGGACAGTATCCCGCCACGTAGGCTGAATCGGTGACCAAATCAACTGACTCCGAGAACTTCTCAAAGGCTCTCACAACTGCAGCCAGTTCAGCGACCTGGGGCGATCCCTCCACAAACTCAACATCAGCTTCCCAATGCTGAGTCTGGGGATTTCTCCAAGTCATCACCGACTGTTGTATTGTGATTCTTGTTTTATTAGTGGTTTGATTTAGTGGTTTATCAATGGTTTGATTTGTGGTTTGGTGGTTTTCCAGGTTGCTGTTTTCCTTTTGTCTTCACCTTTTCCCAGTTATTTCATCAGCTAGTTTTTAGTTTCTATTTCTCCAACAGAGCTCCAGGGGGAACCTGCCGCCCCCCCTCTCTTGTCATCAGCTAGCCGGGAAGCGGCAGTTTCGCGTTCCCAACGCGGGGCAAGATAAGATCATTTACGAGCTCCGTTTGCGACTCTAAGAAGAGCCCAGTGGTGAATTTTAAGGGTCTGGGACTTTCCTGCCTTCCTCCTCACCCAGAAGTGGAGAAAGCTTGCCAGAAGGCTCGAGTTCCCTAACTGAGTCAGGGCTTTGCTCAGACAGCAAAAGAAAAGCTGCTGGGCTCCTGCAGCAAGCCTGGGACCACAGCTCACGTCTTGCCCTGCAGCAGAGAGGAAGGTGTTCCACCCAACCTCCCCCCTTGTCTTTTTCTCTATTCTGTAGAACGGAGAAGAGACCCGCCAAGACAGCCCAGGGTGGCCTGGGAGGAGGTGGCGGCTTCTCAGGAAAGCAGCTCTGCAGTGGAGCCCATCAAGGTGACCACGGTGGAGCCACTGCAGCCCAGTGAGTGAGGGGCCCTGTGGAACTGGGCAGGATCAGGTTTCCCCAGCACACAGGCAGCAGGGATTGCAGAGGTGGGAGTGATACCAGAGTGCCTGGGCTGCTCAGGGCAGGACACCAGCCCTGGCACAGGCTCTGCCAAGGAGGGGGACAGCAGAAGGGCCCCAGCTCGTTCTCTGGGTCGTGGGCAGCGAGGGTTAGTGGCTGGCAGGAGGCAGTGGTGCTGTGGGATGCTGGACATGTCCTGCCCTTCTGCCAACGTGCTCCTCAGCCCAGGGCACTGGGCACTGCCCCGCCATGCCATGCTCCAGCATGGCAGCTCCTCTGCTGGACACCCTCCATCCACAAGGGAAGGCGGTTCCAAGGGAGCAGGCCTGGCCTGGGCAGAGGGCGGGTCTCCTTCCTCTGCTGTCTCCTGTCACAGCATCCTCTGCAACTGCCCCTTCTCTTAGATGCCATGTGCACACAGGAATCCATGCCTTTGCCAACAGCCCCAACAAGGTACCCACAGTCAGTTGGATGGTGGCTGTGCCTGGCCAGGTGTACTCGGTCTGTGGAGAAGGTGCTCCCACAGGGCACTGCACCCCAGGGCTCTGGTCACACTGGCTGAGTGTCCTTGCTTCACGCCGCCCTGTTGTCTCTGATCCCCAGTTCCAGGACAAAGACCGGAAGCTGAATTTCCCTGACAGCATCTGCACCCTGTGCAGAGCTGCCAAGGACAGCAGCTTCTCCCAGGACTTGGATGTTTTGTGCGGCAGATACAAGCTGGGAGAAATGATCCAGGTGGGGGGGGCACACAGCACTCTGGGGAAGGGGGAAAGGACCCCCAGCAGCCTGTGAGGGCAACACCTGGGCAGGACAAGGATCTGGTGGCAGTGGGTGTTGGCAGCTGCCATGTTCCAGCCCAGCTGTTCTCTACAGGTGCTGCTGAAATTGGAACCCAGGAATAAGATTTGCACAGAGGTGCGGTGGCTTGCCATGCTTGCTCTTGCTGGACTGAGGTACTGGCCCAAGGGCCCGCAGATCCTGCCCAGTGCTCCATGCTCACCTGCCCATCTCTCCAGGCAGCCGTACCCAAATGCTGCAGGAGACCTTGAGGCACTGCTCCCAGCACCAGTGTCCAAACAGGCCCCTGTCTCTTTACAGCACACTGGGGCAGTGCTGGAGAAGAAGAGGAAACTGTTAAGAGTGTGCTTGGACAGCACCTTTTTCCTTCCTCCAAAGTGGGAAATGCAGAGCCTGGAAGCGTCCCTCTTTACATGGGTAAGTGCTGGGTGAACTGGAAGAGGTTGCAGTCCCCCTGGGCTAATCCTGGCCACCCCATGCTGCCTTAGGACCAAAGATCCAGGGCAGGCCACGGTCTCAGCTGCACTTTCTCATCCTCATCCTTTTGTCCCTTGCTGGGCTCCAGCCACATCCAGCAATGCTGGCTGCTCTGCCCCCAGCACACAGCCTGTTCCTGTGTCCCTCCCCTCACACTGGGAGTTCAGATCAGTCTCCCTGGGCTGGGCTGGACAGCAGAATCAGAGCACTGCTCTCTGCCATCCTTGCAGACCCTGCGTGCCATCGACACCATGCTGGAGGTGATGGTGCTCAGTTCTCCTGCCTCCATAGCCATCAAGATGCTTCAGAACATCTTGGAGGTCTGGTCTGTGCACAGAGTGGGGGATCAGAGGACTGTTCCTCACTTCAGAGGGGAAGGATCCCGGGGTTGTCTCCAGTCTTGTTCTGGCTTCTGCCAAAGGAACCCTGTCCCAGGCAGAACCGGGACACCCGCCAGTGCTGTGCAGGCAGAGCGCGCTGTGGGGAGGGTGCCCATCTGCCCTGGGGAAGCAGGGGCTGTCCCCAGGCTCTTGTGGAGCAGAGAGCAGCTCCTGCCTTCCTTGCTTCCCACCAGCTTCTCCTGGGGCCTTTTTGCCAGGCCTGCCACGGCCTCCAGGGGCAGGAGCTCAGGCTTTGGTTGAGGACAGAGGAAGCCTGGAGGGATGGTGCAAGTGTTTCTCAGGAGAGCGGCCATGCTGCTGCTGGAGTGGGTGTCTGCTGCTCACCTGCAGCTGCTCTCCTCTCTTCCAAGGAACTGCTGGGCTACATTGACAGAGTGGCAGTACAGGAGAGGGTCATGCGCAGGATTGCGCTGCTGAGCCATTTGGTGGCCAACTCTTCCACTGTGCAGTTAAGGACCGGCCACTGTCCAGTCAGTCCATTTCCTCTTCCCTGTCACCAGGTATAGCCACAGCTCTGAGGGGCCTTCAGGGCTCAGCTGCCTACCCCCAGCCCTTCTGCTCTTCTGACTGCCTCCCCCAGGCTGGTCAAAATGAGAACAGAGTTGCTGCCACTGGACAGGTCAAGATCCCAGTCCTTGGAAAGCTGCTGGGATGTCTCCTGTTCAAGTCGTTCAGGACAGAAAAGACAAGCTCTATGGCTCTGGATGGTCTCTGCTCTCTCTTCACATTCTTCCGTCATCAGAAAGGTCCGAGAAGCTGTGGTGGTCTGTATCCCCCCATACAGCCACATCCCCAGATACATCTGCTTGTCTTCCTGGGCCTTGCGATGGCTCCTTCTGTTGATTGGTGCAGGTACCACCGTGTCCTCAGCACTGCTGTCACCTCCACTCCTGCCCCACACTGTCTGCCAGGCTCTTGCTGAGCTGCTCCTTTACACAGGACTCAGCCCCACTCAGCCCCTTCTCTATGTCCCCTGGACAGTTTGTGTCCCACCCTGCCACACTCCAGTCCAGTGACTCCTACCCCCTGACCAGTACTGCAGCCACCGTGTAACTGCATGCAGAGCTCCAGGGACTCAGAGCTTCCCAGACCAGCAGCACTGGGTACTGACACTGGAGGCAGGTCCCCCTTTTGACCAGCGTCCACCATCTCCTCCCACAATGGACTGCTCCCCATCCATTCCTGCATCCCAACGCTTGTCAGGGTGGGGTCAGCTGCCAGCCCAGAGGCTGCGTCTCATCAATACGTCCATGTTTCCGCTCTCTTTAGGTGCCACAGAGGTTCATGCCCAGTCCCCAGCATACTGGGAATCTGAGATCACCTCCTTGTTGAATACGCCCAGCACCTGGAGAGTTCAGGTATTGAGCCCTCCCCCTTGCTGGGCCTGTCATCCCTGGAATCAGCAGGGGATTTGTGTGTGCAAAGGGGCACAGAATCAGCAGAGCTATCCTTGGCGAGGCTTCCCACTGTCCCCAAGCAGGGAACACTGTGATGTCCCAGCAGCAGCAGCAGCAGCAGCAGCAGCAGCAGCAGCAGCAGCAGCTCCCCAGCCCTGCTGGCCACCAGCAAGCCCTGGGTCTCGGTAGGGCCTGTGCCCCATGTCTGAGAGCCCTGCCCTCCTCACTGCCCTGGGGCATTCTCATCCTTCCCTGCACAGGGACTGTGGGCACTGCTTTCCTGCAGCCACTGCCAGCAGCACTGCTCAGCACCTCTCGCCAGCCAAGCAGCACCCTCGGGGTACTGGCTGGCACTGCCCTCTACTCCTTTCCTTCCTGCCACAGGCCTTTGGGAGACACCTCAGGCCTGCTGAGAGGACAGGAGTCATCCTTGCAGCCATCGAGATCTTGGGACGCTCCAGCCTCCTGGACAGGAAAGCGCCAATGGAGTTCCTGGAGGTGGCCATGAAATCCCCTGAGCTGTGGCTGAGGGATGTAAGGGGCCTGTGGCTGGATTGACTTGCCCAAGAGCCCTGTCAGGTTCCTGTCACCTTCCCTCCCAAAGCCAGGTGTGTGAGGCTCCTGAAGTCACCTTGAGGCAACAGAGAGGGTGCTAGGATCCCACTTCTGACAATCAAATAATGTTAGGGTCTGCTCATTAAAAGATGCCTTGGCCAAAGTTAATGTGCAAACAAGACCATATGCCAAGGTCAATAGTATGGATTAAGTACAAGAGTAAATAGGAGGTCGAAAGAGAGGGGGAAAGAGAGAGAGACACACACACACAGTTACATAGCAAGATTGTCACCACCACATGGGTCCCTGATGCATCCCACTGGTCCTTCTTCTTCCGATCTTCTCGGTGCTGGGGATCCCCAAGTGTTCTCGAAGTACCACTTTCATCTGTCCACGTCCTGGACATCCACAAGGCATCCGTGCTGTTGACACACCTTGGGTTGGCCGTAGTGTAAACAGTTGCTTCCGTTTCCCACAGTTTGCCGGGACGGGAATTTTTGTCCAGACAGGTTACCCAGACCTGCCTCACCTAGCCTTGCTGTTGTTGCTGTCTGTCCTTTTCCCACAGTCTGCACAGTGGCATTTTGTCTGGGGTGCTCATTCCAAACCTTCGTTCAGGCCTGGAATTAATGCCTTCTTTTTTGCCATCTGTGCCTGGTGTGATGGCTTATCTTATGTGAACTTCCTTCTTTGGCAGTGCTTTAAGATAGTTTAACTTCACTCTTGAAGTCCTGACTGAGGGATGGGCAAGGCAGCCCAAGACACGGCTGCACTGCAGTGGCAGCACCACCCTCACCTGTGTTCCCTCCAGGTGCCAAAGGTCGTGAGACATAGCCTTGCCTACTGTGATGAGAAAAACACAGCAACCGTTCAGAGCTTCTGCACACTCCTTGACCTCATGGTGAATAAGTGTCCTGGGCAGGTCACCTCAACAGCTCTGAAGGTCTGGCCTCACTCCTTGACCTCATGGTGAATAAGTGTCCTGGGCAGGTCACCTCAACAGCTCTGAAGGTCACACCAATATTTGGGTACTGGCCCTGACAGCCTGGAGGGCTTGTTCCCTGCGGCAACAGGGGCACCCCAAGACTCTCTGGCTGGCAGACACAAGGACCTCCAAAGGGAGTGGGGGCCTCCATCCCACTTCCCAGCCCAGGCCCCTGGCAGCCAAAGTTGGCCAGGCAGCCCTGAGGCAGCTCGCTGCTCCCAGCACACGGGGAACACCCCGTCAGCTGTGTCCACCTGCCTGGGCAGGGTCCCTGGGCATCCCAAGCCCTGCAGAGCTGTTCCAAGCTGTGCTGCACTGGCCAGGGCAGCCCTGCCGAGAGCACTCTATCTTGCAGCAAAGGCTATCTCTGGATGGCAAGGTTCTCTGGGTGCCAGACTCTCGAGAAGGTTTTGAGGGAGCTGCAAATCCAACTCCAGGACTGGCATAACAACATCTTCACTCAGGAGCAGAGGTCTTGCCTCACATTCCTGACTGTGAGTCAGCAGGGAGAGCCCACATGCCGTTGCCCTCAGCTGCCGGTGGGAAGCAGCAACTGTGCTGGGGGAGCCCTGCCAGCTCTGCCTGGGCTCTCTGCTCCTTCCTCCCAGATGCTGGTCTCTGATGATGTGGATGAAGATGAACTGGATCCATTGTACAAGGACTTGAGATCTCTGAGGCGTTCAGCAATGGAAATGGTCCCTCTGGCACTCAGGGCTCTTGTGACGCTGTCGGAGAGAGCCCGGACGGCGAGCAGGCTGCTATCAAGAGCAGAATGTGGCACGTGGACTCTGAGGTCTCAGGGAAGGTGGTGGCTTGGCCTGGGCTGGGAGTCGGGTGCTGGGGAGACTGCTCCGAATGCCCTGCTTGCCATAGTGTGGCCAGGTGGCTGCCTGGGGACTGACCAGGTCTGGAAGCTCTCATCGAATGGAAACCGTCTTTTAAATGGGTAAGAAAAAGGAAGTGCATCCTCTGAGAGTTCCTGAAAATGCAGTGGGAATGGTCTTGGGACCATTCAGTGATGGTCATGGACATCTTCCAAAATGTGCTAGGGCATCTGAAGAAGAAAGAGGCCAGCACAATGGCTGTGAGGGTGGTGCAGAATCTCCATCTTGTTTGATGCGGTAAGGCTGATGTGGGAGCTTGAACCCCGCAGAGGGGCCCTGGGCAATGACAACTGCCCTGCAGCCCAGCCCTGGGAGCAGGCCCCACTGCCCTGGGCTCTCCTGGGATAGATTCCAGGCCTTGCAGCTGTGCTCTGCTTCTGCCAGCTCTGGGCTGGGAACCTCAGCTCAGCCCCTCATGGCCGCGGGCAGGGACCCGTTGTGCGCAAAGCTCACCTTTCCTCCTTCCTTCCAGAAGGAAGACTGTGTGCGGGAGCGCTCCATCTGCCGCTTCAGAGCCCTGCTGTGCAAAACAGTGTGTGTGGACAAGTACAACATGAAGAAATGTGCGTGGAAGGCCCTAGTCTGTGTCCTCCCACACGAGTGACTAGGCCCCCAGCGTGGCCAAGGTACTCATGTCCAGGCTGAGCACTGACCCAGAGACAGGTGGCTGACACCCCCAGGGTGTCCCAAGCATCACAGTGAGGGCTGCTGGCAGAGGGCAGCGCTCCCCCTGGGCAGCCCCTGGGAACCAGGGTCAGCAGGGCTGAACAAGCTGGCACAGCCATTTCCACCCTCTGCCCTGCCTGCTCCAGCAGGGCTCAGCTGCAGGCAGGCACCACTGAGACCTGGACACGTGTGTCCCCAGAGGCTTCCCGGCTGTCCCCGCTGGTGTCCCTGCAGGGCTTTGCACCTCGATCCCTGCTGCCCAGGGCTGTCCCCAAAAGACCCCAGACGCTTTGGCAAGGGCACGTCCCAGCTTCTTAAGGACATGGGAACCCCAGGAGCAAATCCCAAATCTCCTTCCACAGGCCCTGGTGCCACCTCCCAGCTTCCATCCCACATGCCTCCAAGGAAGCCATCCTGGCTATAGCAGAGCTCCTCAAGTTGAAAGAGCTCAAGCACCTGGCACAGACAGAGGAGACATGGAGGATGGGCGAGTGCTTGGTGAGGATGAACCCTGGGCTGGACGAGGGCTGCCCATCACACTGTGCTGGGGCTGTCAGCTCTGCAGCTGGGCCTTCCCTGGGCTGCTGCAGCCCAGGGCACAAAGCCTGGAGCTGCACCCTTGCCCCTGTCTCAAGAACAGAAACCTGCTCCAGGTCCATGTCCCCTCTACGGCCCCAGCATGAGGGAGGGCTCTGAGCCACAGGGGTGCTGGCAGGAAGGGCTGCTCTGGCCAGCAGTGGGCCTCTGAGAAATGCCCAGACATTTATGTTCTCTCCAGCTGGCCAAGGACAGCAGCAGGGCTGAATGGTTTGTGTGGGACAGCCACCCCTACCTGCTGAGCTCTCAGGCCCCCATGCGAGAGGCAGCCCTCAGGTTCTATTGTGAGTCCCAGTCCCCAGGGTCCCTCTTTGGGCAGCCTGGCCCCGCCCCCGCTAGATGTGGGGCTGCCACGGGCAGAGCCTCATCTTGCCTGTGACCCCTGCCAACACAGGTGGCTTTGGTGGCTGCCTTGCCCAGTTCCACCCCTGGGCTGCTGAGGGGGTCAGACAGGGCCAGGGGCCATGCTGCTGGGTGAACGCCGGGGAGCAGGGGCTGATGGAGGCCTGTGCCCAAGGCTTGCTAGAAAGCACATGACAAAGCAGAAAGAGGACACACTGGTTGCAGAACTCTTGGGTGACTGAGGGGGTCAGACAGGGCCAGGGGCCATGCTGCTGGGTGAACGCCGGGGAGCAGGGGCTGATGGAGGCCTGTGCCCAGGGCTGGCTGCACGGCACCTGACAGAGCAGAATGAGGACACCCTGGTTGCAGAACTCTTGGGTGAGTGGGGAGCCAGGGCTCGGGGGAGTCGAGGGGTCTCTGCACACACAGGGGCTCATCTAGGCTCTGTTTCTGTTGTAGAACTAAAAATACTGCAAGGAACAGAAGAGGATCCCTCCATCCGTTCCCTGGCAGCTCAAACCAGCTTGATCCTGAAGTCTTCAAGGAAGGAGCAAAGATCACGATTCTCCCTGTGCATGCTGCGCTGCTGGTGCCACTGAGCAGAGAGGGACCCTCGCATAAGGCTTGTCAGTGACACAAACTCCAACACCTGCTGAATCATGAGGTGTGGGAAGGATGCTCTGGCTTTCTAAGGTCCTCTCAAAGCGCAAACCAGCATCTCCGTAACCGGTGACCCTGCCATCACTCTGACCGGTAGGGATCCATTCTTCCCCACAGCCCCTGAGCATGGCGTGACGTAGTCTACAATAACCCTGGCGTTGTGGCCAGTCCCCTCCTGGCTCCTGCCAAATGGCTCAGCTGCTCACCTGATACAATGGTCTCCTCAAACCAGGTCTTATGAGCTCTTGGAGAAAGATATCACAGCCGAGATAGTTCAGCCACCTCAGATGGCATAAAATCAGCTGGATGGCTTCTGTGGTAGTGTTGGAAACAGAAAAGTTTTCATAAAAGACAAAATAACAAAGCTCTTTACAGAGAAAACCTGAGCCAGGGGCAAGAGGCCCTTGCTCCTGGTAAAACACCCCACAAAAGCGATTAGTTCCTTTGTTTTCTAGTGAATTGCTTAGCAGGACTTTTTGGCTTCTGTCCAATTTGCTATCCTTAAGTTTGAAGTGAAGTCTGCAAGGTCCTAGGAGGTGTCTTTTTATCAAATTGAGGAGAGAAACTTCTGGGCTTTTTCCTTTTTTAAGGAGAAAAAAGGATAATTTGGTCACTCTGTCAACGGGGGGGGGG
>NW_024368430.1:0-18956 GCF_014805655.1 Passer montanus | reverse complement strand
TGGGGGGGGGTGGGGGGCGGGGGCACATTCCTACATCTCACCTTTTCTGGATATTAAAAAGGAAAGAGGAGAAAGGAATATGATCTGAAAATGTCTCACACCTGACAATTTGTAGTTATGCTAATAATTTTAAAATGTCATTCTAATTTTTATTATTTGTGAATTATTCTTCTATATTAACTTTGGTGAAGTGTTTTCCCAGGCAAGCCTCAAATTCCTGGCTACATATGATTTGAACATATAGAACTTAAAAGCATTTTTAGAGGGAGGTTAATAACTTTTTGACACAACAACAATAACTTACATAACTTTTTCAGTGCAAAAATTTTCAACAGTTTTAACCAGTGCAAACCTAGAAAACAGATGGGGGGGGGTGGGGGGCGGGGGCACATTCCTACATCTCACCTTTTCTGGATATTAAAAAGGAAAGAGGAGAAAGGAATATGATCTGAAAATGTCTCACACCTGACAATTTGTAGTTATGCTAATAATTTTTAAATGTCATTCTAATTTTTATTATTTGTGAATTATTCTTCTATATTAACTTTGGTGAAGTGTTTTCCCAGGCAAGCCTCAAATTCCTGGCTACATATGATTTGAACATATAGAACTTAAAAGCATTTTTAGAGGGAGGTTAATAACTTTTTGACACAACAACAATAACTTACATAACTTTTTCAGTGCAAAAATTTTCAACAGTTTTAACCAGTGCAAACCTAGAAAACAGAGTCTCTGCTTCCAGCTGTTGCTCAGTTGTTTTTGTGTTCATCTTCTGGCATCTTCTGCTGCTCTTGGATCGGCTGTACCTGTGGTTTGACACTCTTTGTAGGAACCCATCAAAGACCTGCATCTGTAGAAATCTATGCAACCCCCCTCCTCCATGTCACAAGAGGATGGGGACCTGAAATCTATCCTGTCTCTGGATCCTTTATGAAGACTGGTGGCCTTTCCCTGAGCTTTGCGTGACTCGTATTTTTGAAATGTCTGAAAATTGGTGGTACCTGCTCCATAGAAGAATTATTTAAGAAATTCAGAACATATCTAGCTTTATTCAGCCTGTCTTTAGTAGGCAGCACTTCTGTCCCTCCCTTTTGCCCTTCATGGATCATTTTCAGAGATCTGTGTGCTCTTTCTGGAATAGATTGGCCTGTGGAAGAATGTGAAATACCTGTGGTGTGTTTGATGGTGTGTTGGTGTGTCCCAGCTGTCCTGTGGATATTGTGTGAGCAATGGCATTTGTTAGCATTACTGGCTGGGCTGTAGACAGCTCCAGTTTCCTACCTGGGGACATTGTGCTCCATAGTCCTGCAAAGATCTGCTGCAGTCCTGTACCTAGTGGACTGTGGTAGTCTCCGGCCCTTGGTACAGTGGTTCTTGTGTCATTGCACACCACTGCGCCGTGCTTGGCTGCACGTTTCCTGGAAGATGGCGTGGACAACCCTTTGGTGGGTGAAACTGTTAGTATTTTGACAAAGACCTCTGTATCCACTGTTTTTTGGAGGTGGCCTCCATTGTAGTTTAGGACATTCTCTCTTAAAATGCCCTCTTTGACCACACGAATAGCATGTATCCTTTGGCATCTGTTGGTTTGCAATTGTCCCTTTAAATACTACTAGAGCCTCTGCTAGGGTTTGTGTCTGAATTTCTACGGGCCAATGCTCTCCTGGTGCCTCTCTGAGGGAGGCATTTACGGGATGATTGCAGCTTGAGGCTGAGCTGGGAAGGTGGAAGCAATGGGGCTGGAGGCGGGTGAAGTGTAATTTGTTGTGCTGTGTCTCTGTGTGTGTGTGGAGAGGACTGTGTTGATGGCATGAATGATTGGCACAAGTGGTAGTGGGATGTGTTGGTAACTGGAGTGTCACAGAGCCATAGTTACTTCAGGCATTCTGGCAGGAAGCAATGGGGCACCAGCATGAGGTGATGAAGGAGGGTAGGCAGGGGGCGGGCGGTGGGCGGGCAGCGCTTGGCGCAGCAGGGGCGATCCACAGCACGGGCCCGGAGCCGAGCCCAGCCGGGGAGAACTGGTCTGCCCGGAGCTCAGTGGCCCGGTCCACCCAATTGGCCTCCTTGGCCAGCATTGTGCAGTTAGGGCCTTGCGGACACTTCCTCAATTCCATTCCAAGACCATGTCAGCACGGCAATGACATCACTGTACTTGGCCGTCTCGTCAAGAAGGAGGACACTCTGGTCTCTCAACCCTGGGACACTGCACAGGAAAATCTTCCTGGGCCCTGCAGTTCCTTGGGCAAGTTCCAGAGCAAACAGTCCAGGCAGTCGCCGGAAATGCTTTCCCAGCTGGCCCACAACACATCTCTGATGGATCTGCAGCATCCCTATGGAAAGAGAGGTGCGGAACCCCCTTTACGAACCCCACAGGATGTCAAATAGAAACTGAAGAAATGGTCAGGTCTCAGGAACCACTTCTCAGTGAAATTTCACTTTTTGGATCCCTCAGAATGCTCGATGTCTTCCTGGTGCCTCAGGCCCTGTGTCGACAGGCTTATCAGAGGTGCAGGCAAGGGACTGACATCCATCCTCCTGACTGGGCACCTCTGTTTGCCAAGTTAGCTTTGAGCGGCTGCCCAGGGACAAACACCCGCTCCCCCATATCCGTCAGGATAGGCACATCCTGCTCTGGGAAAGCACTGGCCTGAGCCCAGGGCCAGGACATTGCAGTGAGACTGTGTGGAGATAAGGGCCTCGGGGATCTGTGAGCAAGTCCCAGTGAGGGACAGTGCTGGAGTAAGAACCTTGTTGGAGATGGGGTCTCTGGCTCCTCCCATGCAGACCAGCTGTAAAGAGTGGGACCCAGGTGCTCTGGGAGGGTACAGTGGCTGCAAATGTGACAGGGTGAGGGTCAGGGCAGTGGATATTCCCATCTGGAATCTGCTCTGGGGCTGGAGACTGCACCAGTTTGGGGCCTGCGGAGCTAGGAAATGGCATGGTGTAGATGTGGCAATTGCCACACCTGAGTAACTCCCCAAGTCTCAGCCTTGTCTTCAGGTGATCAAAATCCCCCAATTCTCTGGGGGCTGGTGGAAGACAGATTGTGTTGGAGTAGGGATTCACTTGTCTCCAGCTCCGTACCTGACCCTTTGGCCCTTGCAGGTGCCTTGGCCCTTGCAAGGGCAGCTGCCCCGTGCAGGAAGATGGAGGGGTGCCACAGGGGGGCTGGATGCATGCCGCAGGTGAGATGGACTCTGGGCTGGGCTTGTGGGCAGGACTGGGGTTCTGTGCCAAGATGGGCTTTGGCCTGGGGGCTGTCAGGGAGGAGACAGGGAGGAGTCCTGGAAGGGATCAAGGTGCTCCTGCCCTGGTGCAGCCTCAGCCCGCGCTGACAGTGCAACAGGAAGATGAAGGTGGCTGTCCTCAGCGTGGCCCTGCTCTTCTCCATTCTCCTATGCCCCCTGGCAGAGGCCAAGGTGAGGCCATGATGTCATGGTGTCCCCACGTCGTACCCTTTGTAGCCTCCCATCTCATCCACTTGGAGTCTTCAGAAATCTTTTCCCTTGTATCTCACTGTTGCCCTACCCAGGGTCCCCAGATGCCCTCCTACTGATCATTACCAATTCCAATTCCATACCAACTTTTTTTCCCTTTTCCCCCCAGTCCCTTGCTTTTCTCCCTGACCACTGCAGTGGTGTGTCTTGGCATCATGCCTGGATTCACCCGCCACTCCCAAACCTTCTCCTAGTCTTGTAGTTTTCTCCTCATCCATCCTTTTTTTTCTTTCCACTCCAATCCCCTCTGTTTCACTTCCATGCCCCCAGACTGGAGTTCCTTTCTCCTCCCCTGCATCCAGCACAGGGCCCCTTCCACATCCCCAGTCCCTTGGCCTCCCCAGTTCACTCCAGCTCAGTGTCTCTGGGTCCTCCTGGCTCACCACAACCTCCTTGGAGGTGCTGAACTCGCATCCATTTGCGTGCCCCCCGCCTCCCACTGCTTTTGTCCGTGCAACCTTGCCCCACAGTCCCACACGTTCCAACTGAGAATCGCGGTTTGTTCTCCTTTCCCAGGCACTCCTGGAAGGAACCCAAGATGATCTGCAGCAGGCGAGTAGTGGGTGGGATGGGAGGATTGGCAACCAGTCTGGGAATTAGGGGACAGCTCAGTCCCCCTATCCCTTGCTGGCACCAGGGACATCCCAGTGCTCAGCCAGGTCTCCAGGTCTCTCTGCAGTTGTTAGGTTTAGACAATGTCAAGATCCCGAAGACACCTCTGATGGGTACCACGAGTTCTGCTGGTGTCAGACCCCGCCCTTGCACGGCCAGCAGAGCCCAGGCCATCCCAGTCTGTCCCAGCACAGCCCAGTGCAGCCCTGCTGATGCCTCAGACAACACCCCTGTCCCTTGGAGTTTTGCCAGGGAACCCCCTTTCCCACAGCCCCTGTTGCATTCCTCTCCCTGTCACCCCAGGATCCCCTGGATGGCCCACAGTGCAGCTCCTGCCCCAGCTGTGTCTCTCGGCCAGGACCCCAGTACTCCTGAGCAGGAATGCAGCAGCTGCTGAATCTCATTGTTGCCCTGTAGATCCCTTCCCCAAGGACCCCCTCCCTCACTTTCCCCTTTCTTCCCAGCCCAACCCAGTGCTCCCCAGTGAGTCTCTAGAGAGTTGTTTCTGTCCCTAGCCCCCTGTGGCTGAAAAGCTGGTAGGTCCTTTGCGGCAGAAGCGCCTGGCTCTGGCTCTCCATGCGTAGGTCAGCAGTTCCTGCAGAGAGGGGTGGGGACAAGACCCCTCTCCTGTCCCATTGGGTCCTGGTGGGTCACATTCTGGACTCTGTGTTTTACGATTGTAAGAGTTGGTGACATCCATGTCCAGTCTGCTCCAGAGGCATCAGGAGATGATCATCCCTGAATGAACCCTGTTGTTTGTTAAACCCAGGGACATTTCTCTGAATGATCAAAAGACCCCTTCAGCAAACCTATAGCTCTGTGTGTGTCCATGCATCTGGATTTCTACTAGCCTTGTATTCCACTGGCCAGGGCGTTGCAGAGACCCTCTGTAGGGACAAGGGTCCTTTGGGAGCTGTGGCCACGTCTCAGCCTGGGGCTGTGGTGGTGATGGAGCCTTTTTGGGGATGGGGTCTGTCGAACGCTGTGTGTGGGGCAGCTGTGCAGAAAAGGACCCAAGAGCTCTGACAGGGCACAGCGGCTACGGACCATGAAAGAACCCTGTGCCGGCGGCCGTGCCGGCGGCGGCTGCCCCGCCACCGCCTCTACCGGTGGGCGGAGTGGGGCGGGCCGAATCGCATGGTTGGGGGGGGGCGGTGCCTGCATGCCGATTTCCGTGCTTCCGTTCCCCGCTGCGCCCACTGAGATTCTGTTTCGGGAGGTGGGGGCGCCGTTTCGGCAGTTCAGCGTGTCAGCAGACAGAGTACAGGGCACGGGCTGCACATCGGCTCGAGTGGCAGTGCTCTGGATACAAAAGGAAAATAAATAAAATTTGGCAAGGGAGAGGGGGGAAGAAACCCCAATCAAACCGAAGCACGAAACAAAAAACGCCCCCTCAAAAAAAAAGAACTACACCAAAAATAAAAACCAAAACCCAAACCAACCAAAACATAAGGCCCCGCCGCCACCCACACCCCCCCCAAAAAAAACCCGAGACCAAGCATCAAACAAGAGTAAACCAAACCAAACCAAAAAAAAACACCTCAAAAAAAAAAGGCCAAAAAAAGAACAACAACAAAAGCAAACAAACAAACAAAAACCTAAAAAACCGAAAGAAACCAAAATATTGAAAACTCGTATTGGTCTTAACAATGGGGAGTTCATTGGATGGGAGGGGGCTGATAGAGACGACGGGCTCCGGAGCGATACGAGGCCGGAGGCTACCCCCAGCTCCGGGTGCGCCGAGGAGGCGTGGCTCCCGGGCGGTGGGCGGAGACCGGGGAAGGGCAGGGCTACTCCGGTCTCGGAAGGGGACAACAGATCTACCCCGACACGTGATAGGGGACAACAGGTCTACCCCGGCTCCGAGAGGGGGCACCAAGTCTACCCCGGCTCTGGACGGACAACAGGTCTACCCCGGCTTCGGGAGGGGACAATTCCGTTCCCCGCTGCGCCCACTGAGATTCTGTTTCGGGAGGTGGGGGCGCCGTTTCGGCAGTTCAGCGTGTCAGCAGACAGAGTACAGGGCACGGGCTGCACATCGGCTCGAGTGGCAGTGCTCTGGATACAAAAGGAAAATAAATAAAATTTGGCAAGGGAGAGGGGGGAAGAAACCCCAATCAAACCGAAGCACGAAACAAAAAACGCCCCCTCAAAAAAAAAGAACTACACCAAAAATAAAAACCAAAACCCAAACCAACCAAAACATAAGGCCCCGCCGCCACCCACACCCCCCCCAAAAAAAACCCGAGACCAAGCATCAAACAAGAGTAAACCAAACCAAACCAAAAAAAAACACCTCAAAAAAAAAGGCCAAAAAAAGAACAACAACAAAAGCAAACAAACAAACAAAAACCTAAAAAACCGAAAGAACCCAAAATATTGAAAACTCGTATTGGTCTTTACGATGGGGAGTTCATTGGATGGGAGGGGGCTGATAGAGACGACGGGCTCCGGAGCGATACGAGGCCGGAGGCTACCCCCAGCTCCTGCCCTTCCCCGGTCTCCGCCCACGCCGAGGAGGCGTGGCTCCCGGGCGGTGGGCGGAGACCGGGGAAGGGCAGGGCTACTCCGGTCTCGGAAGGGGACAACAGATCTACCCCGACACGTGATAGGGGACAACAGGTCTACCCCGGCTCCGAGAGGGGGCACCAAGTCTACCCCGGCTCTGGACGGACAACAGGTCTACCCCGGCTTCGGGAGGGGACAACAGGTCTACCCCGGCTTCAGCGAGACCAGGTCTACCCCGGCTCCGAAAAAACACCAGGTCTACCCCGGCTTCGGGAACGGACACCAGGTCTACCCCGGCTCGGTGGGAGCCACCAGGTCTACCCCAGTTGGGGGGGCGCAAATCTAGCCAATCTGCGGAGCGGCCACCAGGTCTACCGCGGCTCTGGGCGGACACCAGGTCTACCCCAGCTCTGAACGGACACCAGGTCTACCCCAGCACCGGGAGGGCTCCCAGGTCTCCCCCGGCTCCCCGGGAGACAACGGGTCTACCCCGGCGCCGTGCCCGCCGAGGCTCGGCGCGGCCCTCGGGCGGCGGGCGCTGACGGATGCCAACAGGTCTACCTCGTTCCGAAGGGACTTGGTCCCATTTCGGCCGGCGCCGGGTAGACCTGTTGTCGCCGCCGGCTCCGGAAGTTCACCAAGGGGTCGCTGTTTTCGGCCGCCTCCCGCTACGTCATGCTAGGAGGCGGCCTGCGGCGGCGCTCCTTCCCGGTCGATTTTCATCGGTCCTCTTGGAGGCGCCGGCGGCGCTGGACTTATATGTCCGTACTATGGGAGCGAGGTGACGGGCCGCGTCCCCGCAGGCAGGGTTTTCCGCGCCTGTGTCCGATGGCGGTGGGCGGGATTGGCCGCGCGTGCGGTCGCGCCAGGGTTGACGAGCACGCCCACCGCCTAACCGAGGAACGAGTCGCGTGGCTTTGTTCCCGGTTCCGTCCGTGTCTGCCCCAGCGAGGTTTGGCCCAGTGTGGAGGACCCCGAGCGAGAGATGTGGTGCGAGCGATCCTGGGGCGCGAGAGAGACGTGTGTGGAGCCCGAAAGGGGCCGGTCCCCGCGGAGCCGAGAGAAGCCGAGAGAGACGGGGCGAGGTGGAAAGGGCCGGTCCCGCGAAGCCGAGAGAGAGCAAAGTGGAAGGTTGGTCCTTGCACAGCGGAGAGTGGTGTGCGATGGAAGGACCATGCTTGAGCACGTGAGCATCAGACCCAGTTGTTGGCTAAAGCGAGGTGGAGCGAAGCCGCGAGTGTGTCCCGCTCTGGCTTTCCAAAGGGTGAGTGGCAGCCTAGGCGTCAGTGGTGGTGCCCTCTCCTGTGCGCCTGGCCTTAAGCCGGGGCTCCGCTCGGTGGGCGCTATTTTCTCGGCAGTATGTCTGCTGCCATGGCCGTCAGTGGGGGGTGGACGCGGCTGGGTTTTTCTTGGCCTCTGCCCCGAGAGCCTCGAGGATGGCCAGCTCGGCCGAGGTGGCGGCGTCCCGTCCCCTGCTCCCGACCTGTTTGCCAGCGTGTCCGTGTCGGAAGGGCGGCGGGGGACGCGCAGTGGGATGTGCGGCCTGACCTCGGCACGCCGTGTTGCTGGAGGGGCTCGGGGATGGCAGTCGCCCCATGAGCCGGGATGTGTGGTTGTTTTGGTGTTGTCCCCCTTCCTCGGCGCCGGCCGCCGCCGGCGCCCGTCGCCGCCATGCCGCCGCCGTCGCGTCCGCGATGCCGCTCCCGCGGGTCGGAGCGGCGAAAGAGCCGGGGCGGTCAGGGTTGGCGGGGCGTTCGCCGGCGGGCCGGGCCGCGTCGGCGGGCCGGCGCGCCGCGCCGCCGTGGGTGGCGGCTACCTGGTTGATCCTGCCAGTAGCATATGCTTGTCTCAAAGCTTAAGCCATGCATGTCTAAGTACACACGGGCGGTACAGTGAAACTGCGAATGGCTCATTAAATCAGTTATGGTTCCTTTGGTCGCTCCTCTCCCGCTCCTTGGATAACTGTGGTAATTCTAGAGCTAATACATGCCGACGAGCGCCGACCTCCGGGGACGCGTGCATTTATCAGACCAAAACCAACCCGGGCCCGCCCGGCAGCTTTGGTGACTCTAGATAACCTCGAGCCGATCGCACGCCCCCGCGGCGGCGACGACCCATTCGAATGTCTGCCCTATCAACTTTCGATGCCTGGCTCCTTGCCCGCGGCGTCGCGGGAAGGGCCGGCCGCCGGGGTCGGCCGCCGCCGAGGGCGCGTCCCTCGCCTCCCCCGCCGCGCGGCGGGGGTGGGGTAAGGGGGGAGCCCCGCAGGCGGCGCGCCCGTGTCAAACCAGACACAGTTGCCTGTGGGTGCTCCTTGCATCTGTAAAATTGGATAAGAAAAAATAGGTTAAGAAAAACTAATTTTATACGTTTCTGAAGACAGATGCCATTGATATTACAGGGAAAGGCAGTTGTTAATGAGAATTATTAATATTGATCACATTTAAAGGTATGATTAAATTACAATATGGTCAGACTCTTGCTTCTATGCAAGAATGGATATGTACAGTATAACTTATTTAGAAATGATAGACCAAAGTTACATTTATTTCTCTGAAGAAATCTGAAGATTTCTCCCCCAAATCAAATAGCAGAAGCAGAGAGCTCTGGAGGGAGATAGGTACAACAAATCCATAAACAAAGACAGGGGTCTTTGATAAAATATGGAGTTTCCCTGACTATAGTATAAATCATAATCTTTGAAAACCTTAGCTTTATGGAAAAATACTATTGCATTTCATTTCTTATAGGAAGCCTATAATATATTCTTCTTTAAAGTTTTTGACAAAAACAGTTGACAAAATCATCCAGGGCTGTTTTATGATGCAGCCTAATACATGAAAGGCAAAACAGAGAGCAATCTGCTGTTTTAATTACATGCTCGAAGCAAATGCAATATCTGCAGCTTTAATAAACATTGACCCTTTAACTGAATGTGCCCTACAAACACATTAATGCCCATCTGGGAAATAATCCAATGAAATAATCCAATCATACCAACAGAGAACGACTGTTGGCTTGGCAAGTGAGGGCTCGTACACTTTGGTCAGTAGTAGGATGTTCCCAATTATCTTGTTGCCAGAGCTAATAAAATTCCATAGAATTCTTCATCTTCATAAGCAAACTGAAAATCCAACAGAGAGGAAAATTTTCTCCCTGTTACCACACCAATGTTTACTGCCACCAGTTATGCCTAAACTACAATGAAAGATCCAAAACTTTCCAATTTTGATGTTATGATGGCTAACAAAGCCATAGAACTGGCTAGTGTCTCACAGAGAAGCAAAAGGTCTCTGAAACAGGGAGATCCAGACAACTGATATTGATTATTACATTAATTTAGAGCCACTGCATCCTGGTAGTTATCAGGAAATTTCAAAGTGCAGAGAGGGAGGTACATTGCTGTAAAATACACTTGCTGGCATAAATACAAAGCTGGCAGACAAATAAAAAGAGAGGAGCAGGTGAGTGAGAGATTGGCCATAGATTGTCCCGAGATTGGAGAAAGCAAGCTTGTCTTTCTGTTTCCTACCCAGATATTCTATTCATTCTGGCTAAAATGTCATGATTTAAAATTGCATATATAGGTCAGTTCAACTGGGGTTTTTTAGAAATTGATTGTCTCCAAACAAAAAAATGTGAGATCACATTCCAACTATTTGGTTCATAGGAATTTGGTCCTGCTAGCAAAGTCTCCATTCATGGTAGGCTTATGGTCTGTTTGAATTTTGATTCTAGAAACCAAGAAAACATTTAGTTAATTCCTCTAAGGTCTTCAGCAACTAACAGAAGATAATAGCTTGTATTTATTTTAACCTTAAAAAGCAAGGGTTTTCATGAAACTCAAGCCCTCATCAGTAAAGTGCAAACGATAAAGCAGCATTTTATTCCTGGCCCCGAGCCTCCGGCCGCCGCGGCCGGCGCCGCCGAACGCCGGTCGCCGGTGCGCACGCGGGCGCGGGCCGTCCTGGCGGCCCGCGTTCGCCCGAGCCCGGCTCTCCTCTCGGTGCGCGAGAGCCGCCCGGGTGTCGGGAGGGAGGGGTGCTCGGCACGGCCCCTCCCGGAGGCGCGCCGGCCCCCGCCCTCGCTCCTTCGCCCGTCGAGCGACGGCCGGCCGTCCGGCCGTCGCACTCGTCGGCGGCCGATGGCGACCGGCGAGGGACCGGGTGCGCGGCGTCCACGCAGGCCCGCTCCGTTTCGCTCGCTCGGCCCCCGGCCGCCGGCCTCGGTCGGCAGCGGGGGCCACACGCCCTTCCCGACGGCGCGGCGGCTCGTCGGCCGAGCCCGCCGCGCGCCGCGCGCCGCAGCCCCAGAGAGCCGGAGATGGAGGCGCGCGGCACCCTCCAGCCCGGGGCGGGGTCGCGGACGGAGGGAAGGAGCCGCTCGGCGCGGCGAAGCGTCGCGCGTGCCCGGCACCGTGCGCGCGGGCGGGGCTCTCCCCGCGCTACACCGCGCGTCGCGACCGGGCCTCGAAGCGCGGCGCGCTCGCCGCCGCCGCCGCGGCTGCTTTCCTCCCCGCCCCCCCCCCCCCCCCGGCTTGCGCCGGTCTGCCGCCGGTCCGTCCCCGCCGGAGGGCGGGTGCCTCCGTCGGCGGAGGACCGCGAGCGCGGGCGGCCCCGTGCCGAGCGGCGGCGTCGCCGCTCGGCGAGTGTCCCCCCCTCCCGCCCGGGGGGGCGGGGGCGGCCTGCCGGGCGGCGCCCTCCGGCGCCGTCGGCCGTCCCGGCCCGGGCCTCACCCGTCGCGTTCCCGTCGCCCTTCCCGGCCGCGTGTGGGCCGAAGGGAGGGCGTGCGGGCAGCCGCGGGGGCGCTTCCCCGCCCGGTCTCCGCGTGGGAGCGCGGCGAGCGGGCGTTGCCCCCCGGCTCGGCGCCGTACGCCTTCCGCCGGGCGCGTGCCCGGGGGAAGGGGCCCCGACGGTGCGACGCGGCTGCGGTGGGCCCGGCAGGGCGGCCGCGGCGGCGGCCGGAGTGGCCGGCTGCCTGCTGAAATTCCGGCGGCGGGTCCGCCGCCCGGCCGGCCTCGGGCACCCGCGGCGCCGGCTCGGGTCTCGGTGGCGTCCGCCTCCGGCACCGGCGATGGGGTGCGGCCGCCGGTCGCTGGCCTTTCCGACGGGAGCGGTTCCCGCCGGGGGGCGCGCCGGCGGTGCGGTCGTCGGCGCGTGCCGTCTCGAGCCTTGTAAGGCCGCTGGGGAGAGCCGGCCGCGCCGCGGCGCGGCGAAGGGGAGCCAGCGCGTGCGGGGGCCGACGGCCGTGCCCCCGGCCGCGTGTGCGTGTGTGTCGTCCCGTGCAATCGAGGTCGGGCGGGCCGCCGTGCCCCCCGCGGTCCGTCGCGCGCCGTGTTGGCCCTCCGCGCGGAGGCCGGGCCGAGCCCGGGCGCCTGGGCCGCCTCGCTGCCCCGCTGGCTCTGCCGGCGAGGCTTCTGCGGTGCGCGGCGTTCTCCCTGCGGACGTGGCTGCCGCTGGCTTCGTCCGAGCGGTTCTCGAAGGTGAGGGTCCCCGGGGGGGACCGAGGAGGAGAACCGCAGCGGCGGCGTGGGAGCAGCGGAAAATCGGGATGTGTGGTTGCAACCGAGGCTCCGCTACTGAGATCGCGTCGCCGGGCCGGGTCCTTCGCGGGAGGACCTAGCCGATCCTAATCCCAGGTACGTGGGGGAGCCACCGGGACTCACCAACCCGGTGAACTCCGTACAAAGTCGGTGAAACAAATTCCTCGGTAAAAGCCGCGTGGTGGTGGTTGTTTGCCTGAAACCTGGCCCCCCGGTTTTTGGCAGGGGTAGGGGGATTCGAGGTGGTCTGGTCACCCCCTTTGTTCCCCCGGGATTTCTCAGAACTCTCCTGGTCCTTTCCTCGGGGGGGGGGTCTGGGGTCCCCCGGTACGCCTGTCCAGGGTATCGGTGGGAACCCAGACTTCCCCGGCCGACGGGGTAGACCTGTTGTCCCGCTACTTAGCGGGCGGCAGACTCTCTGGGGCCCCGGGGGTAGACCTGTTGTCTGTATGTCCCGGGCGCGGGGTAGACCTGTTGTCCCATAGCTCTTTGAAGGCTTGGGGGGTAGACCTGGTGTCCCGAAACCCGATTAACTCAGAAAACGATAAGCCGGACTTGCTAGACTTTTTGAACTCTTCTTTTGAACTATATCGGTCAGACCTGCATGTGCATGAGGGTGTCCATCTCTCTGGGAACTGGGAGGTATTGGGCGGGCTGCCTGAAGTGTATGAACAACTTGCTTCACAACCGTGTGTTTTGGGAGAAAACTTAGACTCTAGGTGCCCGGGAGACAGCGACTCGCTTGCGAGTGAGGAGGGAAACAGCAAGAAAGTCGGTGCGGGCACATCAGAAACATCACCTCCAACGCCTGGGGAACGCAGTGAACAGACAGCAGATGGCATCGTGACAGTGACTGTTCCTGACAAAAATCCACCTTGTCCTTGTTGTGGTACCCGGGTAAACTCTGTGTTGTGCTTAATTGAACATCTAAAAGTGCTGCATGGGAAAAGGAGGGTTTGTTTTCGGTGTGTTAAATGTGGGAAGGAAAATAATAACTATCACAGTATTATTTGTCATTTTGGAAAATGCAGGGGTCCGGTTCTTGAAACTGTTCCAGCTGGGGAGTGGATTTGTGAGGTATGCGGCAGAGACTTCAAAACAAAGATAGGCTTGGGACAACACAAAAGATTGGCACACCCATCGATAAGAAATCAGGAAAGGATTGCGGCTTCCCAACCGAAAGAAACATCTAACCGAGGTGCCCACAAAAGATGCTGGACAAAGGAGGAGGAAGAAATGCTGATAAGCCTGGAGGTGCAGTTCGAGGGGAACAAAAACATTAATAAACTTATTGCAGAACACATAACAACCAAAACAGCAAAGCAGATTAGTGATAAGAGAAGGATGCTGGCAAAGAAGCCAGCAGAGGGACTAAAGGGAGCAGCGGCGGGCGTGGGGATGGAGCCGGGGATGAGTCATCGTTCCCAGGCAGGAGTCCCTAACAATGGAGCCGGGAGGAGCCCACCGCCGGGAGGACCAGCCGCGGGAGGGAGAACAATAGATAAGATAAGGCGCCACCCTGAAAAGAGTCACGGTCACACTAGCCAGCAGGGGGCGGGGCTGCTGCGGGCTCATTATCAAAGAACACTCGCGGAGGGCTTATCAAAGGGAGTAATTAACACCTATGCCAGTGCATTCAGACACATAACAAATGGCGGAGAGGTAGAGACAATTATTAATCAAGCAGTACAGGAATGTTTTGGATGCCTGGAATCGATAAGCCAGATAAGAACTGCAACCCGAGTGAAAAAGGGGACCCAGGAGAAGCAACCAAAGAAGCCGTTTCAGAAGTGGATGAAGGACAGAGCGATCAAAAGAGGTAACTACCTTCGCTTCCAGCGTTTATTCTATCTGGACAGGGGGAAATTAGCTAAAATAATTCTGGACGACATGGAACATTTATCCTGTGATATAGCACCCGGTGAAATTTACTCGGTATTCAGAGACAGATGGGAAACACCTGGCGACTTCAAGGGCCTTGGGGACTTTGAAATTTTTGGGGGGGCAGATAATAGTGCCTTCAAAGACTTAATCACGGCTAAAGAAATTGAAAAGAATGTGCAGGAGATGACGAAGGGGTCGGCTCCAGGTCCAGATGGGATTACTCTGGGGGACATCAAAAAGATGGATCCCGGATACTCCCGGACTGCCGAGATCTTCAACTTATGGTTAACATCAGGGAAAATTCCGGACATGGTGAGGGGATGCAGAAGCGTTCTGATTCCCAAATCCACAAAACCGGACCGTTTAAAGGACATTAATAACTGGAGACCTATCACGATCGGTTCCATCTTGCTAAGATTGTTCTCCAGGATTATAACAGCCAGGCTGAGCAAAGCATGCCCCCTCAACCCAAGGCAGAAAGGCTTCATTAGAGCGGCAGGATGTTCCGAGAACTTGAAGCTCCTGCACACTATAATTAGATCTGCCAAGAGAGAGCACAAACCACTGGGTGTTGTATTTGTGGACATTGCCAAGGCTTTTGACACAGTTAGTCACCAGCACATCATACACGCTCTGCAGCAAAGGGGAGTGGATCCCCACATCATCGGCCTAGTGAAGGACATGTACAAAGACATCTGCACACATATCACCACAAAGAGGAACACACACACAGATAAGATTCAGATCCGGGTTGGAGTGAAACAAGGTGACCCGCTGTCACCACTTTTATTCAATCTGGCGATGGACCCCCTCTTGTGCAAGCTGGAAGCGAAAGGTAAAGGTTACCACCGAGGACAGAGTAGCATCACAGCGATGGCGTTTGCAGACGATCTGGTCCTGTTAAGCGACTCCTGGGAGAACATGAAAGTAAACATTGAGATATTAGAGACCTTTTGCAATCTTACCGGTCTCAAAACGCAGGGGGAAAAGTGTCACGGCTTCTACATCAAACCCACAAAGGACTCCTACACCGTCAACAACTGTGCTGCCTGGACTATAAATGGCACTGCCCTGAACATGATTGACCCTGGTGAATCAGAAAAATACCTAGGCCTGCAGGTTGACCCCTGGACTGGGATAGCAAAGTGCAACCTCTCCGAAAAATTAGAACTCTGGCTGGAACGAATCGATCAAGCTCCACTTAAACCTCTGCAAAAACTCGATATCCTCAAAACATACACCATCCCTCGACTGATCTATCTGGCCGATCACTCAGAAATGAAGGCGGCGTCCCTCGAAGCCCTCGATCAGAAAATCCGAACAGCAGTGAAAGACTGGATACATCTACCTCCGTGCACCTGCGACGCCATCCTGTACTCGAGCACGAGAGACGGTGGGTTGGGTGTCACCAAGTTGGCAGGACTGATCCCCAGCGTGCAAGCCAGAAGATTGCATGGGATCGCGCAATCCTCTGATGACACGATGAAAGAATTCCTGGAGAGAGCTGAAATGGAAAGAAGATATGAGAAACTGTGGGTTCAAGCTGGAGGGAAGAGGAAGAAGATCCCTTCAACTTGGGAAACACCACCGGCGAGCGAACCACCTGGCAAAGAGGGCACGCTTTCGGAATGGGAAGCACCAACCCTGAAAACTAAATTTCCCAAGCCATGCGATTGGAGAAGAAAGGAATTCAAAAAATGGACCAAATTGTTGTCCCAAGGCCGTGGAATTAAAAGCTTCAAAAGTGACAAAATTAGCAATGATTGGCTCCAATATTACAGACGCATACCTCACAGGAAACTCCTCACTGCAATACAGCTCAGGGCCAATGTCTACCCCACGAGGGAATTTCTCTCCCGGGGTAGAGAAGATACATACATCAAAGCCTGCAGGCACTGCGACGCAGACATCGAATCCTGCGCCCACATCATCGGCAACTGCCCAGTGACACAGGACGCTCGAATCAAGAGGCATAATAACATCTGCGAAGTGCTTCTTGAGGAGGCGAAGAAGGCAGACTGGGTAGTGTTTAAGGAACCACACATAAGGGATGCCAACAAGGAACTGTACAAACCAGATCTGATATTTGTTAAAGACACTCGTGCACTTGTTGTAGACGTGACAGTACCTGGTTTGTCTAGAGTTTTTCAACTCTGTAATTGAAATTGAACATGGATTCTATCCGGGAAAGGCATGGGAGGGCTTGGCAAACCTCCCCGAGCCATATGAGATCATTCCTTTGGAACCGGCTCAAGAGGGGGCTGAGTGCCTGGCTGTGGCCGTAGAGGAGCCCAAAACACCAGAAGCTCCTCCCGGATCTAGTGACGGAGGTGCATCAACAAGAACACCTGTTGTATCTGTACCTGACAAAAATCCATCTTGTCCCCGTTGCTTAACCCGGTTCACTAGGATGTCTGGCCTGATTGACCATCTAACGAGGGCACACGGGCAAAAAAGGGTCATCTTTAAGTGCTCGAAATGTGGTAAACAAAATCTCAATTACCACAGTATAGCCTGTCACGTGCCACGTTGTAAAGGTGCGGTATGTGTGGTTCCTACGGGCGAATGGGTTTGCGAGGTATGCCAACGAGGGTTTACCACCAAGATTGGCCTGGGCCAACACAAGAGATTACAACATCCTCTTGTGCGAAACTTGGAACGGATTGAGGCTTCCCACCCCAAAATGTCACCATTGAGGGGGGCCCACAAAAAGGTATGGACTGAGGGGGAGGAGGCTCTCCTTGTACAATTGGCGGAAATGTACGCTGGTAAGCGTAATATTAACCAACTTATTGCGGAGCATATTCCATCTAAAACGGCCAAGCAGATCAGTGATAAGAGGCGCCTTCTGGGGAAAGGTCCCTCGGTTAAATATCAGAAAGAACCGGAAGGTGGGAGTAGAGTTGTACATCAAACTCGGTCTGCTAAAGGGCCAAAAGAGGGACAGTTGAAGCTCCACTACCAAGATGTTATCAGGATGGGCTTGTCGGCCGGCAGATTCGCCAGGTATAAGGAGGCCTTTGATAAAGTACTAAAGGGTGAAAATCTGCAGGAGGTGGTGAATGAAGTCTTTGCTGAGTTTCAAAGTAGCCTGGATTTGCAGGGCCCTAAAAGATCAAACAGGGGACGGAGATCTCAGAAGGGCCATGGTCGAGATGCATCCAAAGTAACAACTAATTGGATGCGTAAGAGGGCGGTTAGAAGGGGAAAATTTCTCCGTTTCCAGATGTTGTATGAGTTACATAGAAGGCGTCTCGCGCGTATTATTCTGGACAGCTCGGATGCCTTGCAGTGCCAATTACCATCGAGTGTTGTCCATGAACACTTTAAGAAACGATGGGATACAACTGGCGAGTTTGGTGGCCTGGATGACTTCCCTCCGCACGCGGAGGCAGATAATACCGTGTTTAAGGGCCTTATTACTGCAAAAGAGATTGAAAAGAACGTGATGGAGATGTCTAAGTCCTCCGCTCCTGGGCCAGATGGGATTAGCTTGGGTCATCTTATTAAAAAAGACCCAGGGTTCTCCCAGTTAACTGAGATCTTTAACCTCTGGCTCCTCGCTGGCACAATCCCAGACGCGCTGCGGGACTGCCGCACAGTTTTGATACCCAAGTCGGCCGAATCGGAGAGGCTTGGTGATATCAATAACTGGAGGCCCATCACCATTGGATCTGTGGTGATTAGGCTGTTTTCCAGGATCGCTAATGCGAGACTGTGCAAGGCATGTCCTATTAATCCCCGTCAAAGGGGTTTCATCTGCGCGTCAGGGTGTGCTGAAAACCTCAAGTTATTACAACTTGTGGTAAAGTACGCGAAAAGGGAGCATAAACATCTGGGGGTGGTGTTTGTGGACATCGCCAAGGCATTTGACACCGTTAACCACCAGCATGTAATTGAAGGTCTCGTGCAGAGAGGGGTTGATCCGCATATTGTCAAGATGGTAAGGGAAATGTACGAAAATATTAAAACGTGCATCTCCCTTGGAAGAGAAAAAACGGACCCGATTTACATTCGCTCTGGTGTTAAGCAAGGTGATCCAATGTCACCTCTGCTGTTCAATCTCGCGATAGATCCCCTTCTATGTAAACTCGAAAGTGAAGGTGAAGGTTTCCATCATGGTGAATTAAAAATTACAGCCATGGCCTTTGCTGATGATTTGGTACTGCTGAGTGATTCCTGGGAAGGTATGGATTGTAATATCAAAATTCTGGAGTCCTTTTGTGATCTTACTGGCCTCCGGACTCAGGGAAATAAATGTCATGGCTTTTATATTAAGCCTACTAAGGACTCTTAAACCGGACTTAATACTTGTAAAAGACACTAAAGCGATTGTTGTGGACGTGACAGTTCGCTACGAGCACAGCAATACTTCATTGAGGGAGGCCGCCGCAGAAAAGGCGAGGAAATATCAGCGTCTTCAGCAGCAAATACAACATTTAACAAATGCGGTGGATATTAAATATGTAGGCTTCCCCATGGGGGCCCGTGGAAAGTGGTATTCTAAGAACGCTGAGCTGCTTTCGGCCCTGGGTCTCTCCAAAACGAGGCTGGAGAGAACCGCGAGGGCCATGGCATCCCAGGTTTTGTTTGCCACAGTAGACATAGTACATATCTTTGCGAGCAAGGCCAGATCGATTGTACCCCCGTAGAATTAATAAAGACTTGAGCCCCTCCCCCTGGCTGGATCGCTGGACATGTGGTGCCGGCCGCGGGCGCCTCGCCACCTAGCCCCCGTGGCCCCCCAGAGCCACGCCGAGTGCTGAAGACCTCTGCGGACCGTGAAAGAACCCGTCCGAAAGCGGCTGCCCGTGTGCCTGCGGTGGCTGCCCCGCCGCCGCCGCCTCCTCGTCCGGTTGGCACGGCGGGTCGAGCCGAGTTGCGGCATGGGGGGGGCAGGCAGAAACCCA
>NW_024368429.1:0-1097 GCF_014805655.1 Passer montanus | reverse complement strand
AAAACCCCAAAAAACCCCAAAAAACCCCAGAAAAACCCCAAAAAAAATGCAGTATGAAGCATTTGTCACAGGAATTAAATGGTGTCACAGGACAGTGGCAGGTGGCAGGTTTATACAAATTAAAGAGATAAATTCATATGAAAAATAAATTCCCTCAGGTAGTGATAGTCCATACCAGCAGCCACCTATAGACTCTATGAATTTACAAATTTTATGCTTTCTGCACCAGCTTTTCTTCTCTGTACTCCCATTAGGGAATAATAAGAAACTGCCTGTTGTGGATAAAGGATATGCAACAGGAACCAGAGGGTATCAAAAGTCAGGTTTTAGGGGTTGGTTTTACACAGAGCAGGACAGACCAGAGAAAATCTGACAAGTGATTTTGTGGCTGTGAGAAGAAGGTTTGTGTCCAAGGGAAGGCAGGACATGATGTCATCCAGTACTTACAGGAAGAAACCCACTGGAAATTAATAAATGGGAGAACACACAATGCTCAAGGAATTTCCTTATCTGAAAGTTAATGAAAAATGCCTCTGTGTGTGCACGTGTGTGTATATATTTATATGTATCCCCAACACGCCGCAAAAACACCCTAAATCCCCGACCCCAGACGAGAGCTCGACGCTGGAGCTGTGCGGGGTCAGCCTGGAGTTCGCGCGCGCCGAGGAGCGCGAGAGGAACCCCTGGGAGGTGACGGTGACGGTGACGGTGAGGAGGGGACACCGGGGGGTCCCAGGGGGTGTTTCGGGGTTCCCGGGGTGTTTTTGGGGTTCCCGGGGTGTTTTGGGGTCCTGCTGAGTGGTTTTGGGGTTCCCAGGAGTGTTTTTGGGGTTCCCGGGGTGTTTTGGGGTCCTGCTGAGTGGTTTTGGGGTTCCCAGGAGTGTTTTTGGGGTTCCCGGGGTGTTTTGGGGTCCTGCTGAGTGGTTTTGGGGTTCCCAGGAGTGTTTTTGGGGTTCCCGGGGTGTTTTGGGGTCCTGCTGAGTGGTTTTGGGGTTCCCAGGAGTGTTTTTGGGGTTCCCAGGGGTGTTTTTGGGGTTCCCAGGGGTGGTTTTGGGTTCCCAGGAATGGTTTTGGGGTTCCCGGGAGTGTTTTTGGGG
>NW_024368428.1:0-1097 GCF_014805655.1 Passer montanus | reverse complement strand
CCCCAAATTTTGAATTTTTTCCCCCAAAAAATGATTCTGCCCTGGCCAATGTTTGGATTTTGGGTTTTTTTAGGACTTTTGGGGCCATTTTTGGGTTTTTGGGGCCATTTTTAGGGTTTTTTGGGTTCCTGACCCCAAATTTTGAGCTTTTCTCCCCAAATTTTGTGGGTTTTACCCCAAATTTTGCATTTTTCACCCCAAATTTTGTGTTTCTCAGGAGAGCTCAACCCTGGAGAGCGTTGGGGTTTTGGGGCCGTTTTGGGGGCCCATTTTTAGGGGGTTTTTGGGGTCCTGACCCCAAATTTTGAGTTTTTCACTCCAAATTTTGAGTTTTTCACCCCAAATTTTGCATTTCTGACCCCGAATTTTGGGTTTCCTCCCAGGAGGACTCGGCCCTGGACAACTTTGGCTTTTTGGGGCCATTTTTAGGGTTTTTTTGGGTCCTGACCCCAAATTTTGCGTTTCTGACCCCAAATTTTGCCTTTTTCTCCCCAAATTTTGCATTTTTGACCCCAAATTTTGGGTTTCCCCCAGGAGGACTCGGCCCTGGGCAATGTTGGCTTTTTGGGGCCGTTTTGGGGCCGTTTTGGGGCCATTTTTGGGGCCATTTTTAGGGTTTTTTGGGTCCTGACCCCAAATTTTGAGTTTTTCACTCCAAATTCTGGGTTTTTCTCCCCAAATTCTGCATTTTTTCCCCCAGGAGGACTCGATCCTGGGCAACTTTGGCTTTTTGGGGCCATTTTTTGGATCATTTTTAGGGTTTTTGGGGCCATTTTTGGGTTTTTGGGCCATTTTTATGGGTTTTTTTGGGTCCTGACCCCAAATTTGGCGTTTCTGACCCCAAATTTTGCCTTTTTCACCCCAAATTTTGCGTTTTTCCCCCAGGAGGACTCGGCCCTGGACAACGTGTGGCTGATGGGGGGGCTCAGCATCCTCTCCTCGGTGCCGGTCTCCGCCCCCCTCGTGTGTCTGCTCTGCGCCAGCAAGGGCCAGCACCAGGTACAAAACACCAAAAACCCCCAAATTCACCCCAAAAATCCTAAATCCTGAAAAAAAAATGAGATTCCCAAAAAAACCCCGCGGAAATCCCAAAATCC
>NW_024368427.1:0-1097 GCF_014805655.1 Passer montanus | reverse complement strand
AACCCAACGATGTCCATCAAGGGGTCACTCAACCCCATGAGATCCACCAAGAGTTTGGCCAATCCATGGCATCTCTCAACCCAACGGAATCCACCAAGGGTTTGGCCAACCCCAGGGGTCACCAATCCCAACGAGATCCACCTAGGGGTCACCCAACCCAACGATGTCCATCAAGGGGTCACCCAACCCAATGAGATCCATCAAGGGGTCACCCAACCCAAAACATTCACCCAACCCAATGATGTCCCCCAAGAGTTTGGCCAACCCAAGGGGTCACCCAACCCAACAAGATCCACCATGGGTTTGACCAACCCAAGGGGTCACCAAACCCAACGAGATCCATCAAGGCGTGACCCAACCCAATGGGATCCACCAAGGGGTCATCAAACCCGATGAGGTCCATCAAGGGGTCACCAAACCCAACGAGATCCATCAAGGCGTGACCCAACCCAATGGGATCCACCAAGGGGTCATCAAACCCGATGAGGTCCATCAAGGGGTCACCAAACCCAAGGGGACCCACCAAGGGTTTGGCCAACCCCAGGAGGGCTCGGTTGACCCCGCGGTGGTGACGCTGTCCCGCTGTCCCCTCAGGGTGACTCCGGCGGCCCCCTGGTGTGCGAGGGCACCCTGCAGGGCATCGTCTCGTGGGGCATGGAGCGCTGCGGGCAGCCGCGGCGCCCCGGCGTCTACACCAAGGTGTGCCGCTACGCCCGCTGGATCCAGGACACCATGGAGGACACCTGAGGTGGCACCTGGGGGACGCCTGAGGGACACCTGAGGTGGCATCTGAGGGGACATTAAAGATGTGCCGGGGACTCCGGGGTCCGTGTGGTTCTTCTGCTCCAAATTTGGGAATTTGGGGGATTTTGGGGGATTTGGGGGATTTTGGGGGGATTTGGGGGATTTTTGGGGTGAATTTGTTGGATTTTGAGGAGATTCCGATGGAATTTTGGGGAAAGTTTGAGTGAATTTTGAGGAGATTCTGAGAGAATTTTGGGGGAAGTTTGAGGGGATTTTGGGGTGAATTTGTTGGATTTTGAGAAGATTCCAATGGAATTTTGGGGAAATTTTGAGGAGATTCTGAGGGAATTTTG
>NW_024368426.1:0-1098 GCF_014805655.1 Passer montanus | reverse complement strand
CCCCAAAACCCCCATTTTTTTGCCAAAAATCCCAATTTTTTTGCCAAAATCCCCACATTTTCCCCCAAATCCCCTGAATCTTGTCTCAGAAAAGCCAAATTTTACCTCAAAAATCCCAAATTTTGCCCCTAAACCCCCAAATTTCAGCCCAAAAATCCCAAATTTTCCCCAAACCCCCCAAATGTTTTGCCAAAAATTCGAAATTTTTGCCCAAACCCCCAAATTTTGTGTTCAAAAACCTGATTTTTGCTTTAAATCCCAAAATTTTACCCCTAAACCCCCAAATTTGGCCCCAAAAATTCCAAATTTGACCCCAAAATCCCCAAATTTTGCCCCAGAAGTCCCAAATGTTTTGTCCCAAATCCTGAATTTTTACCCAAAACTCCAAACTTTGCATCCAAAACCCTGAAGTTTGGCTTAAATCCCAAAATTTTGCCTGAAAAATTTCAAACTTTGGCCCAAAACCCCCAAATTTCACCCCAAAAATCCCAAATTTTGACCCCAAACCCCAAATGTTTTGCCCAAAATTCAGAATTTTCACCCAGAACTCCAAACTTTGAGTCCAAACCCCTGAATTTTGGCTCAGATAACCCAAATATTACCTCAAAAAATCCCAAATTTCGCCCCAAAAATCCCAAATTTCGCCCTAAACCCCTCAATTTTTGCCCCAAAAATCCCATTTATTTTCCCCAAACCCCATTTTTTCCCCAAACTCCCATTTTCTTTGCCCAAACCCCATTTTTTTCCCCAAACCCCATTTATTTTCCCCAAATCTCCATTTTTTTACCCAAACCCCATTTTTTACGCAAACCCCATTTTTTTACCTGAACCCCATTTTTTTTTGCCCAAACCCCATTTTTTTCCCCAAACCCCATTTATTTTCCCCAAATCTCCATTTTTTTACCCAAACCCCATTTTTTACGCAAACCCCATTTTTTTACCTGAACCCCATTTTTTTTTGCCCAAACCCCATTTTTTGCCCAAATCCCCCAGATTTCACCCCAAACCCCATTTATTTTCCCCAAATCCACATTTTTTTACCCAAACCCTTTTTTTTTACCCAACCCCTTTTTTTTTACCCAAACCCCATTTTTTTTA
>NW_024368425.1:0-1099 GCF_014805655.1 Passer montanus | reverse complement strand
TTGTTTTTATTATTAGAGCCCAGAAGTTTGCCCATGTTTGCAAAGTGTGTTCACCAATTGCACCAATATTTTTCACTGACAGGATTCTGGGAAGAGAAAAGGTTCAGTTAACTACCAAATCTGCAATTATGGGCTGGAGAACTATTGTTCTTCACTAGAGAGACAATAAAGGCTTCTCCAAGGCTCATTAAGATATGAATCTTTGAAATGAAAGAATTCCTGCCAGGAATCTAAATTTTACCACATTTAGTGAAAGACTCCTTATGTTTGACTTCTTGTTTCCTTTTTTCAATTGTCTTTTGCATCTAATCAAGTAAATTAAATTGTGCAGTGAAGACAGTTTTTTGAGACAAAAGATTTCATAATGATCCTACAGAAAGATTCTGGTCCTTACCTCCTGCAATAAACAATTTCTCTGAAGCATTCAGAATTATTGTAGGAAAAATATAATTATAGGAGTCATTATGTATATAGTTCCCAGGTAAATGATGATGAAAGAGACAGCAAGGCTGATGACTGACAACTGTCTGAGGAAATGCTAGAATTAATCTTACCTGTACAAATAAATTCAGTCCAGTGTTTATTGGAATACTTTACATTCCACAAAGTACATTGAATACTGTAAAAGGTGACTAATAAGGCAGTTATTCAATAGTTTATTCAGAGAGTCAAAGTTTAGCCTTTCATTTCTATTTCCTACCCTTCGGGACATACATTTTGCATCCTTAGGGATATTATTTCATGTTGGATGTGAATGTACTCTAAACAGTCCCTGATTTCATTGCAAAATGACATAAACAAGAGTTTGGCCACTAAATAGGAGCTAGTGCATGGAATATTGCAGGATTGATAATTTCTAGAGAAACAGGAGAGCTCTTAGAGATGTGAGCAACAAAGTACATTTTTCTTAATGCTTTTAACATGTAAGAGGTGAAACTCTGATGTGATTGCATGGTGTAATTAGACTTTTGCCCTGGTATAGCATCTATTCACTTTTTAAAATGTAGAAAAACCTCCAAACTGCTTTATAAAGTCTTCCCTGGGGTCAGTGAAAGATGTAGAGCATTCATGTTAATGCACCTTTTCCAAAAACTGCTTT
>NW_024368424.1:0-1098 GCF_014805655.1 Passer montanus | reverse complement strand
CAGACACAGGACTCATCCCACCAGGTTTCGCTTATACCAGTAATGCCAAATCCCTGGGACTGGGACATAGCCTGAAGCTCCTCCTACTTTTTTCTCATGCTATGTGCAGTAGTGTAGAAAACATTTCAGGTGTGGTACATTGGCACTAACACTTCATGAAGCAGACTGAGAGATCCCATTAGCTGTCATTTTCTCAAGTTCTGGCACACCATCCCATCAATCATCACTGGTGACCCTGGGTTTGTCCCTTTCCCCCTTTTAAATCAACTTTTAAATGAATACTTCTGAGGATGACTGTGTTATTCATCCACTCTTTTGCAAGATCTATTAAATCAGCATTTCATTTCTAGTTTTACAGAAGCTTAAAATAAACAAAAAAAATAAAAAAGAGTAATAGCAAGGAAGATTTTTTATTTTTTTTGTGTGTGTATGAATTCAGTTGTTCTCAAAATAGTCTCGTATTTACTATAAGTTTGTTTTATGCTGTAGTATTCCTGAAATAAATCAAGTCAGTCTTCATTTATAGCAATCCATGCATATGATTTAAACTTACATGCAGAATGCAGCACCCTTTGTTCCAAAGAGATCCCAATCAAATGATTTTCATTGTTGTGACTGTGGAGATGTCATGCTTAGTCCTACCTTACAATATTAATTCAATCATCTTTCTTGCTTTTGTCCTGATGTGAGAGTCTAATGATTACACTCACATTTCAGCCTAGCCTGTCACTACCAATATTTATCCTGACATAAATGTTAAATACTTTGGCACCCAAAACATTTTTGACTAGCCATTTTCCAGTGGGAAAAAAAGTATAGATCCCAACCTGAAGAATACAGAGAAAAGAATGATATCCCAGAAGAGCAAACTAAAAAATGCAATAAGTTCTTGCCCAACTGGATAAATGCTTTTCCTAAATTTAAGTTTTTTTTAATGCCCCTTGTTACATTCATCACTCTGCTATATATAGAGCTGCAATGAGGCTTTCTTAGCTGGATGACCAGAAGGGTACAGCCATGCCCAGTAAAGCTTCATATATCAAAAATTCTGGTGATGGCTGCAGTAAAACTTGGATCTCCAGTTGAATATATTTTACA
>NW_024368423.1:0-1100 GCF_014805655.1 Passer montanus | reverse complement strand
ATCCCCAAAAAAATCCCTAAAAAATCCCCCCTAAAATTACAAAAAAATTGCAAAATATGCCCAAAAAATTCCACAAAATATCCCCAAAAATTCCACAAAAAATCCCCAAAGATTCCCTTAACAATCTCCAGAAAGTCTCAAAATATTCCTCAAAAATCCCCCCAAAATTCTCCCAAAAATTCTCCAAAATTAAAAACCAAAATCCCTAAAAAAACCCCCCAAAAATTCCCCCAAAATTGCCCAAACCCCGCGGCTGCCGGGCAGCTCCAGGGGCTCGGCCAGGCCTCGTTTCAGGAGCCTCCTGGGGGGACCAAAAATACCAAAAATTTTAAAAAAAAAGTCCCCAAAACATCCCCAGAAATCCCAAAAAAATCCCTAAAAAAATCCCCCCAAAATTCCTAAAAAAATCCCCAAAAAATTGCAAAATATTCCAAAAAAATTCCACAAAATAACCCCAAAAAAATCTCCAAACATTCCCTTAAAAGTCTCCAGAAATTCCTGAAATATTCCCCAAAAATGCCCCCAAAATTCTCCAAAAAAATTCCCTCAAAATTAAAAATAAAAATCCCTAAAAAAAAATCCCCAAAAAATTCGCCAAAAAATTCCCTTAAAAATCCCCAGAAATTCCCAAAACATTCCCCAAAAATTCCCTCAAAATTAAAAAAAAAAAAAATTCCCGCTTCAGGAACCTCCTGGGGGGACCAAAAATACCAAAAATTTAAAAAAAAATCCCCAAATTTCTCTCAAAAAAGTAAAAAAATAATCCCCCAATAATTCCCCAAAAATTCAAAAAAAAAAAATCCCCAAAAAATTGCAAAAAATTCCCCAAAATATCCCCAAACATTCCCTTAAAAATCCCCAGAAATTCCCGAAATATTCCCCAAAAATCCCCTCAAAATTCTCCCAAAAAGAAAAAAATTTTGGAGATTTTTGGGGGGAATTTTGGAGATTTTTGGGGGGAAATTTTTAGGAGTGTTTTTGGGGATTTTGGGGGGAATTTTTTTTGGAATTTCAGGATTTTTTTGGGGAATTTTGGAGGGATTTTTGAGGGGATTTTTTGGGAGTTTTTTGGGAATTTTGGAGAATTTTTGGGGGGATTT
>NW_024368422.1:0-1112 GCF_014805655.1 Passer montanus | reverse complement strand
GACAAAGAATCAAAACTGTGAGAAATATTAAAAGAAAAAATCTATATGAAGTACATACTTGTCCATTAGTTTGGTACCTGATAATCCCTCAAGATTAATGTTTTAATGCTACTTGAAGGAATATTTGAGACAGAGAATTAAGAACACAAAAGCTTGATTTCATCACAGAGGTAGTTAGGGAGAGCTGTATCTGTGCTGGAATACCAGCACCACACTCCCTACAAACTCTGTTAGGACTTTGTGACAGTTTTCCACTCTTCTCTGAATCACCTGGGAGCCTGTAACAGAAATGAGAGACGAGATGACATCAGAGCTCCTGAGCTGCTGGTGCTGCGTTGGAGACCTTCTGAATATTTTAATCTGTTTCCTCAGTGTGAAAACTTGAGAATGGAAGCAAAAATCATTCTCTAGCTCATAACTGTCAGTGAATCCAAGTTACAAGAATCATTGAATCCTTGGAAGCCAAAGAAGAGTTAAGAGCATCCAGCAAAAGGGCAGGTAAACCCTGAAGTGAGGTAGGCACCAGGTGAATTTCTGAGGGCAAGGAAAGTCAAGGGAAAAGCATAAGTGTCAGCAGGGTAGAGCAAGAAGTTGCCTTGATCTGTATCCTCCTTTCCTATATTCTCCTCAGCCACTCTCACTTCTGATCCATGTTTGGCTTTTTTTCAAGTTTCATCCTTGTTTTGATAACATGCAAACAATGAAAAAATATAGCATGGCTTTCTGGGTTTTTATATGGCAAATTGACTTTAGAGACTACAAATAATTCTATTTTGTCTCATCTGAGACTAAGATATTCTAGGAATACAGTAACAAAGTTTTCTTCTTAAGATTTCTGCCTGGGATCTAATGGTGACAGAAATCTAAATGAAAGCTTCAAAGCCCTTTATGGGACTTCTTTAGGTGTGAACTTGCAAATACTGTGAAAGTAATTTTTGCCTTTCTGAGGAAGCAGTGAAAAATTATATCAATATGAGTTATTGGAACACACATTTTACATTTTCTGGGACATGTTTACATGTAGAAAAGTGCGTTGATACTGGCTTGAAGGATATATCTATTCATATTTTAGCCAAAAAATTGAAAAAAAGTGCAGTTATAATTAGTTACTG
>NW_024368421.1:0-1101 GCF_014805655.1 Passer montanus | reverse complement strand
TTTTGGGGGGAATTTTTGTTTAATTTTTGGGGGGATTTTTGTGTTATTTTTGTGTTGTTTTGGGGTGTTTAACCCCTTTCTCCCCAGGCTGATGTTTGTGACCATCAGGAGAATTTCGGGGTTAATTTGGGGGGATTTTTTTGGGATTTTTTGGGATTTTTGGGAATTTTTTTGGGTGGGGGATTTTTGAGGTTATTTTGGAGCTATTTTGGGGGGATTTTTTGGGGATTTTTTTGATTTTGGGAGGATTTTGGGGGATTTTGGGGTTGGTTTTGGGGATAATTTTGGGGAAATTTGGGGTTATTTTTTGGGGATATTATTTTGATTTTTGGAGGGATTTTTGGGGGATTTTTGGGGGATTTTTTGTGTATTTTTGGGGTTATTTTGGAGCTATTTTTGGGGGATTTTGGAATTATTGTTGTGTATTTTTGGGGTTATTTTGGGGTTTTTTTGTGTATTTTTGGGGGGATTTTTGGGGTTATTCTGGTGTTATTTTTGGGTTATTTTTGTGTTATTTTGGGGTTATTCTGGGGTGTTTAACCCCTTTCTCCCCAGGCTGATGTTTGTGCCCATCTCCCCCTGCAGGAGAATTTCGGGGCTGTTTTAGGGGGATTTTGGGGGATTTTTTTTTTAAATTTTTTTATTTTGGGGTTATTTTGGAGCTATTTTTGGGGGGATTTTTTATTTTGGGGGGGATTTTTTGGGGAATTTTGGAGTTATTTTTGGAGCTATTTTTGGGGGATGTTTTGGGATTTTGGGGAGTTTTTTTGGATTTTGTGGGGATTTTTGGGGTTATTTTGGAGCTATTTTGGGGGGGATTTTTTTATTTTTGGGGGGATTTTTTAGGGAATTTTGGGGAGATTTTTGGGGATTTTTTTGGGATTTTTGAAGTTATTTTTGGGGCTATTTTGGGGGGATTTTGGGGGTTTTTGGGGGGTTTTTTGTGTATTTTTTGTGTATTTTTTGGGGTTCTTTTGGGGTTATTTTGTGTATTTTTGGGGTATTTTTTGTGTATTTTTGGGGGGATTTTTGGGGTTATTCTGGGGTTATTTTTGGGTTATTTTTGGGTTACTTTTGTGTTGTTTTGGGGTGTTTAACCCC
>NW_024368420.1:0-1101 GCF_014805655.1 Passer montanus | reverse complement strand
TTTGGGGTTTTTAGGGGAAAATTTGGGTTAAAAGGGAAAAATTTGGGGTTTTTAGGGGAAATTTGGGGGGAAATTGGGAATTGGGGCTGGGGGGGGGCACCCCCAAACACTCGTCCATGTCTGGGGGGGAGAAATTTGGGGTTAAAAAGGGAAAAATTGGGGTTTTTAGGGGGAAATTGGGGGTTAAAAGGGGAATTTGGGGGTTAAAATTTGGGCTCAGAAATTTGGGGAGGGGTCTCAGAATTTTGAGGTTTTTTTCAGGGGTTTGGAGCTCTCAAAATTTGGGCTTTTTCCAACATTTGGGGTTTTTTTCAGGGATTTTGGGGCTCTCAATATTCGTTTTTTTTTCCCAGGGATTTTGGGGGATCTCAGGGATTTTGGGGAGGGGTCTCAGGGATTTTGGTGTTTTTTCAGGGGTTTGGAGCTCTCAAAATTTGGGCTTTTTCCAACATTTGGGGTTTTTTTCAGGGATTTTGGGGCTCTCAATATTCGTTTTTTTTTCCCAGGGATTTTGGGGGATCTCAGGGATTTTGGGGAGGGGTCTCAGGGATTTTGGTGTTTTTTCAGGGGTTTGGAGCTCTCAAATTTTGGGGTTTTCTTCAAGGATTTTGAGTTTGTTTTCAGGGATTTTGGGGCTCTCAAGATTTGGGGTTTTTAGAAGAATTTGGGGAGGGGTCTCAGGGATTTTTTGAGGAGGGGTCTCAGAATTTTGAGGTTTTTTTCAGGGGTTTAGAGCTCTCAAATTTTGGGGTTTTTTCAAGGATTTTGAGGGTTTTTTTCAGGGATTTTGGGGGGTTTTGGAGGATTTTGGGGAAGGGTCTCAGGAATTTTTTGGGGAAGGGTCTCAGAATTTTGAGGTTTTTTTCAGGGGTTTGCAGCTCTCAAAATTTGAATTTTTTTCCCAATACTTGAGGTTTTTTTCAGGGATTTTGAGGGTTTTTTTCAGGGATTTTGGGGCTCTCAAGATTCAGTTTTTTTCCCAGGGATTCTGGTGGATCTCGGGGATTTTGGGGAGGGGTCTGAGGGGATTTTTTGGGGAGGGGTGTTAGGGATTTTGAGGTTTTTTTTCAGAGGTTTGGAGCTCTCAAAATTTGGATTTTT
>NW_024368419.1:0-42256 GCF_014805655.1 Passer montanus | reverse complement strand
AGCCGGTCCTGTCTTGCTGTGTCCCAGAAATGCCTCGTAGCAGTCCTGCATCCACGTCAGGATGCTGGCCAAGAGAGGTCCTGGAAACTGAGGCAGCTGATTTTAAGCTTGTGCAGGTGCCTACATGTCAAGGCCAATGGTGTTCCCTCAGGATATAGCAGTCCTGAGGGATCTCCTTCATTCAAAGAAATATGGCAGGCAAATGCATTGTCTGCCAAAAGCCCTTTTATTGACCTGGTGGGAGGACAGGAGTCTGCACCCCACTAAAATGTTTCTCTGCCACATATAAATTTCAGTGGGTTGATGTAGGAATTGTATCAAACATACCATCCATCTTTAAGCTGCTGAAGTTATTCAATAGGCAGGGGGTTAGGAATACATTGTGTCAGATTCCTATACTCGAAGCTGATGTCCAGGTGCTGGCCAGGAGTGGTTTCGATGCCCTAGAAAGCACAAAGTCTTCCTCATGGCTTCCCGGCACTGGGCTGATTCTGTTCTTGCCCTTAGCTCTTCTGGCAGACTATGTCTAAAGCTTTTTGTCAAGTCACTCTCATGTCAAGTTAGGCCAGACAGGTTTTTCTTATGCTAATTGGTGCTAAGTATTTATGTCTGTCTGTGCTAATTACTTGTTTATTAATGTGAATTGCTTGTGCTTACTTAGGTCAAACAAAGGCCTTGTTTCACTGCCAAAGGTGCCTGAGACTCCTTGTGGCACCAGCTGCTTTCCTGTGCAATGTTCTACCTCCCCCGAGAGTAAAGAGGTACCTGGAGAAAGAGCTGGCCAGGCTGCTCTGGATCCTTGACCAGCAGTCCTGGTTAAGTGGAGAAGTCCGAGCTGAGCAAAGGTGCCAATGGAACAGCCGTGCACAGGAAGGCTCGGTGGGAAGGGTGGTCCAGGAACCACAGGCCTGGCAGCCTGAGCTTGCCACCAGGGAAGGCCTTGGAGCAGACCCTCCTGAGTGCCATCCCACGGCACGTGCAGGGAACCAGGGTGTCTGCTGGAGGGTGGGAAAGCTCTGCGGAGGGACAGGGACAGCTCGGGGTCCTGACGAGGTGTTGAGGGCTTCTGTGCAGGAGGTTGGGGGGGTTGGTGTTGGGGGTTGTTGGAGAAGGCATTGTCTGGAAGGTGAGAGGTCTTGGCTGGAATTTGAGTCAGGTTGAAGGCAGCACCTGTGGTTTGGCACAGCTTTGGTTATGGAGGGCAGAAAGAATATCTGTGACTTTTCCTGTTCATGGTCGATCAGGACCTGATCCTCCTGCAGGAAACAAGAGGGCAGAGCTGTACTTTACTGGCCACTTAGATAAGTGTACCAGGGGGAGGACTGGCCCTTTTGCCATCTACTCATTTGTTTGGGCTACTTGTGTAACACTGAGTGGACTTTCATTTCTTGAGAGCTTTTAGTCCTTAAGAGAATTTGGATAATATCATCCTTTCACAGAAAACTGTTTGCAAACCAAAGAGTGGCCCCTTTTTTTGCCTCTGTGTAGTGTTATGTTCTGTAAAGTGACTCTCAGTGGATGAGGTTAAAGCAAATGAGTTGCTGCTTTGAGATGGGAAGCAAAATTCCAACTCTTCACCTTCTCAGGCCATCCCAATCAATTTGGGAAGTTTGCAAGTTTTTGGAACTACTTGAGTTGAGCAATGGGAAGTAAAGCTTTCCTGAAGTGAGGCTTGTTAAATGTCAGATTCTTCTGTGCTTTCCCCACTAAGGTGTTTTTGTGCTGAAGAAAATTACTTCACTGAGAAAATAATTTCAGAATGGAGTAAGAGCTTCTGACTGAGACCAAGTGTTGCCAGCAGTTGCTCCAGGTGCTCCTGCCAGCAGCCCCTGCAGGAAGGAGCACAGCCCCCAGTGCACATGGGCCCCCGGGGCACAGGTCTCTGGGGCAGGAGACAGGCACCAGCGCTGCCAGGGCTGAGGGGTGGCAGCTCTGCTTGGGCAGGGACTCTGCCACACCTGCTGATGTCAGCGCTCCCCGGGCCCCAGGGCTCAGAGCAGCATTTGTGCTCTGGCCCACACGTTCCTTGTCTGTGTCACACCCGCTGGTTTAGGATGGCCACCAGCTGGGACGTGTCCCAAGGAGGCCGTGCCAGCTTCTGTGGAAGGCCCCGTGCCCTTCCCAGGGGGCCTGTGTCGGCAGCCTTGGGGGCTCCTTCTGCTGAGCAGGGCAGTGTTTGCTGAAGGTTTGAGCTCTTCCTAAAGACCCTGTCGGGCTGTCTTAGACACTTGGGGCCAGGGATTCCTTCCAACCTGGGCCACTTTGGGTGGGTTGGGGGATGGCTCCAGGGCAGGGGTGGTGTGTGCAGGGGCCCTTTGTGACACGGTGCAGCATGGTCACCATGCCATGGAACAGGTGTCCAAGAGCCCTTTGTGACATGTGGTGACATAGGAGCTGGTGGTGACAAGATCATGCCACAGTGCTTGGAGCACACGACGGGACAGGATGAGACAGAGCGGTGCTGTGAGGAGCCCCCTCACAGTGCACTCGTTCGTGTCTGACCCAGAGCCTTTCTGAGGTGTTATTCCTGCAGCTGACCTCAAGGCCAGATCACAGGACTTGGTGACCCGTGGCTTTCCCGAGGCTTCTCTTCTGCAGGTGCCCTCGAAGGCAGACCGTGAGCCTTGGTGCCCTGGAGGCATCTCCCATCCCTGCCTCCAGTGCCCTCGAGGCCAGACCACCATCCTTGACAGGACTCTCCTGCCCTTGTGGCAGGAGGCCTCCAGACTAGAGTGCAGGACGTGCTGTCCTGTAGCCCTCCTGAGGCTTGTGTCTTGAAGGTGCTTTCCAGACATGACTGCAGGACTTGCTGACTTGGAGTTTTTCCGAGGCATCTCTCCTGCAAGCAGCCACAAATCCAGTCAGTGACATGGAGCAGAGACCCCCAAGAGTGCCCAAGCTGGCCTGGGTAGAGGAGGAGGAAGAAGGTCCTGGAGCTGCCCCAGCACAGGAGACAGAAGAGGTGGTGCCACTCAAGCTGCCACAGGAGGGTGAGTGGCAGAGCTGGGCCACAGGACTGGTGCTTGCAGCCAGCTTGGCATTATTGCATCCCACTGCATCCCATTCCCTGGAGACATGCCCATAGGATGGAAGAGGGGCTGGGCAGACACCCCACAGCAGCCATGCTCCATCCCCTGGGGCATCCCGGGGCTGTCCCTGCCTGGGCAGTGCAGGGCTGGGCTGTGTTCTCCGGCCTCTCCCGCAGCCCTTCAGCTCTGGCTGCACTCGCTCTTTGCCAGATGCAGCCGTGGAGCGCACACAAGAGCAGGACCCTGCCCATGGCCACTTCCGCAGAACAGCACAGGTATCTGCAGCCATCCCCACCTGAGCTGGGCCTGCTGTCACCATGCTTGGAGCATTCTGTGGAACATTCCTGGCTTCTTGCCCTTCTTCTACAGCTGGTTTGCAAATTCATCAAGAGAATTCGGGAGGAAGAGACCAGCACCATGGGCACTGGGCTCAGAGCATACTCGCCCATCTTCAAAACCAAGACCAGTGCTGCCCTGCTGGATATGCTCGTAGAGGAGGGTTTTTCCAATCCACAGCAAGTAAGCAGCGTGTGGCTAGGCTTTGATCCTCCCAGGAATTGCTTGGCCTCCCAAGCCACACTCACTGGTCGCTGGAAGCTTTTGAGGCCATGGCAGTGTGGTGGGAAGGGAAGCACTTTTCTGGGGAAGCTGGGGACATTCCTCCCTCTGGCAGCTTTCCAAGTCTCCCTGTGCCTTCTCCAGGTGCCCGCCATGGTCAGGTACATCCACCAGTGGCTCATGGCCAATCAGTTTGCAGAGCACAGGCTGAACAGGACACTGCTGGATCTCACTGAAGACCAGCCCGCTGATGTAGTCATGACACTCCTGCGTGTGGCCCCATCCTGTGACAGGTATGGGGCCCACCTACCCAGAGCGCTCAGGGCTCCCCAGCCCATCAGCCTGTACAGCCTGTCCCAGCTGTCTGAGCAACAGAGAGTTCCAGGGCCCTCTGGCTGCTCCCTTTGCCAGCCCTGGCACGTCAGTCCCCGAGCCTGCTGCCATGCTCCCTCATGGCCCCTCAGGGGCCTGTCCCCATAGGGCTGGGCTGCCTGGGTGCTGCTGGTGAGGGACAGTGGGCAGTGGCAGAGTGGCAGCCAGCTTTCTCCCTGCCTCAGGCGCTGGGCTGAAACCTGGCCTCGGGGCAGCTTCAGGGGCACCAGGCCCCTGCTCCCCTGTGTCTCTCCGGGCCTCTCCCTCCCCTGCTCAGGCCCTGCCACACGGACACCTCGGCACTGAGCGCTGTCTCGAGGGGTTTTGTCCTTTGCAGGCCACTGTGGTGATGTGGAAGATACTCCAGGTGCCCTGCGTCCCACATATGGTGACGGTGTATTTCCCCCACCTCTTTGTGCATCTGCTCTTCCAAGTGTTCTTCAGCACTCTGGATATGCCAGAGGAGGTCGATAACTTCTGGAAGGGATGCCAGCAGCAATACGGCCTTGCCACCAGCCCCAACAGGAGCCAGTGCTCCAGCGTGACCGGGGCTTTGCTCTGCACGCAGGTTTGCAGTGCGGACCCTGAAGTCCCTGCTCTGCCGAATGCAGCATGAGGATGTGGTGGTGGCAATGGAACGCAAGTGTGGCTGGGACACGCTGCTGTGTGCTGACACCCACCACTATGCCGTGGGTCTGCTGGCCAGGTGAGACCCCCTTCTCCCCGCTGCCCCTGACATTTGTTCTCTGTGCCCAGGAAGCTCCACACAGTCCCTGTGGTCATGAGCCAGAGGGCCTTGACTGTGGGATGGCCAAACAGAGTGGATAAGGCTGGGAGAGGAGGGTGCCCATAAGGAGCCGCCTCCCAAATAGCCCAGGGTCTTTTGCAGGATGCTGGGGAAAGACCAGACCTCTGTGAGTCAGTCCTGGCACAGGTTTGTCCCCATGGCCCACAGTCTTGGTGACTTTTTCTCCTGCCAGGGAGATGTCCTGTGTCTCCATCCCCTTGTGCTCTCGGATTACTCGCTACCTGCTCCGGCTGCTCAGCACACAGGAGCCACGCTGGGAGCTGCCCGCCCTGGCCTTCCTTGCAGAGGTGAGCCTGATGGCCAGCACTGCCTCCCAGCTCTCTGCCCTCTCGTAGCCGCAGCTGCCCGGGACGGTGCCCGTGCCCTGTGCTGCTGCCTGGGCCCAGTCCTGTGCGGTTCCAGCTCCTGCTGGCCGGGTCCCCTGACACTGCCCTGTGCCTTTCAGGTCCTCGAGTTGCTGGACTTGAGTGAACATGGTGCTAACAGAGTCCTGCAAATCTTGTCAAGGCAGCTGCAGAGCGAGTGCAGGGAGAGGTGTCACCTGGCACTCAGGGCCCTTCTCGAGCTCATTGACGATCCCTCAATGGTGAGAAGGGGGCAGCAACTGAGGCTGTGCTGGGGAATGCAGTTGCTTGGGCTTGGCTGGGCTTTGTGCACTGGGGCAGCTGCTCCTAGCTCTCCTGCCTCCCAGTTCAGCTGTCCGAGTGCTTCGGGACAGACCTTTAGGTCTGGGCTCTGTGGCAGCAGGATGGATGGCGTTTCACAAACTTGTGTTCTGCACAGACTGAAAAAATGTGGAGCCTGACTGAAAGCCTTGTGGAGCTCCTGCAGGACACAGATGGAGAGATAATTAGCATGACTGTCATGCTACTCAGCTTTATTATCTTGGACAATGACACGCTGATAGCCGGCCCCATCACACTGCAGCTGGTTGAGGCGCTCCTGCCACTCTTTGACCATGTAAGGCTCACTGCCCCCAGCCACAGTCACTGGGTGCTTCTCAGACACTTTGTGCCCTGTGGATTTGCAGGTCTGCACCAAGCTGAGCCCTGTGCAGCTGATGCTGAGGTCTTTTTTTCTTCCTTTCATACAGGACTATAGCCAGGTGCAGCTGCTCTCCATACTCCTCTTCCGAACATTGGTGACTCTTCCACAGGAAAAGGAAAAAAAGGCCCTAAAGACACACCTGCGCCAGAGCCTGCTGCCACTCTTCTTCCACTGCCACAATGAGAATCAGCGTGTGGCAGAGGTGAGGACTCATGGGCTGCTGCTGTCCCCTGGCAGGGGGCTTGGTCGCCTCCTGCCCTGGCGCCTGCCGGGCTGCAGCCTCCTCCAGGCCTTGGCACAGGGACGCGGCCCTGTGCAGATGAGGGCCGGCGTGGGCAGAGCACACAGAGATTTCAGGGCCACCTGGGGCATTCGTGGCCAGCAGCTTCGGGCTGAGCCCCTTGGTCCCTGCTCCCTCCTGGCCATGGCTAGAGTGGGCTGGGATGGCCCTGGCAGGGGGCTCTCCTCGGGTCCCCTCAGCTCTGGGATCTGACCATGGCTCTGTTCCTCTCTCTTTTAGCCCTTGAAGATATGGGAAATGACATCAGCACCACTGTTGGAAACCTGGCAATTCAAACACTGTATGTCCTCCAGGCAGTAGAGAGAGGTCGGTATTCCATCTTCGATAACCTGCATAATCAGCTCCGCAGGGCATGGAGAACACGGCCTCATCTGTCAGGGCTCGGCTGTCTGCGCTGCTGGAGCTCTGCAGAGAGCTGATCCCAGAGACTCTGTCCACCTGAGCCAGTGGGAATTTTTGATTTTTTTAAAACATTGTTCTTTCATTCTTTTAGTTCTGTTTTAGCATATAAATATAGGATGTGTTGTAATAGACAGACTCTCAGAATCTTTATTTTGCTGCCCAGGGTCTGCAAGGCATAGGGGAAGAGGGGGAAGAGTGTACTTCGGCTCAGCAAGCTGCCCAGGCAGTGTGGCAGGGAAAATAGCCAGAAGCCCCTTGGCCTTTGGTGGTTTTGCTGAAGCCTTTGTGCTGCCAACAGAGCGGGTGCGCAGAGGCTGGAGCCACAGGGATCCCTGTGAGACCGGTGCCTGGAGATGGGCACAAGCCCTGTCCCAGGCAGGAACCGCCATCCGTGTCTTCCTGGCCGTGTGTTGCTGGCTGGATTGCTGAGGGCTCCCAGGTGCCTCTTGATGGAGCTCCTCTGGAGCTCCTGTGGGGCTGCAGTGCTGCTGCTGAGCAGCTTGGCCGGGCTGGGGGAGACCCTCAGCAGACAAGGCCACCAAGGGATGAGGGGCTGTGGAACCACTGACAGGACAAGGCAGTGGGAAGGCACAAGGGGGATGTGTGAGGGACTGGGTGGCTGTAGTGTTGGCCCGGGGGTGGGAGTGGGTTGGAGACAAAGAGACCACTCACCCCGGTGTTCATGTGGCAAATAGCGTTTATTCTCCAGCCCTTCCTTAGAAAGGGCCTTTGAAAAACCCAGTCTGGAAAATGTCATTGGTCTGATCTCTACGCCCCTTCAGGTTCTGGCCAGTGAAATGCTGCAGCCTTGGGAGAGATGTGAGTGGGTAAGGCCCTGTCTGTCACACCAGGGGCTGATACAGTCACACAGTACAAGCCAGCCTGTGCTGTGACACACGGCAGCAGAGTGCGAGGCACAGCTCCGGGTGCTCCCCGTGAACCTCAGCTCTGGGAGCACTGTCTGCCCCAAGCTCCAGGGGCTGCAGTGGGAGCCCGGCTGGGCTCTGCCCTGGGGCCATCCTGCAGGGACAGCTGGAAACAGGGAGCATTCAGCTGCCACAAACAGCCAAGCCAGGGCTGCAGGGCAGCTGCTCCAGCCCGGACTGCACTGCTGTGTGCTGTGCTCTGGGACTGGGGCTCCCCACACAGGGGACTGGACTGGAGTGCCAGAGGAGACAGAGAAGCTTCAGCTTCAGCCTCAATGAGGGGGGTGTGTGGGTTGGGAAGTGGTGCAGAGTCTCGAGGGGATCCACAGAGCTCATCCTGCTGCAAGGACCAGGAAAAGGGAGTGGGAGCTCAGCAGTGAGGAGAGCTGAGGGCTGGAGAGTGGCTCTGAATGACACTAAAATCCCACACATCTGCTGAGACATTGCTGCTCCTCAGCAAGTGTCAGGATGTGTCCCTAACCCTGAGGCCTAGCCTTCCTCATGGCAAGGGGCACCAAGGAAGGCAACAGTGTGATGGAGACTGTGAAGGGCTAGGAACTCACTGGGGGAAAAGAGGGAGCAGCTGGGAAGTAAAAGGCAGGTGGGGGAGAGAACTGCTCAGAAAAGAGCTGAGCTACAGCTTGAGCAAGTTGAAAAATGTCATTTGGGGTCATCCCAAATTGATACCATTTCAGAAGTTATTGAACAAGTTTAATTTTTGGGAGGTGTCATGTTTTCCTTTAGAGGTGTCCACTCTGCAAGCTTGAGCTGTGTTGCCAAAATGCTCAAGCAAGTCTGTGCTGCAGTTGACACCATTTTTTCTTTGGCCGATTCCGGCCCAGTGCTGAGCTCCAGCAGAGCCCTGGCAGAGCCCAGAGCAGCCTCAGCGAACTTCCCGATCCAGACTGGACCCCACCTAGAATGCTTCATCTAGAAAAACAAATTATTGAAAAGAGATTACAGACAAAAAGGGGAAACAAGAAAAAAGGTAAAAAATCTTGTCTGTCAGGGTCTTGAGGAAGACCCAACCCCTGCATGCCAGGGAAAATCCTACCCACGGGTGAGGGAAGCCCAGGTTTTCTCCCTTCCCCCTGCACTGCCCCCCACAATAAGGGTGATCCCAAAGCAAACAAGGGCAGTGGAGCAGCCTAAGCCCTTCCTTGCCTGCACAGCAAAGCAGCCCCTGCCTATGGAATACAGATGGAGTTCATCATGGGGCTGCTGCTCCAGAGCCTGGCCCCAGCATCCCTGGGTGTTTGGGGGCTGCCCCAGTGGCACACTGGGGTGACCCACTGCCCTCTCGCCAGCACCTGGTACTTGTGTACAGACTTGGGGTTGGAAAAGAAGTCACTGGGGTTGGAAGAGGGCAGCGGAAGCCCTGGCGGGGCCCAACCATGACAAGGAAAAACCCACTCAGTGTTGGGGAAAACCATGCCCTCATTGTCCCTGCCTGCATTGCCCCAAAAACATTATGAATCCAGAAAAAAACAGGTGAGTGGAACAGCCCAAGCCCTTTCTCACCTGCACACCAAACTGGAAGGGGCACAGGTTCTGGCCACCCCCACTATGCTACCCCCACCCACGGGTGTTTTTGTTGGGCTGGCTGCCCCAGACCCAGCCCCAGCCCCAGTCCTGGGCAGAGTGGTGGGCAAAGGCTGCCAGCAGGGCTGGAAACTGGCTCCCCACTCAGCACTGCTCAAACCCAACTCGGCTGAAATCTCAGGGCCATGAAGGGCAGCAAAAGGGAGAATCCCTGCTGCCACACCCAGCTTGGGCCCTGACATGTTGGGCCATGATATACCAGAACCGGGAGCACACCTGTGCGTGGGCTCACCTGCAAAGTGAATGTAGGCTGTCTCTTGTGGGTAGGTGCCACAGCCAAAATCAATCAATTTGGCTTGCCCCGTGGCCAGGTCAATCAGGGTGTTTGCTGGTTTTATATCCCTGTGCAGGACCCCTCAGCTGGTGCAGTGCCGCACGGCCTCCAGCACCTGGCAGAACAGCTGCTGTGCCACCTCCTCGGGCAGGAACCCCCGTGCCCGAATGAAATGCTGCAGGTCCTGAGACTACTCTGGCTGCTCCAGAACCATCAAGATGTCTTTGGGGAGTTCAAGCCACTCCAGCAGCTGGATGACACCAGGGAAGCCAGTGGACACCTTGGCCAGCAGCACAATCTCCAGTGGTGCGCTGGTGCCATCAGGCTGTGAGAGGAGCACAATGCCGTCAGTGGGGCGGATGCTGTGCTGGGGGTCGGGAAGCCCTCAGCCAGCCTGGGATGCTCTGTGCCCTGTGCTGGCCCCACGCCCGCTCCCCCTCGAGGTGTCCTGGCGGCTTCCACCCTGCCGGGCCTCGGCTCATCCCTGCCCGACACGGCACCTTGCTCACTCACCAGCTCACCCCAGTGCTGGACATGGTTCCGTGGCACCCTTTTGAGGGCCCCCTGCAAGCCAAGCACAGAAGTGGGCTCAACTCGCCGCCCGCCCTGCCCAGCCCCATCCTCCGCCCACCTCCTCCTCCGCCCCCTCCTCCTGCGCCCGCCCTGGCCTCGCCGCTCACCGGGGCACCGTCCGAGAGCCGCGTTGCGGCGAAGACATTGGCTCTGGCTCTGACACGACAGCCGCCCCGGCCCAGCAGTGAGCCCAGCCAGTACTGCTCCTTCAGGCCCTGTGTGCCTTCCCTGCCGGCGGGACGCGGCTGTCAGCGCTCGGCACGGGGCCAGCAACGGCCCCCGAGCGTCCCTCACCCGCCCCGAACCGGCCATCCCCAGGCGTTCGCTCTCTGGAACAGGACAGCGGCGGCCCGGGGCCAGCGGCTGCGCTGCCAAGCAGCAGAGCTTGGGCCGGACAAGCCGCGGAGGCGGCAGGAGAGGCAGCGCCGCCTGTGCCCTCCACGGCCTCTGGGAGGAGTCAGGGCCGGAACTGGGGCCGGGCTCGGGGTTGGAGAGAGAACCTGGGAGAGGCGGGGACACCAGGAAAGGGAGAGCGCGAGAGGAGCGAGACAGCGGGAGAGGGAGTGGAGACGGGAATCTATAAAGTTGCTTCTTTCGCTGCTGCTGCTGCTGCTGCCGCTGCTGCCTCCACTGCCGCTGCTGCTGCTGCTGCAACTGATGCTCCGGGGCCGTTTGTCCCCGTGTCCGTTTGTCCGCTGCCCGCTCGCCCCCGCCCCGAGCTCCACACTCGCCGAGGGCAGCCCCTGAGCCTCTCCAAACACAGGAACTTTGCCGAGTTCAGCCAAGACCCAGAGTCTGGACTCCTGCACAGGGGCACAGGAATCCCCTCAGTCGCTGCTGTGCATTGTCCCTGCTGAATGGTCAAACACTCTCGGAGCGCATTCCCTGAATGCAGAATTTGTACCTGACCCAAGCACTGCACTTACCTCTCCAGCATTGCTTTCCAAGAAAACCAGGGTAAACCAAACTGTGTGTAGGTCATGGTATTTTACAATGTCTAAAACTTGCCAACTCATGGATCTTAGAGGTGAGATCTTTTTGGAATTAATGGGATGGACAACTAGTGCAAGAAGGAAAAGGGGAACATAAAAATAAATAGAGAAAAATGTCTTGAATTGTTTCAATTTTCATTTAATTTCTTAAAAGCTCTTTCAGTTTTTCCAGAATCTTCTCCTCAGTCCTGTTTGCTTTTTCCAAGAACCTTTCCTGGAGAACGAGGTGCAGCTTCTGTCACAAGGTGTGCCACCAACTGCAGCTTTCCACACTGTGTGTGCAGCACAACACTTGCAGCAAAGCAGGACAAATATTTGAAGAACTCTACACTTTGTTCTTTTCTTTTCCTTGTGGGCTGGGCAGTTGTGCCATTGGTAAGGTTTTCATTGTTACTGTTATACCCTAAGAAAACACGACGGGCTACCAGGAATTGTTAGGGAACGCAAGCCAGACTGAATGCAGAGAAACAATCGCCAGAGCCTGCAGCCAGAAACGGAGCTGTGTGATAATCATTCCAACATCCCCATGGACATCTTGAAAGTGATCTAGAAGATGAAGATGGGCTGACCGAGGGAGTTTGTGTTCAGATGTTTCTACACCTGAAATCAGGACTACAATCTCCATCTAAATCAAGAGTACAATCAGTTCATGAAAAGCACCAGAACAAAGTGGACCTCTCAGGAGATGACTGAAAGAATGTGAAAAGGAGAAATGCAGGAGAAATGCATTTCTCAGCACTGCAGTATTTGCCTACCTGAAACCCTCCTCCATTTCTTCCCCATCCCTGGATCTGGTGGTGTCAGTTCTGTATTCGGTGGTGCCTCCAGCCCTGAATCCCCTTGTCTACAGCCTGAGGAACCAGGAGCTCAAGGCTGCAGTGTGGAGACTGATGATTGATTTGATATATTAGGAAGCATTAAACTGATTGCCAATTTCTGAAAATCACTTGTAATAAAAGTCATCTTTTATAGCTCTGTTGCTTTGGTTCTTTGAATTCTCTGTCTTTTTGGTTTTTTAATGTTCTTCCTAAAGCTAGACAATTGTTTCTGCCATTTCTGACTTTGTTTCTCTCCACCTTTGCTGTGCCACAGACTGTGACAATGAGGAGCTGTGCTCTCAGTGGTATTAAATGAACTAAAGGATCTCCCAGCAGAGTTTTCTCCAGAGATCCCTCTTTTGTTGCCTTCTCTGGAGCTGCAGCAGCAATGTCTGTGTGCAGAGCTGGGGCAGATCAGTGCTGGCACAGAAGCTGTGCCCAGCAGCAGCAGCACTTGGTGTTGCCAGTGCTGCTGCCGTGGTCCTGCCCCGCTGCCCTGGTGGCCCTGGTGTTGCTGCAGGGCCTGAGTGCTCTCAGGGCCGGGCACAGTGCTGGGGGTGGCAGTGCCGGGGCTGCAGCAGGGACAGGCCATGGGCACTGCTGGGGCAGCGCTGACGCCTCAGGCCAGGCCCTGGGGGCTCCAGGCTCCTTGCCCAGGCTCTCTCAAGAACACGGCCAGGCCAATGCTCAGCACAGAAAAGCCCCAGGGTGAGCAGCCCCAGGCTGGCCGTGGGCAGGCTGGGGACAAACAGCATGGCTGGGGCTCTGCAAGGGCCCTGGGGGAGACGGGAAGGAGCAGCAGAGCAGGGGCTGATCCATCCCCAGCGCGCTGCACAGCCCAGGGCAGCGTCCCAGAGCATCCTCATGGAGCTGCCAACAACATCCCCCCTCTGCAGCCCTGGCCTCTCCCCCAGCTCACAGAGGTGCCGCATCCTTGCAGGCACAGCCACGGCAGCACTGGCTCAGGAGCCCCTGTTTGCATTGCACAGAGCAGGCGGGAGCACCCCCATGCTGCTGCTGTGGGGACATGAACCTGAGGGAGCACAAATGCCATCAGCCCCTGGGGCCAGCAAGGGCTGGGGGACACCAGGGAAACCACTCAGCTTTGTCCTGGCCTCTGCAGTCAGCTGGAAAGTTTGTTCCCATGAGCAGGGAGTTTCCTGTCCCACTGCAGCTGCTGTTGCTCAGAGCCAGGGCTGCCTCGCAGCCACCTCCAAACTACCCTCAGCATTTTCTTTGCTTCATCTTTGCTTTCTTTACCCATCCCTGATCCAGATTTCTTCCTATTGCCCATTCCTGCCCCTCTGTCCCTCCCCTGCAAACAGCCCATCCCTGTTTGCCCTTTCCTCTCTGGCCCCACTCCCCATTGCAGTTCCTGACTTGGCACCATGGGAACGTCCCTTGGGGAGCAGGATCATCCTCCAAGTGCTGCAGGAATTGTCTGCAGGCTCCTGCAGTGCCTCATGCTGCTCCCTTGCCAGAGGCACCCCAGGCCAGGGGGGCACATCTGCGCTGCTCTGTCTGCCTGTGGGGCTCCCTGTTCTGGGCAGTGAGGAGGGGCTGCAGAGGCTCTGCAGGACTAACAGGATGGGCTCTGGGGCTGGGAGGAGAAGCTGAGGGACCTGGGCTGCTGGAGCTTCTGCAGAGGAGGCCCAGGGCTCATCCTGCAACTGCCCCAAGGGTGGTTTCAGAGAATTCCAGAATCAGCAAGGTTGGAAAAGTCCTCGTAGATCATCAAGTCCAACCTGTGCCCTGACACCACGTTGTCTCCCTGAGCCTCCTCTTCTGCAGGATAAACAGCCCCAGCTCCCTCAGCCACTCCTCACAGGACTTGTGTTCCAGACCCCTCACCAGCCTTGTTGCCCTTCTCTGCACATGCTCCAGCCTCTCCAAGTCCTTCCTAAATTTGGGGCCCAGAACTGGACACAGCACTTGAGGTGCTGCCCAACCGGTGCTGATCACAGGGGAAGAATCACTGCCCTGCTCCTGCTGGCCACACCATTCCTGATCCAGGCCTGGAGCCATTGGCCTTCTTGGCCACCTGGGCACACTGATGGCTCATGTCCAGCCTGCTGTCCATCAGTGCCCCCAGGTCCCTTTCTGCCTGGCTGCTGTCCAGCCACTCTGTCCCCAGCCTGTAGCGCTGCAGGGGTTGTTGTGGCCAAAGTGCAGGACCCGGCATTGGACTTGGTGAACCTCACCTTGTTGGATTTGGTCCCTGGATCCAGCATGTCCAGGGCCCTCTGCAGAGCCCTTCTACCTGTCGGAACCCAGAGCATCTCTCTGGATGCCCTGGATGTCTCAAAGCCCTGGCAGGGGCTCGGAGACCCTGGCAGGAAGCCAAAGACACCTGGAAATTCGACCTTAATTCATAGAGCAAATTGCCAACCTTATATAAAGAATTATGTTGCCAAAAGTACCTGGTGGCTTGACTTTGATCCTTTTAAAGAAATGACACCTGAAAGTGAGGAGATGAGAGAATTTCATGTCTGAATGGTGAGGGGATGTTATTCACTTGTTAGAACTTAAGTTAGAATGCACTGTACAGGGGGGTTTTATGTGTTGTACAGGGGGGTCTAGAATTCTGTGCATGGATCAGGAGTTCCAAGATGGAGGAATTTGGGCGTGCCCTGTCCTTCTTCTTTCTTCTCCTTGGCATCCATGTTCAGGATGATGTTGGCATGTGTGGATTGGTTCATAGAGAAAGTGCACTTGCCAACAAGGGCGAAAAGTATTGGAAATTAAAGGTAAATGTCTTATACGTAGTTTCTACTATAAAAGAGACAACCTCCCGGTGGGCGGGAGAGAGTGCCCTTGGCTGTCTTGCTGATCAGACCTCGGCTGGACAGACAGAAAAACTTTGTAGATAAGGAACAATAAACTCAACTGAAGACCAAAAGCAAGAGTCCAGACTCCTTCTTCGAGAGCATGGTCTGTCCAGAACCACCTTTTCCCGTGCTGAGGCAGAGACCACTGGCAGCCGACGCCGGCACCTACCCTCCAGCAGATCCACACTCACACCCAGCTTGCAGTCATCTGCAAATTTTCTGATGCTAGACTCAGTCCCATCACACAGATCATCAGTGCAGATATTGAAATTCATGCTGGCTGGCTCTGATCCCTCGGCCATCCTGTGGGTGCCCTGTGATGGCACTCAGGGTGATCTGTTCCATAACCTTGCCGGGCACCGAGGTCAGGCTCACAGGCCTGGAGTTCCCCAGATCCTCCTTCCAGCCCTTCTTGGGGATGGGCTCACACTGACACCTCCACTCCTCTGGGACCTCCCTGCTAAGCCAGGACTGATGGTAATTGATGGACAGCAGCTTGGGGAGCTCATCCACCAGCTCCCTCATCCCCCTGGGATGGATCCCATCTGCTCCCAGAGACACCTGTGAGCACCTGAGTGGCTCAGCAGGTCCCCAGCTGCTTCCTCCTGGATTCCAGGGGCTGTTCTGCTGCCTGTGCCCATCTACCAGCTCAGGAGAACACTTGTCCTGAGGATGTCCTGTCTTATTGTTTAAAACTGAGGCAAAGAAAGGGTGAAGTACCTCAGCTTTCTCCTCATCTTTGGTAACCATATCCCCCACAATAAGAAATGCAGATTGTCCTTACCCCTCCTTTTGACATTAATGTATTTATAAAAACATTTTTATTATCCCTCACAAAAGTATCCAAGTGAAGTCCTAATTGACATTTCACCTTTCTCATTTTCTTTCTGCAGAACCTAACAACATCCTGAGACATTTCTTGATTTACCTGCCCCTCTGTCCAAAGGTGCTGCACCCTCTTTTTAACCCCTAAATTCCTGCAAAAGCTCCATGCCCAGCCAGGCCAGTCATGTCCCCCTCTGGGTCATCTTTCTGCACAAAGGGACTACCTAATCTTGCTCCTTCAAGATTTCTTTTTTGAAGTGTTTCCATCCTTCCTGGAACCCTTTGTTTTTAAGGTCTGTTTCTCTTAAAAAAATCAGTACCTGATTTGGTACTCCCCAAATCTGCATCCTCAATAGGCCAAAGTCTGCTCTTATAGGTCTCTCAGGAGCTCTTTGTCTCCCTTCAGTCGTCTTCAAGTCTCCAGGGCTTGTGCAGGGATTGGAGTCAGTTTGGAGTTCTGTAAAGGAGCAAGATTCCAGACAGCATATCATGATTTTTGGTTTTAATAAAGGAAATATGGTTTTATTTTAATTTCAGAGAAGAGGTGATAGAAGCATTCCCCAGGTGATCTTGATGCTGAATGTCTCCTTAGGAAGTCTGGGCACAGAGAAGAACGAGCACCTTGCAGGCTGACCCTGTCTGGACAGGCTCACCCCCAGCCTCACCATGTCTGACATCGCCCACCTGGGACTGACATCCCAAAACATAGAAAAAAATTAAGTATTTTTCCTTATAAATAAAATCTAATTAATAAAATGATATTTATATTATTCTAATTTATGATGGTATTGTTATTTATTTTTCTTACCTAATTATTGTATTTATAATAAAAAATCAATAGATTTCTAGCAAGCAAGAAAATTATTGATCATTGGTTCTAAGTAACACAATTCTCTTCATAAATTAATTAAGCTCTATTGGCTATTAATTTCTTCCACTTTATGGTAACTAGTAATATCTGTAGTCCTTTTTGAAAAATTTTTACGATTTTTTCTCTGATAGGGCCAAGGGGGGCCCACTTTACTGTCCCTGGAGACATTTCTGGGGCACATTTGGGGCAGTTTTGCATCTGGGGTGGGAATTCAAAGAGAACTTGAGGGTGTGGAGGACACTTGGGGGAGCCGGGCGGGCACTTGGAGGGGCACTCAGAGATTCTGAGGGACAGTTCGGGGTCCGGAGGGGGAGCACTTGGGGGTCCTGGGGGGCCCTTGGAGGTCAGGGAGGGGAATTTGGGGCCCTTCGGGGTCTGGGGGGCCTTGGGGGGCCCGAACGGGGCTCTCTGGGGCGCGGGGGGTGATGGGAGTTGTAGGCGTGGGTATAATACGGTTTAACGGGGCCGCGGAGCATCACGGGACTTCTAGGCGCAGCTGCAGTGGCTCTCGGTGGCGCGCGGGAGATAAAATCCCGGTTGGAACGGCGCTGTACGTGTTCCGTGGAGCATGATGGGAGCTGTAGTCCCGGAAGGGCTGGAACGCGGCGTTTGGGAATCCAGGAAGGCACTTGGGGGACACTTTTGCGTCCGAGCCATGACTTGAGGTCCTCGGGGGGAACGCAAACGGTACGGGAGCCCTTGTGGGGAGCTTGGGGAGGTCCAACCGGGCTCTTTATGGCTCGGGGCACGGCAGAAGTTTTAGGCGCGGAACTGTGTTATGAGGGGCTCTGGGGCCGAGGGGGATAAGAGGAGATGAATTCCCAGAAGTCGCTGTACCGGGCATCTGTGGGGTTGGGAGCACTCAGGGGATCCGGAGATGCTTTTGGGGGGTCCCGAGTGGGGGCTGAGGAGGCACTGAGGGATCCTGGAGGGTCTGGGGGACACTTAGGGGGAGCCATGACTTGAGGTCCTCGGGGGGAACGCAAACGGTACGGGAGCCCTTGTGGGGAGCTTGGGGAGGTCCAACCGGGCTCTTTATGGCTCGGGGCACGGCAGAAGTTTTAGGCGCGGAACTGTGTTATGAGGGGCTCTGGGGCCGAGGGGGATAAGAGGAGATGAATTCCCAGAAGTCGCTGTACCGGGCATCTGTGGGGTTGGGAGCACTCAGGGGATCCGGAGATGCTTTTGGGGGGTCCCGAGTGGGGGCTGAGGAGGCACTGAGGGATCCTGGAGGGTCTGGGGGACACTTAGGGGACAGATGGGGGGTGGATACCGGGGGGTGGGGGAGTTGTTGAGTGCGGAGCATGACGGGCATTGTAGCCCCGGCACCAATGGGGCGCTGTCGTGCCGTGGGCCGTGGCGGGAGTTGTAGGCAAAACCGAAAAGATGGAGCCGATTCCAGGCATTGCCCCTGAGTCCCTGGTCCCCGTCGCTGATTGGTTATAGGCGGTGATGGGCAGAACCCTCGGCAAATGGGAGGCAGCAGAGGCGGGATCAGCCCTTTCAACCCCTCCCATCCCTCCCAGTACAGCCCAGTTCATCCCCAGTACAGCCCAGTAGGACTGCAGTGCCGGTCCAGGCAGTCTTAGCACAGCCCAGTCCTTCCCAATACACCTGAGTTAATTCCCAGTCTCCTCCAGTTCCCCCAGTCTTCCCCACCTGCTCTCAGTGCTTTTGGGGTTTCAAACCTGGACACTGGGGCTGATGGCTGTCCCAGGGAAAGAGCTGGGACAAGGTGTCCATTGCTCAGGAGCTGTACTTGGGATTGTCACTTGCCACTGTTCCTCTGAGCTCTTCTCTGCTTTGGAGATGTGTTCTTAACAAGCTGGTGGCTCTCCAGTGATGGCCCTGGGAGCAGCCAGGGCAGAGAATGAACTGAGTTTCTCCTGCTGCCATTGTTGGTGCCCTGTCTGGGTGTGCAGATGAGTCTCTTATCTGTTAACCTAGCACAAGGCTGCAGGAGCACCAGTGTCCTGAGGCAGCCCTGTTTGGAGGCTGCCCTCACAGGCACTGGTATTGTGCAACAGATGTCACCAGATTCTTGGGATGGCTTTCCAGAAATGCACCATGATTAGGGGAAAAGCTTTGTTCTTGCCTTGGCAATGGATCTGCTCAGGACCAGGATCACAGATTTGTTCCGAAGGCTGTAGATGAATGGATTTAAGAACGGGTACAGGACTGTGTTCAGCAGAGCTACAATTCTGTTGGTCCTCAAGGAAACATCTTCTGCAGGACACGTGTAGAGAGCAATGAAGCTCCCATAGGCAATGGATAAGGTGATGAGGTGGGAAGAACAGGTAGTCAAAGCTTTCTTCCTCCCAGAGGCTGCTGGAAGAATGCAGAACACAGAAAAGGTTGCAGATGTAAAATGCCAGAGTCAAACATAAGGAACCCAGCACAACACGCGATATGAAGACAGAGTCTATTTTCCAAAGGAGGCTGGTGTCAGAGCAGGACAGTTTGAACAAAGGGGAGTTGTCACAAAGGAAATGGGGGATCTTGGAGCCACAGAAAGACAGCTCCAAGAGGAAGAGCAGCCGGTAGCTCAGCAGGACAAAGCCGAGGACCCAAGCAGCAACAACCAGGTGGACACAGAGCTGAGGCTTCATGATGGCAGCGTAGAGCAAAGGTTGGCAGATGGCAACGTAGCAGTCAAAGGACATGACAACCAGCAGGATGAACTCTGTGCAGCCCAGGGCGAAATAGAAATAGTTTTGGGCAAAGTAGATGCTTAGTGAGAGAGTGTTCTGACCAGAACTCAGCATCACAAACAGTTTGATGCTTGTGGAGGATGTAAACCAGATTTCCAGGAAGGCCAGGTTGCTGATGAAAAAGTACCTGGGGGTTTGCAGGTGGTGATCCACACACACCAGGAAAATGATGGTTGCATTCCCCATCACTGTTGTCAGGTACATGAGCAGAAGGACCTGAGAGAAAAATACCTGCAGTCTTGGATCAAGCTCTGGGAAACCCTCTAGGATGAACTCAGTAACTGCTATTTCATTTTCTGCTCCCATGCTGAATTCCAGCTCATCCTGCTGAGACAGGAACGTGGCAAAAACAAGTGGGATAATTTCACAGTCTGGACAAACATTTCTATCCTTCCTTCTCTGCTTCTTTCTTTTCCTGCAGTCTTGCTATAGAGCACAGAGATCGTGCTTCGAACAATTCTCACTCCGATTGTTTCCCATTTCAGGTAGAGAGCCCAGGGATTTTATTGTGTTCTTTCTACCATTTCCAAACACTCCCAAAGAATTCTTTCACCAGAACAGAGGATTTTAAAGAGCTATTGGATATTTCCCCCCATTGCTGGGAAATTCCCAGCTCACTCAGACGTACTGCAAACATCTGTCACACCCATGTGCCAAACACAGCACATCTACAGCACAAATACTAAACTGTGAAATTACATCCAATCCATGCAATGAACTTCCTTGTTTCTACTTTTCAGTACTTGCCTTTGGACCAGGAGCCCCTGAGGATCTGTTGATTCCAAAATAAACAATCCCAAGTATCTCTTTTGCAGCCCTCTGCTGTCTTCCACGGCTTTTTCCTCTTTGGCTCTTCAGGAAAGGAATGGAGAGGGCAGAATAGGGACCAGGTAAAACTTGTTTTTTTCGTACTCTAAATGAGGACTGGAATTTATTATGGATCCACCCAGAGTGTCACAATCTGAGCTGTCACCTGTCTGCACCAAAATGCACCTGTGCCCATGCAGTCCTTCATTGCTATTGCCATCAAATAACCCGAGTGCAGAGCAAGAGAAAAGTCCAGGAAGAGATTTGTAACTTTTGTTTTGTGTGTTGGCTGGGAGCACCCAGCCTCCAAATGTTCTCTTGTCTCCACTGGCTACAGAGGGAGTCTTGAGAAAACAAATTTTCCTGGGTGCCTGCAGGGGAGCAGATGAAACTCACTTTTCAAATCTCAAGTCCCTGATTAATTAAGTAATTCAGTTACTCTGTTTTGAAACCAAAATACACAGCTAAGAAAAGATGCATGAGAAAACATACGCAATTATGACTGGTGTTTTCTCTTTCAGATTTTTTGGTTCGCTTTTAGACATGGAGAAGAGCAGAGCTGATGACTTTGAAAATAGGATTATTTAAAATGCCAGCAGAGAAGAGGAGAGGGGGCATCTGAAGCAATGAAACAAAGCTCTGTTGATGTGCAACCAGAGCACTGAAGTCATCGGTCCCCTGGGTGGCCCAAGGACTCTCCCATCTCATTGTCCACACAGAGCGGAGGAGAGACTGGTCTGAGACAGGCCATCAACTTGAAACCAAGGGATGGAGTTCAGTCAAGAGCCCTCAAAATGAACCAAGTCCAAAATGAGAAGAAATGAGTCACTGTCAAAATTAAGTGTGGGACTGAAACGTTTGGGAGCTCTCCAGGTGGGGACTTGGGGCAGCCCTAGAGATGAGCAGATCCTGCTGTGCCCAGGCCGATTCTTGTGCATAAATGCAGTGATCACCACTGTGGGTGGAGGCTCTGACTGCTTCAGAGACCCCTGTAGCACCTTCTGCTCCACAGCTGAGTAAAACTGAGCAAATTACAATTACTTAAGAAGCTTCCACACTCCAGAGACCACAGGGCAGGTGGATTATCAGAACCAATCAGAACAGCTGTAAGTGAAGCCACATTTGGTACAGTTGAAGGCTCTGTTGCAAAGGACACTCTTCCAATGTGAGTTATTCCACAATTCAATCTTTTCCCTCAGGGCTCATCAAATAGCAGAGGAAGAAAGAAAAGAGACTTGGTGTTAGTCAGTGTGCACATTGTAAGAAAGAGAGGCATTTGAAAAAAGACTGTCTGCAGTTACAACACAAAACCTCCCTCTCGTGACCACCACCGATGGTCACTGAGGGGGACCAGAGGATTCTTTCCCAGAAGAACCTCTGGTCACAGCTAAGCTGGGAGGGAGGAGGTCAATGAGTAGTTAGAATTTTAGTGGCTACAGGAGCTGGACACTCTATGCTAAATACAGCAAAAGGAAGCTTGAGCAATGATTCTATAACAATCATTGGTGCAACAGGGAATCATGAAACTCAGCCATTTTCCTGGCCCATTGATTTTAAATTAGGAAAACAATGGATCTACTCAATTTACTAAAGCCTCTCCTTGGAGGATTTTTGGAAAACCTGAATGCTAAAATCAAGATTAAAATGGCAAAATGCAGGTTATTACTCCAAAGTCTAATTATGTGGAAGACTCTATTTTTGCATTGCAGTCTTCAAAATCAGATGTGATCCATCTGTCATCTGTATCACTTAAGGATGCAGTAAATCTGGTAGTCTGGATTGGAGAGGTGCCCCAGTGACTCAGAAAAGCAGAGCCTGTAAGAAATACACTGAAACCCTGAGCAGGACCAGTAAGGCAAAAGCAATACCCTTTGAAAAAAATAAAGTTGTAGGGGGTTATTATCCCTCGTGGAAAGATTTATAAAATAAGGCCAGTTAAAGGAATATTAATCCAAATGTAATATCCATATTTTGCCAGTTAAGAAGGCAAATGGAGAGGATTAGTGGCTGGTACAGGATCCTAGAGCCATAAATGGGACAATGGAAGATATACACACGTCAGTAGCAAATCCTTGTACCTTGCTAACAACCTGGAGTGAAAAATTAAAATGGTTCACAGTATGGAATTTGAAAGTGGCCTTTTCTGTATTTCTTTGAATAGTGAAAGTAAAGAACTATTTACTTCTGAATGGGAAAGTCCAAACACAGTGAGAAGAACCCAACTGACTCGGCCAGTTATACCACAGAGGTTTATATGGAGACCAAGTGGCAAAAGAACTGGAGGAATGGAAGCATCAGAAGCCTCTTGGAGTCTTGTTCCAGTCTGGAGATGGCATTCTGAGGCCACTGAAACTCAGCAGCAATGCAGGGATCAGACTGTGGCATTGTGGAATTTTCTGGGACTAAGTGAATACAGAGTACAAACAGTCCAGACCACAGAAGCCTACCTGGGATTCAAAATCCTCCAGGGACAAAGGGGGTTGGGACAGGAAGGAAAAGAAGCAATTTGCCAACTCCCACAGCCATGAAGGATGAGAGAGTCACAGGCATTTCTCAGGGCGGGGGATGATGTCAGCTGTGCATCAGCAATTATGGGCTGCTGGTAAAGCCGCTGTGAGAGCTTTTGAAGGCAGCTCAGCAGGACTTTATAGTGTGGACTGGTATGGCATTGGCTGCCTTTTCACAGCTCCAGCGAGCCCTCATGCGGGCCCTGCTTTGGGGCTCCCAGACCCCATGGACCCATTGGATCTGTTTCCCTATGAGAGACAAAACCCAGCACGGGGAATGCTGTCACAGTTCCTGGGGACTGCAGCAGGGCTGTGCCTACTATTCCCAGCAACCAGACAGTGTCAGCCAGGGCTGTCTGGGCTGTCTGAGGGCAGTAGCAGCTGCTCTTTTATTGATCCAGAAAGCTCAAGAACTGACTTTGGGACAGAGTGTTATAGTTTAAAAATTCTTTCAATACACAGTTCAAGATGAAACCTCCTGGGCATTTGAAGAAATCTAAACCAAACTTCCTTCCTGATTACCCAGCTGTGTTTGGTTAAAACATCTGTTTGTGATGGTCACCACAATAATTGCTGTATGGCTTTCACTTCCATCACAATTCAGTGTTATAGTGCACAATGCTATAAAATGGAGCTATTGAGAGACCAGTGCATATAAGGAACTGAACTTTTTCTCAAGAAAAGGGGGGATGTGATGAGGACAGTAGAACAGAACAGCACAACCTCAGAGAAACAGATAAAGAATGTCACTCACACAAAACACGAGTAGGATGCCAGCTCTGCTCTGCAAGGCTGACAAAGCAGAAGCTATGCAAAACAATATTGCCCTTACTCAAACGCAGGAGTTGAGGAACGGCCTCTAAAAAGGACACCAGATGTTGGAAACAGACCCCAAAGAACCACATAAAGACTTCTGATAAGGGGTGCAACTATATCAAATAAAGTCAAAGAAAGCAGGGAGAGCTCGCGATTATGTAATCAGTGTGTCTGCAAAAAACTCTGTTCACTTGATGGTCAGTACACTCGAATGGAGGAAAGATGGCCCAAGTGACCACCATGCTGTAATAAAGAATACCTGCTTTCAAATATTCAAACTCTGTTCAAAGGTTTCTATCCAGTGGATTTCAGTATTAGTGGTGTCCTTGACTCCATTATTCCTCACAGTTTCACAATGGCCCTTGGTTCCATCAGGCCCTGCTGTATAACAGTGGACCCTTGCTTCCATTGGGTTCTGTACTGTCAAAATGGCCTCCTTGGTTCTGCACTGCCACAATGCTGTCCTTGGTTCCATGAGGCCTTGGTGTGTCACAACAGCCCCTTGGTTCCATAAACTACCATAGTGTCACCCTGGTCTCTTGATCTGCAGTATCACAATGGACATTTGGTTACAGGCAGCCCCGCTGTGTCACCATGAATATTTGGTTCCATGGGGCTCTAGAGTGTCACAATAGCCCCTTGGTTCCACAAGGCCTCCCTGTATAACAATGGCCTCTCAGTTCAATGATGTTTTCTACTATCAGCAATGGTCTCCTTGTTTCTGTAGTGTGAAAATGGCTGCTTGGTTCCATGAGGTTCCTCAGTGTCCCATGGTCTCCTTGGTTCCATGAGGCTCTGCAGTGCCAAAATGTCCCATAGTTTCCAGGAGCTTCTGTCGTATCAACCATGTCCTTTGTTCCAGTGAGGTCTCACAGTGTCACAATGGCCACTTTGTTCTGTGAGGTTCCATAGTATCATCATGGTCTTCTTGGATCTGATGTATCACTATGGACCATTGGTTCCCTGCGGCCCTGCTGTGTCACAGTGGTTCCTTGCTTCCATGAAGCCCCACTGCATAACAATGGAATCTTTGTCCCATGAAGTTCTCTACTGTCACAATGATCTCCTTGGTTCTGGACTGTAACAATGAACCCTTGGTTCCATGAGGTTCCATGATGTCACCATGGTCTCCTTAGGTCCATGAGGCCTTGCTTTGTCACAGTGGATCCATGGTTCCATGAGCTCCCATAGTGTCACCATGGTCTCCTCGGATCCACATTGTCACAATGGACAATTGGTTCCATGGGCCCCTGCTGTGTCACAATAAACCCTTAGAACTATGAGGTTCTGTAGTGTCACAATGATCTCCCTGGTTCAATGACACCTTGCAGTGTCACAGTGGCTGCTTGGTTCTGTGAGCAATGGTCTTGTTTCTGCAGTGTCACAATGGACTTTGGTTGCGGTGTGTGGGATGGAGAGATGACAAAACATTGAGGTTTCATGCAGCAGAGAGTCTTTATTCGGGTACCCAGCTCTTTTTATAGGCTATTCAAAAGACTCCACGTTTGACTCTGGTTGGTCACAACCCACAACCACTGACCAATAGCTGCCTGCTTGCATTCATATCAGGGACTGGCTCTCTGTAGCTAAAGCCCCTCCTCTTCTTAGGAGGCATATGCCACGATAATTCTGCCTTTTTCTGTTTTAAAACATATTTATTAAACTCAATCTTTCTACTTATTGGTGTGTTCTATGTGGGTTTTACTATCAAGTTTAGGAGCTTCTAAAGTACAATATTACTAGGTGCATGCTGCATGTTAATTACTTGAGACTTACAAGTTATAACTTGAGCATTAAAAGCAAATGAACTTAAAACTATCAGAAGTAACATTAACATCTGTTAGGGATAGTATTTAAAATTTTTAAGTGTCTGATTTTTGAAGTCTAAGTGAAATCACAGGTGCGTTGTTATTTCAAAGATTTGTAGCTGGTGAAGAGGGGGTTGTTGCTTATCGAATACTGACATTTGTGGAATTGTATGCATTCCCCCTCTCTGTTTGTTAACTTTACCTGTGTTAGTATGCTTGGTTGTGGTGATGGACTTGGTATATTTAGAAACTTACTATTAATTTCAACAGGAGTTGGTATGAATGTTTTAGATATGCACAAATATGAAAGGTAGTAGTTAGTGATTTTTAGATTGAAAATTACTTTGTAGATATTGTAAACAGAAGTGATAAGAGATAAGCACTTAAAAAACTCTATAACTGAAACTTGTTAATTTAAAGCTGTGGAGTTCACAGAAATGTTTAGGTTATTCTATTTTAAGGACAGTGTGTTTAACAGAAGAGTTTATGCATTTTTAGTGTTTTGCTATAAGATGAGAGAGTGTTAGGGTTTTATGTGAGTTTAAGAGGGTTTGCAGGAGACAGAACTCGGGCTGTGGCAGGAGCAGTGGGAGCGGCACGTGTCGGGGCTGCCCTCACAGAGCCACGGCCCTGCACTCCTCCTCCCCTTGCCCTTGCTACTGCTTCATTGTCACTATCGAGTAAGAAATGACACAGACTCTCCAGAAGGCTGGTTTGCATAAAGCGCACGTCTTTACTTTGAATCCTCTTTTTGTACATTGTGCCAATACAGATAGACCTGGTTGGTCAATTAATCAATACATTTCACCTGATTCGCTAATTAACAAGACACCTTTCTTATAAACAATCTTTGAGAAAAAAATAAAACAGAGAGTAGGAAAACACCATCTGCAGCTTGTTTATGATAATCAGCCATCATTGTTTATCTTCAACTTCCTAAAGTCTTTCAGACCAGTTCTGGGGAAAACTTACCTAGTTTTCTTGCTCTCTGACTAGGCTGTCATATCCACACTTCATTGCCTGTACGGGCTTTTCCCATGCTCTGATCTCTGACCCCAGGGTATGGGAAGGGCGTTTGGGAGACCCCTTCATCTGGGGCAGTTGGTGACTTTTGTCTCAGTCAGGGTTGGTTCAGAGCATTGTGTTGGGCTCTGGAGTTTTCGGGTGATTGCTGGGGGTGCCAGCGTTGGGAAACTGCGGGCTGTGCTTGGAGCGCAGTGCTGGGATGGCTCTAGAGCTTGGTGTGTTCTCAGGGAAGTCCCTGGTTTTGGGAGTCATTTTGTCTCTGTGACTCAGTGCTGTTCCAGGTTTCCCAGGATGCATGGTGTCGCTGTGGGTGGTTGTGTTGGGTCCCACAGGGACAGCAGGGGCAGCCCCCCCCCCCCCCCCGGATGCTGCTGTGCGGGCACTGCAGGGGCTTCTGGCACAGATGGCCAGTGCATGGGCTGCGCAGACGCCTCCAGTGCCTGTGGTGGGGGGCGGCTCTAGCCCTGACATGGTGGCGCACCAGCACTGCAGGGCTGGAGATCCCAAACAATGGCAGCTTCCCTTCTAGACTCCCCATCCTACACGCTCAGTGTGGCACCTCCCTCCTTGCAGGTCACTCTTTTGGCCCCAGCTACCTGCTGCAGCCTGGCCTCAGTGGAGACTGCACAGCGTGTGGCAACTCCACTCCGCTCTGCAGGTCCCTGCGGCTGCCTGCAGCTGGTAGGGCTCCCCACCTCTTTGGGCGCTGGCTGTGGTGCTGGGTGCCTCGGTGTTTCCCAGGTTTCTTGAGTCCTGACTGTGGATGTGGTGGCACGTAGCAGTCTACAGTCCTCAGTGATGGCGTTGCCAGCTTCTTTTCTGGTTTTTGGTGCTGCTGTCCTTCCGGAATCTGGTGGGCACAATGTATGGAGCCCTGGCCACCATGCGGGGGCAATTTCGGCTGCTGCCTCCACATATTTGGCACGGCATCTCTGCTCCTGTGGGCTGCCACCTGTGCTCTGCCATCTTGAACGAGTGTCTCTGGTGCCATGTGCCAAACGCCATCTCAAGTGAGTGACTCACATGCCATGTGCTGACAGCCATCTTGGGTGAGTGACTCATATGCCATGTGCTGACAGCCATCTTGGGTGAGTGACTCACATGCTATGAGCTGACAGCCATCTTGGGTGATCTGTGTCCAAAGCACATGGCATCCTCCATGTTCATGTTTTTCTGCAGGCTGCGGTGCGTGACCGGCAGTACGGGACATGGAGCCTAAAAATGTTTTTTTCAGCCCTGGTATGGGCGGCATCTCTCCTGCCATTTCCGCATCCTGTTCAGCTTCTAACTGCCACAGCCAGTTTGAAATAAACATTAAGAGTTTTATAATGTCCATAGTGGCTTTCAGAGCTTATTGCTTATATTTTACTCCTCATTGAAGTAAAAGAAAAGTTCATCACTTAATGACGGGTTGTTCTTTTATGGAGATAAATTAATCTATTTCTTTGGTGGAGTTTTCCTTCTATGTTTCACCTCTTTTGTTTCTTTGGCTCTTACCCTGTCGGGATTTTTAGCTTTACCACCTTTTCCAGCTTTTGTTTCACATAGCTCTTTGGCTGTCCTTTTCTCACAGCTCTTACTACATTGCTAGTTCTGTCTGCATTTCTTCACAGCTCTGGCTATGTCTCTAGCTCTGGCTTTTTCTCACAGCTGTGGGCTGTGGCTCTCTGCTGTTTTGTCTCATTCCTTTTCTTGTGGCTTAGTTCTTTTGTTCACATGGGGTCACCATCTGTCGCAGTGCATGGGGATGAAGAGATGCCACGCCATCGATGCAGCAATGTATCTGAACAACTTAGGCCACACTGCACCAGCCATACCATGTGGTATTTTCTGTGTGCCCCAATGTTGGAAGGAAATGATGAATCTGACTCCATGTTCTTAGAAGGCTAATTTATTATTTTATGATATAATATATTAAAGAATGCTATACTAAACTATACTAAAGAATACAGAAAGCATACAAACAGAAAGCTAGAAAGAAACTACTGAAAAACTCATGACTCTCTCCTCCAGTGTCTTGAAACAGCTGGCTGTAACTGGCCAATAAGTAAAAACAGTTCACACACAACCAATGAAACAATCACCTGTTGGATAAACAATGTCCAAACAACATTCCAAAGCAGTAAAACACAGAAGCAAATCAGAAAATTATTGTTTTAATTTTTCTCTGAGGATTCTCAGCTTCCCAGGAGACAAATCCTGGGAAACGAGATTTTTCCAGAAAATATGATGGTGACAATACCGCTTGTAGTTGTTCTTATCAGAGCCCTTTAGAATTCATCAAGGTTACTCAATTGTGCAAAATTAAGAAAGAAGAGGCTGAGAAACAGAATACCAAGACCGCAAGAACTAGATAACAGAGGGCTGTGAACCACCTGGGCTGTAACCAATCACATACTCTGAGAAGTGCATGCAGAACGTGTGGACAAGACAGAGGCACCAATGATGAAGAGCGTGATCAGTGTGTGCAGTAGGGTTAGAATGTAAAAATTAGTGCATAATGTAAGCAATAAATGGCTTCTGCTTCATCATATTGGTTACTTGTACAGGAGTCCTGTTTTCCCACATTAATGGTGAACCACGATGTGATACGGAAGTGATCATGACATGCTGATGAAGTAGACCTGACCTTTTGGACCCTTTGGACTCTGAAGAAGGGTCTAAGGAGGGAAAAAGTGGGAGGCCCTGGCTGGAGACCGCTGTGGCTGGACCACAGTAGTGAGGGGTTGCAGGATGGCTCCGTGGAGTCAGAGGACGGCTCCAGGAAAATACATTTACACTGCAGAGGAACACTGGAAAAGGTGAGCGGTGAGGGGCTAGAGAATGGGGAAGAGACTGTCTAAAGAAGAGCAGGCCACTCTAAGAGTCTTCCAGCATATTCTGTCTAAGAGAGGAATTAAATATAACCTAGAGATCTTGAAGCTATTATTAAGATGGTGTCAGGAGACAGGATTTTTTGCCACCTCCAAAAGCATTTTCGACACTCCTGAGTGGATAAAGCTCAGAAGAACCCTTTAGGATGCCATCAGCAATGGGTTAAAAGAAACACAGGGACTTAGTACAACATGGACATTAATGGTAACAGTTCTAAAACAATTAAAAGCAGAAAGAACAGCTGCAGCTGGGGCAGCAGCAGCCTTAGAGGCAGACAACCCTACGGTGGCTTTCCCAGTGTTTGTGTGAGAGTTTTTCAGGAGTGTGGATCTGTGGGAATCCATAAAATCAGAGGGTTTTGGGAAAGCTGTTAAAGGCAGGCCTCAGAGACAGCAGAATTGTGATTAGAGCTAAGCAGTGGCCATAAAATAAGTTAGCAGAAAAAGTATGTAAAAAGTAGAAAAGTAAGGACAAATGGAACAATGGTCTGTGTATTAACACTTGTCTAGAATAACTCCCTAATCTGCAAAAAAGTATATCTAGCAAGATATTAGGAAGTTCTAAGCTTAGTAATGGAGCTCTGTGCATTGTGTTTTAAGGCTTACAAACAGGTATTGTATTCGAAATAAGCAAGCATTGTTTTAACCGAAGGTACGTGTGCTTATAGTAGTTGGATAAAACTACTGTCAATATGCTTTTGCTTTGTGTGATTGGTCAAAAAACTTATAAAGTAAGTTGTAACATTAAGTTCTTAGTCTGCTGCCTAGGATGTGAGCTGCTAGCATCTTCCCATTGTCAAAACCATGTAATAATACTGATGCTGGAAAATAAAACGGCTCAAGACACGTTCCTAGCAGTCCCATCCCGTTTGTGATTTGTACATAGGCCCTGGCCGGCAGTATGGATCCAGTTAGACCCCTACCTTCTGCACCCCTGGAGCCAGTGCAGCAGGCTAAACAGGCAATCTCAGACAAAAAAAAAAACCCTGCAGTGCTACAGCCCCCACTGACTCCGCAGCCTGCACCAGAACCTGAGAAAATGGATGTGGACATGCTACTCCCTCCTCTGGCACTGTGGCTACCCAGATGGTGCCCTATGGTATCCCCTGAAGAGCTAACAATAGCAGAGGGGGGCGCATCTTTCCCCCATACCCCCTTTACTGCCTAACTTGCAACTGCCTAGCCATAGTGGGGGGTATTCAAATGCGGAGCGCAGCTATTCAATTGCAAAAGGCACGTGCTGCTTTGAGGAGGAAGAACACAGGTGGGAAGAAAAAGAATTAATTGACCTCAGAGCTTTAATAGATAGAGAAATAAGGGAAAGAGAAAAAGGCAATTTGTTGTTGATGGCGGAAGCACAAAGGAGAAATTGGTCAGTTTCAAGACTGGCCTTTTGCATTCCCAATTCTCCAGACCATAAGGGTAGTGAGAATTGCCAAGCCCAGCTCTCCAGGGAAGGTAGGCGAGATAGAAAGTTTTCCCACCTTATGTTTCCTAAGGATGAGATAGCTTGGCAGGCAGAGGAGAGAAGGAAAAAGTGGAAGCGAGAAGCTGAAAGAGAGAGAGTACAGCAGAAGCAAGATTATGATTGATGTTGTGGAATGTGAAGAATGTCTGATCCCTGACTGGACACGATGACCAGGAGTGTACACTACAGCTGAAGGAGAAGAAAAGCCTTGAGTGAAGGAGAGAGAGTCCAGAATGGAGATCTACTAGCCAACCTGTCTCCGATGATGATAACAACCCAGCCTGACTTGGGCAGGGGATCATAAGGGAAGCTCTTATCAAGGATGATTTTATCCCACATGCCCTGCTGGTAATTTGTGTCCCCAGTAATCCGAATCAACACCAGTCGGTGAGGCTGGACTGGAAACTCATTAGAGAGGGACAAAAGGCTGTCATACAGTATGGACTATCTAATTCATCCATGCAGACATTATTAGATCACATTTTTACTAGGGGTTTGATGACTCCGTTTGATTGTAAAAAGCTGGCAGAAACCTTTTTAAAACCTATACAAGAGGCTGCTGTGGCAAACAGACTGGGAATGGTGGGTAGAAAGTGCCGTAGTGGAAAATCTCAGGCTCCCTCAAGGGGACCCTAGGGAGCTCATCACACCAGACATGATGCTGGGAAAAAGGCCTTTTGCTGACCTGTGAGCTCAGGTACGTTTACATAAAGCAATCTTGCAGCAGTCTCAAAAGCTGGCATGGGAAGCTTTCCATGCTGTCCCAGATGTGGGAGTTCCACCACCATCATACAGCACCATTGAGCAGGAGGCAAAGGAGACTTCCATGAGTTTCCTCAATCGCCTTAGAGGGGCTATAGATTGAGCTCTGTGAATGTCTCCAGGTCGAGCTCCAGAAATGTCTCCGGCTGCACTAGGGATGCAATTGGCTGTAGAAAATGCGAACTCTACCTGTAAGAGGATTCTGCAGACCTTGCTTATAACAGCCACCTTGGTAGACATGATAAAAGCTTTTTCAAGAGAGGGAACTCCAGAGGAAAAAGCCACCTATCTATCAGAAGCGATGGCAGCTACCATAAACCTCTAGTCCAACAAGGAAAAGGTAACTGACTAGAAGTGTTTTAACTGTGGGAAGCCTAGGCATTTTAAGGCACAAGGCCAAGCTAAGGTCGTAAAGAACAGTAAGACAACAGCGACATCTACTACTTTCACAGGAAGCTGCAACAGATGTGATGAATTCAGGCATGGAACCAATGGCTGTAGATCAAAATGACAGAAAGATGGAAGCCCCTTGGGAACAGGAAACAGAGCACGAAGCGGGGATGCATAGTAACACAAATGCTTCCACACAACCAGGCGGCTGCCTGGACATCTCGGCTCAGCAACAGCAGGATCAGCAGGCGTGGACTCGGACACCACAATAGAAGTTACCCTGGAGAACACCGAGGTACAGATCATTCCATCAATAGCAAATGGATCCTTAGGGTATGGGCTCAGTGCCCTGCTGATAGGGAGATCATCCACATCAAAACAAGGCATTTTTGTTTTACCTGGACTAATTGCTGCAGATTTTTTAGGCAACATTGGGATAATGGCGCAGACATGGAGACCACCCATTCATATTCCAAAAGACACTAGATTAGCACAGTTGGTTCCCTTTAATGCGAAGGTTCTTAGACAAGGGGTCATGCAAAGGGGGGATGGAGGTTTTGGGTCCACAGGAACCCCTCAGGTAATGTTTACATTACCATTATCGGGAGCAAAACCAACTAAATCCATTACTTTTCAGCACCCTAATGGAGGAACTCTCACGACAAAAGCTGCATTGCTGGACACGGGTTCAGGTGTCATCACTGTACCCGTGTTTGCATGGCCTGCAACGTGGCTTCTGAATACCCTGGGAACACCCGTTATGGGGGTGGGAGGTGTACAGATGACTCAAATTAGTAAGTCACTCATAACAGTGTGAATTGATGAAGATGCATGTCACCATGACATTTTATGAAAAATCCTTTGCTAGGATTTTTCCCTCCTGGGAAGCTGAGGAGCCTCAGGAGAGAAATGTAAACAACAACTATCTGCTGCTGTGGAATGCAACAGGTGCATCTGTGATTGGTGGATGTTGGTTATTTCTAATTAATAGCCAATCACAGATGCAGCTGGCTCGGACTCTCAAGAGTCACAAGTCTTTGTTATTGCATTGCATTCTTGTTCTTTCTAGCCTTCTGATGAATCCTTTTTTCTCTATTCTTTTCGTATAGTTTTTAGTCTAGTATTGTAATATAATATATATCATGATATGATAAACCAGCCTTCTGAAACATGGAGTTGAGATTCTCATCTCTCCACTCGTCCCGGGAGCACCCCAAAAGCTTTCACCACAGATGCACATCTGTGCTCAGGTGAGACCTTACATGAAGAATACAACAATCTGGCTGCTGAGACGGGACACATTGAGCCAGATGGGTTTCTGTCTCACCAATGAGGGTTTTTAGCTGTTGTCATTGAGTAGTGGCCAATCCTAAAATTAAAATGGTTAACAGAGACACCAATTTGGGTTGATCAGTGCCCACTGTCTAAAGAAAAACTTGCCCATGTTAATGGATTGGTTGATGAGCAATTGAAAAGGGGGCATACTGTACCCTCTACCAGCCCCTGGAACACACCCGTTTTTACAGTCCCTAAAAACTCAGGAAAATGGAGGTTATTAAATGACCTTTGAACCATTATTTGTGTGATGCAGGATATGGGACCCCTGCAACCTGGCCTACCTCACCATCAATGTTACCTGTCAATTTGCAACAGTTAATTATTGACCTAAAAGATTGCTTGTTAACAATCCCACTGCATAAGCATGATAGTGAGAAGTTTGCTTTCTCAGTGTCATCCATCAGTAAGGCAGAGCCAGCAAAAAGGTATAAATGGGTCATATTGCCACAAGGGATGTGAAATTCTCCCATGATGTGCCAACTGTATGTTGCTTGGGCACAAGCCTGGCTGAGAAAACAGTACCCACAGTATCTTATCTATCAATACATGGATGACATGCTTATAGCAGAACACATAGATGTGGAGGATTTTGTGAACAGCTGGTTAGCTGACAAAAGTCACACTGACATAATACCGTTAGTTAAGGAAGAAGGAGATAGGTACAGGAGCCAGCAGTCAGTGTCTAAATCAGGCAAGGGCACTGTGCCCTTGGTGCAACATCAGGATGGGGGAGAGGATCCTTAGTTAGAAATATGAAGAAAAGATGATAACAGCTGCAACATAGTAGTCACAAGAATGCTAAGGTAGGCGTAGTTAGCTGATAAGTAACTAACCAATAATGCGTTCGCCTTTTGCAATATGTATTAGCCCCATTAACACCAATATAAATGTATGTGCCTATCAATAAAGTGCTGAGATTTGCTGATCACTCATATTGAGTGCCGCATTTCTTCCGCCGATACCACACACAGATACAGGAACCCATCTACCTGCCTTACAGCAACAATTACAAGAGGCAGGCCTTCAAATTGCCCTGGAAAAAGTCCAGCAACAGGCCCCATGGAAATATTTGGGTATGCTTATCACTGAGGCCCACATTGAGCCCCAAAAATTAACTATTTGTATGGAAATTAGGACTTTGACAGATGTTCAAAAATTAACTGGGGACATACAGTGGATTTGTAGTATTTGTGGCATTCCTAATGAAAACCTTGAGCCCCTAATGCCATTATTGAAAGGGGAAAATCAGGCCAATTTTCTGCACGAACTGACTGAAAAACAACAGAAAGCTCTGACTCAAATTGCCATAAAATTGGGTAATTCCTTTGCAGATCATTGGTCGCCTACTTTGCTATTGTCCATTGCTGTGCTAAATAGAAAAAAAATACATGATGACTATACTGATGCAGTGACATGGCCAGGCTAAACGCCACTAAATTCCTGGAATGGGTGTTCTTACCATTTAATTTGAACAAATCCTTGACCACACAAATGGAGGCTATAGCAAAAATTGTGATCAAGGCATGCGAGTGGACACCGGAAATTGCAGGAATTGAACCCCAAAATATTCTTCTCCCATTAACAAAAGACTATTTACAATGGTCATTGCAGAATTCAGACACTTTACAATGGGTATTGTAACTTTCCAGGTCTCATTAGCACTCATTTTCTCCCTCATAAGCTTTTTCCTTTGCATCAAGAGGTGGAAGGACTTCCTTGGCTATCAAAACAACCTGTGGATGGCCTCATGGTTTTTACTGATGCCAGTTGAAAAACTTCTAAAGCAGGCCTTACTTGGCAGGACAAAGACCAATGCCTCAGTGAAATCCTTGAGGGGCCAGGAGATTCTTTACAGGTTCTTGAGTCACATGCTGTTATCAGAGTGTTTGAAAAAAGCCCAATGATCCCATTAACATTGTTTTTGATTCTCTCTACGTAGTAGGTGTTGTTGAGTAGATGGAGCAAGCACTGCTAAAGGAAATCCAAAACTGGCAGTTGTGGCAACTCTTTTTACAACTATGGCAGTTACTCAATTCTCACAAACAAGATTATTTTATTACCCGTATACGGAGTCACTCTGGATTGATGGAAGGCCTGGCCTTAGGAAACAAGAAGGCTGACCAATTTATGCAACATCTTTGGGCCTCTGCTTCTCCTAACATCAATAAGTTTGCCAAGCCAGAAGGGCTCATGAGTTTTTTCACTGAAGTGCAAAAGTTTTACACAAATAATTTGGAATATCACTGCAGGATGCTCAAGGAATTGTCTCAACCTATCCACAATGCCAGGGTATGATTGACAGATTGGGTCCTGGAGTCAGCCCTCACAGCCTGGGGCCCCTGCAGTTATAGCAGACTGATGTGACTATCTGCACCTCTTTTGGTTGCTATAAATGCATTCATGTAACCATAGACACCTTTTCTGCCATTGTTTGGACCATTCCTGTGACAAGTAAGGATCTTGTTTTGTCACTCGACACTTGCGAGGCTGCTTTGCCATAATGGGCTGGGCTCAGGAAATCAAGACAGGCAACAGGTCAGGATATATAACCTGATGGACCCAAGATTTCTTGGCTCGTTGGGAGTGAAGCATAGCACAGGTACTCCAGGTAACGCCAGAGGACAAGCTATTATTGAAAGAACATATCAGGTACTGAAAGGACTGCTTGATAAACAAAAAACAGGGGAGTATGGGCTGAGCCCATAGGACAGAGGGATGAAAGCAGTTTATGTTATGAATCCTCTATGACTAGTAGGTACTCCTAGTGACCCACCAGCATTAACACATTAATCAGGTTTGCAGCAGGAAGGGATTATGCTTGTATCATTACAGACAAAGGACCCCAATGGATACCAGCAAAATGGGTTGCCTTGGGAGGGACACTCTGATCCCTAATATCACCAATGAAACAACAACCAGCCCTACCTGGAAACATCAATTGCTCTCAGAATTGTGAACGCTTTTGCTATCTTAGGATGAAATTAGAATGTGTGGGGTGTGGATCAGGTGGGTGGTATGAGTTTAGAGGAAGGATCTTCCCAAGTGACCACCCAAGGTGTTTAGAGTGCAGACATCAGCACACCCAAGAATTCAGTACCTGGGTGGTTTTATCCCAAGAGACAGGAACAATGGTTAATTCCCCTGAAAACTGTTGAGAAGCACTGAGCTTGTTTGAGTCTCAGGAGCAATTGGGGCAGGCTATTCAGTGGTATCACAACAAACTCTGGAAGCTTGAACAAGGAGTGAGAGAATAAGATCAAGGCCATTGAATGTGGAAAAGGAATATTTATCCCTGGGACTTGAGGATTAGACCTGAGCAGTGTGAACAAAGAAAGCAGAGGTGGGAAGAGAAGAAACAGAGAAGACAGAATAGGAGAAGAGCGCAAAGAGCAAGAGGCACAGTCAGTTTGGATTTTATCCCTGATCTTATAGAGGAAAGGGTGAAGGATAAGGATGATAAGGATGAAGAATTGTTAGTAATAAATATTGTAAATAAACAAAATAATTGTTAATAAATAAATAAATTATTAAATTATAAATATTTAAATTAGAAGTTCAGGTTTTTGGAAGTCTTTCTCTGTTACTTATGTATCTTAGGATGAAATTAGAATGTGTGGGGTGTGGATCAGGTGGGTGGTATGAGTTTAGAGGAAGGATCTTCCCAAGTGACCACCCAAGGTGTTTAGAGTGCAGACATCAGCACACCCAAGAATTCAGTACCTGGGTGGTTTTATCCCAAGAGACAGGAACAATGGTTAATTCCCCTGAAAACTGTTGAGAAGCACTGAGCTTGTTTGAGTCTCAGGAGCAATTGGGGCAGGCTATTCAGTGGTATCACAACAAACTCTGGAAGCTTGAACAAGGAGTGAGAGAATAAGATCAAGGCCATTGAATGTGGAAAAGGAATATTTATCCCTGGGACTTGAGGATTAGACCTGAGCAGTGTGAACAAAGAAAGCAGAGGTGGGAAGAGAAGAAACAGAGAAGACAGAATAGGAGAAGAGCGCAAAGAGCAAGAGGCACAGTCAGTTTGGATTTTATCCCTGATCTTATAGAGGAAAGGGTGAAGGATAAGGATGATAAGGATGAAGAATTGTTAGTAATAAATATTGTAAATAAACAAAATAATTGTTAATAAATAAATAAATTATTAAATTATAAATATTTAAATTAGATGTTCAGGTTTTTGGGAGTCTTTCTCTGTTACTTATGATATATTGCAACATCCATAGTGCAGAAGAAATTAACCTGCTGGGATGGCATCGACAGAATATATGGCTTACTTGGGCCAATGCTGCTGGGGTGGACTCCTTTGGTTTGTCCTTAGCCATGCCAGGAGATCCCTTCTGTACCTGTTTAACTGGTATCACAATAAGTAATTTTACTGGTTTTGCGAAATGGGTAGGAGCCAGAGGAAAGCCATATGTGGGAGGAAATAGATCAGGTGTGAAGAATCGCTGGTAACACAACCAGAGGTGGTACAAAATTGGACATATGCAAAAGGTTGGGAGTTAGGCCAAATGGCAAGGGCTTCCAAGCAGGTATGAGAACCCAATCACTGAATGAAAGCAGACTAGGGCCCCAAGAACTAGACTTGCTAGGATTGGTACCTGGGAATTATTGCTTGTTTTTAACTACTTTTTAAGCCCAAAATCAACTAAGATGAGCATTGTCCTAGTCCCACATCCCAAAAATAATAGTGTCATCCTTAATTCCAATTCTCCCCAGTATAAGAACGTGACCAAATGTTGCCACAATTGGACTTATCCTGGAAATGCTGATGAAAATGTGACTCTAAGAAATCTTCCACCAGGTGTCCTTTTAATCTCTGGGGACAGGGCATGGCCTGCACTTCTGAGCAATCCAATTGGTGGTCCTTGTTATTTAGGAAAGCTAACCATGTTTGACCCTAGCATGTATGAAATGCTGAATCAGACTGTTTGGAGAGCAGGACATAGCAAGGGAACTAAAAGAGCAACGACAAGCTTAGGCCCTGATTTTGAAAATCATGTAGAATTTTGGGGTGCTCCAGTACAAATAATAGCATCATTCCTTACTCCAGAGGTTGCTGCTGCTGAAGTTTTGGCTATGCTTCATAAGTTGGGATGCTGGACAGTCAAACAACTAAACATAACTTCAGCTATCTTAAATCAAATTCTTACTGATGCAGATAGCATTAGATGTGGCACACTGCAAAACAGAGCTGCTATAGACTTTTTGCTGTTAGCACATGGGCATGGGTGTGAGGATTTTGAAGGAATGTGTTGTATGAACCTCTCTGACTATTCTGCATCCATTCACAGGAAACTCAAACAACTACAAGACAACGTGAAGAAATTGACTGTGAATGAATTGGGCTTTGATGAATGGTTTGAGGGATGGGGAAGAACTGGATAGTTGAAAGATATCTTAAAGGGAGCTTTGTTACTATTAGTAGTCATTATTATATTGCTTTGTATTACTCCATGCCTAATGAAATTGGTGACCCGCTTGGTAAAAAATACAGTGAAAAGGGTTTGGCTGGTGCAAGAAGAAGAAGAAGGGGGAATTGTAGCAATGTATCTGAACAACTTAGGCCACACTGTGCACCAGACATACCTCTTGTAGTTGTTTGTTTCGCCGGCAAACTCTGCATGTGTGAGGACACGAGGCTTGACTCCATTTTTCTCAGAAGGCTGATTTATTATGTTATATAATATAGTAAAATACTACATTAAAACTATACTAAAAGAACAGAGAGAGAAGAAGGATAAGAAGGCTACAAAGACCAAGAATAGAATAGAATGCATAACAAAATCTTGTGACTGCTCACAGACTTGGTACAGGTGGCTGTGATTGGTCACTAATTGAAAACAATCAACATGGACCAATGGAAGATGCACCTGTTGCATTCCACAGCAGCAGATAGTTATTGTTTACATTTCTTTCCTGAGGCTCTCAGCTCCTCAGGATGGGAAAAATCCTAGCAGAGGATTTTTCATAAAATATCATGGCTACAGTTGTTCTTATCAGAGCTCTCTGGAATTCATCAAGGTTACTAAGACATAAACTGTGCAAAATTAAGAAAGAAGAGGCTGAGAAACAGAATACCAAGACTGCAAGAACTAGATAAAAGAGGGCTGTGAACCACCTGGGCTGTAACCAATCACATACTCTGAGAAATGTGTGCAGAACGTGTGGACAAGACAGAGGTACCAGTGAAGAAGAGCATGATAACCATGTGCAGTAGGGTTAGAATGTGTAAATAAGTGCATAATGTAAACAATAAATACAGGGCTTCTGCCTAATCATATTGCTTAGTCATATGGGAGTCCTGTTTTTCCACAATGGGTGCCAGGGCAGGAGTGATGGTTCTTTTCCATAGAAAGGAAAGCACAGAGCCCCAGTGTTTCAGGGACACATCAGAACAGACCCTCAACATGCTGAGGTCAGTTGAGCCCATAGGCCAAGTCAACCAGATCTGTTACCTGTTCCCTTGGATCCACAGGGCTCTGCAGGGTCACAGTGCTGGTGTCATATTGGATCCTTGGTTCCATGAGGCCCTGCCATGTCACATTGGCCCCTTGTTTCCATGGGGCCCCATAGTGTCACAATGATCCCTTGCTTCCCATGAGGCCTTGCTGTGTCACAGTGGTCTCCTTGGTTCCACAAGGTCCTGCAGAGCCCCTTGGTGCAATGGGGCCTTGAATTGTCACAGTGGTCTTCAGTATTCTATGAGGCCCCGCAAAGTCACAATGGACCTTTGGTTCCATGAGTCCCACATTGTTCCATGAATCCTTGGTTCCATGGGGCCCTGTAGCGTCACAATGTTCTCCCTGGTTGCATGAGGACACAAAATGTCACAATGGCCCTCTGGTTTTAAAAGACCTTGAAGTGTAAAAATGGCCTCCATAGTTTCATGAGGCCCTGCTGTGACACAATGGAACTCTGGTTCCATGATGCCCCAGAGTGTCACAATAGTCTCATTGACTCTGCACTATAAGAATCCCCCCTTGGTCCCTTGGAGCTCCACAGTGTCATGGTGCCCTTGGTTCCATGAGGGCCTGAAATGCCACAATGGTCCTTTGGTTCCACAAGGCCCCATGTGCAATAATGGTCTCCATGATTCCATGAGGCCCTGCTGTGTCACACTAGCCTCCTTGGTTCCATTGTGTCAGAATTGCCCCTTTGTCCCATGGAGCCTCACAGTGTCACTATGGCCCCCATGATTACATGAGGCTCTGCCATGCCACAACGGCCCCGTGGTTATCTAAGGCCCTGCAGTGTCACAATGGTCCCTTAGTTCCAATGGGTTCCAAAGGGTCATAATGGTCTCCATGGTTCCATGAGGCCCTGCAATCTCCCAATGGACCCCTGGTTCCAATGGGGCCCAGCAGTGTCACAAGGCTGCCTTAGTTTCACGAGGCCCTGAAGTGTCATAGTGGCCCCTTGGTTCCATGAGGCAAAGCAGAATCACAATGGCCCCTTGGTTCCATGGAGTACCACAGTGTCACCATGGTCTCCTTAGTTCCACAGGGCCCAGCAGTGGACCTTTGGTTCCATGATGTTCCTCAGTGTCTCATGGCCCCTTGGCTGCATGTGGCCCTGCTGTGTCACAGTTGCAGGTGGTTCTATGAGGCCCCACAGGGTCAAAATGGTTTCCTTGGTGCTGGGAAGCCCTACAGAGCCACAAGGGACCCTTGGTTCCATGAGGCCTTGCTGTGTCACAATGGACTTTTAATTCCAGGAGCTTTTACGCTGTCAATAATGATCTGAGTTCTGCAGTGTCACCATGGATCCTTTATTCCATGAGGTTCCAGAGCATACCATGATCCCCTTGATTCCAGAAGGTTCTGAAGAGTCACAAGGGACTCTTGGTTCCATGCTGCCCTGCATTGTCACCATGATTTCATGGCTCCATGAGCTTCCATACTGTCATCAATGGTCTCATTGGTTCCATGAGGCCTTGCTCTGATACAATGGACTATTGGTTCCATGGGGTTCCACTGCATCACAATGGACTATTTGTTCCATCAGGTTCCACAATGTCACAGCTGACTCCTTGCTTCAGTGAGCCTCTGCTGTCACCAAACCTCCAAAATACCAGAAAAAGGCTCCTTAACACTAATTTGGTGTTTGAGAGGACATAATTTATTCAGGCCGGAGGTCCAACACTGGATAACACCAAACCTTACACTGACACATGATTCTACCAGTGTGATGCTTATACATCATTGCTAAATGTGAATTACAATTTACCCATTTCCATAAAATCCACAACAAGTACCCAGATTCTGTCCTTGTTTTCTCTGTCCCTGCACCCTTGAGCTAGATGTCTTCTTCTCCTTCTCTTCCAACCATCCTTGCTGGGAAAGCAGCCCCTGCATACCTTGTTTCTGTGCACAAAGTTCACAGGCACAGCAAAAATTGAATGAAGACTTTTGGGATCAGGGCAGCCAGGGAGGGATTAGGAGAGATAAGAGTGTAACTGACGGGACGATCAAGAAGAGGGAGAGAGAGAGAGAGTCCGGGGCAGAACCATAAACAAGAATGGGGGGTACAGGAATAAACCAACACAAACTGATGCATCCCTACATCATGAAAGCTGGCCTTTGGGGCTCTAAGGATCTGGATTGGCCTAGATTTTGACCACTTGAGTTTTGGAGAAATCCAGCAAAATTTGGAAATTTTTAGCTTGGGTGGCCAGGGGCGGGCAGGGCGAGTGGCCGTAAAGAGAGGCCATTTTGCAGGAGATAAAGAAGTCATTTCCCCTTGGTCTGGGCATCATATGAAAGCTGGCCTTTGGGGATCTGAGCACTGCCTCGGAAGTGGATTCTGACCATTTTGGTTTTGGAGAAATCCAGCAAAATTTGGAAATTTCTGTCCTGGGTGGCCGTGGTGGGCCAGAGCGAGTGGTGGCAATAGATGCGATTTTTGAAGGGGAAAAAGAAGTCATTTGCCCAGGGTGTGGGCATCAGATGAAAGCTGGCCTTTGACGCTCTAAGGGCCTGGATTGGCCTAGATTCTGACGACTTGAGCTTTGGAGAAATCCAGCAAAATTTGGAAATTTCTGTCTTGGGTGGCCAGGCTCAACCAGGGCGAGTTGCCGCAAAGAGAGGCCATTTTGCAGGGGAAAAAGAAGTCATTTCCCCTTGGTCTGGGCATCAGATGAAAGCTGGCCTTTGACGCTCTAAGGACCTGGATTGGCCTAGATTCTGACGACTTGAGCTTTGGAGAAATCCAGCAAAATTTGGAAATTTCTGTCTTGGGTGGCCAGGCTCAACCAGGGCGAGTTGCCGCAAAGAGAGGCCATTTTGCAGGGGAAAAAGAAGTCATTTCCCCTTGGTCTGGGCATCAGATGAAAGCTGGCCTTTGGGGCTCTGAGCACTTGCTGGGACCTAGATTCTGACCACTTGAGTTTTGGAGAAATCCAGGAAAATTTGGAAATATCTGTCTTGGGTGGCTAGGGTTGGCCAGGGATATGGTCGCAAAAGGGGCCATTTTGCAGGGGATAATGAAGTCATTTCCCCTTGGTCTGGGCATCA
>NW_024368418.1:0-1102 GCF_014805655.1 Passer montanus | reverse complement strand
GACACTGAGAGTCCCCATCCCATGGCTCCTATGGCCTTTGCATTTATGTATTAGCTTTTGGATGTTGTTATTGATCATAAGGATTTAGATGTGGTACCAATTAGAACTCTTTTTAGCAATATAACATAATAATATATAATGTAACGTAATATATAAACATATTATCATATATTATATCTTATATATAACACAGTATCTACTATATGTAATATATTATATAGTATGTAATATATATTATACATAATATATTATATATTATATAATGAATAATATATATTCTATATTGTATAATGTATAATATCCATTATAAATAATATTACAATCTACAATTATAACTCTTTTTAGCAATATAATATAATAATATATACTATAATATAATATATAAACCTATTATAATATATGATAGATTAGATATAACACAATATGTAATATATATATTATAGTATATATTATAAAATATATAAAATGTATTATACATAATATAATATATATTACATAATAAATAATATATATTATATATTGTATAATGTATAATATATATTATAAATAATATTACAATATATATTATATAGAACATAAAATGTGAAAAGTCTTTTTTGTAACTAAAAAAACCCAATGTGAAGCCATCCACTGATGATATGTAATCCCAGAAATATTACTCTATATAGAGAAAATTATTTTAAGCTTTTTGGGTGCTCTTTGGCTGTTCATCAAAAGCACCGCAGAGATGGAAATATTGCCTTTTTTTCTCCTATTATTAAACTTTTAAAAATTCTAAGGAGTGATCTGTGTTTTTCTCTGTCACTCAGAAGTTCTTGCAATTTCTTTTTTTGTACTTTATGTTTTCCATAGAGTAGCATTGCGACCTGCTGTTCGATATTCTGAACTACAGTGCTTATTTTGGGTGTTTTACCTCGATTTTATACAGTTCCATCTTCATCATCATCACGTCCTTTAGCAATGGCATTTTTTGGGTTTGAATTTAGGGTAACCCTCCCTTTTCATCATCTTAAGGTTTAAAGTGAGGGTGAAACCCTCTTGCCTTCCCTTAAGGGTTTAAATTAAGAAAATCTCCCCTTTCCCCATCATTTCAGAGACTGAA
>NW_024368417.1:0-1102 GCF_014805655.1 Passer montanus | reverse complement strand
TCTTTAAATGCACTAGCTTTATGCAGGAAGTTCTGGACAGCAGTATACTGTCTAGAAGTATAAGACTAGGGTGATAAAGAATGTCCATGAAAGTTCCAATAAAAAAGGAAGTTATTATTTTGCTGATAAGACAGCAGGAACTCTGGCATTTAAAACAAATTTTTGACCTTTAAAAATAAAAAGTTAACATCCAACAGCCTGAGAACTTTACCAGTTCTCTTTGGCAGAGACAAATAGCCAAGAAAAATCATAACATTGTGTATTACACTAAGAATTCTGGTAATCAAAGGAAACTAGTTATAAATCAATTTGTCAAATGAATTTCTATATGCTTAGATATTCTCCGTGGTAATCTGATGTTTTGTATAATGTAACTTGAGAGATAAGAAAAGAAAATATCTTTGATAGGCTTAGTTATTAAAACTGATGATTATCTTGGTAGTCAAGGATAGCATAATGGGTGTTCACCAATACTTGCCTAAAGCAATTCAAATTAGCAAAGCTGCTACATTCCTTGGTAATGGTATCAGCAGAAATTATAGACCATTATTAAGTATGTGCTATCTAAACATAAGATTTCAGATCTGAGCAGTTTCATTCTTGGGAATTAAATGAGAAGTTAAAAAAAAAGTTCTTGCTCACCATAGAAGAACTCTTTAATAAATTTAATTAGCACCAACCCTTTAGAACAGTACATTTTTTTCAGTACAAGAAAATTAACAGAATAGCATAGCATCTCATATAGTTTATTCATCTCTTGCCAAATGTTTCCAGTACAGAAGCTGAAAAATATAATGATTTTAATTAATCTAATGATTGAATTTGATGAGCATTTATTCTTCTCACTGAAGGCAACAGGAGTTACTAAAAGCTGGACAGCTTTGAACAGAAAGGCAGTTTCCATACTTATTGATTTCAGTAAGTAACTCTAAGCTACCTACATGTGAAAACATTAGTCTCTGGAAATCTACATGTCTCTAGTGACAGCACACCTTCCATTCCAAAACTTAAATCTTTATAAACTGATATATCCATGATAAATAGATTTATTTTGTCTTTATGTAGTGCTGGCGAAGCACATGGTACTAAGCAATAAAAAAAA
>NW_024368416.1:0-1003 GCF_014805655.1 Passer montanus | reverse complement strand
AAAAATACATCAAAATACCCCAAAATTACAAAAAATACATCAAAATAACCCAAAATTACAAAAAAATACATCAAAATAGCCCAAAATTACACCAAAATACCCCTCCCCAGGGACCCCCAGACCTTCAGCAGCTGGGGAACCTTCACTGGGGAGGGAAACGGGGTGAAATCCCAAAAAAACCCCAAATATCCACCCCAAAACCCCTTAAAATACATCAAAATACCCTAAAAATGCCCCAAATTGCTTAAAAGTACCTCAAAATGCCCCAAAGTTACCCAAAAATGCCCCCTCAGTGACCCCCAGACCTTCAGCAGCTGGGGAACCTTCCCTGGGGGAGAAATGGGATAAAATCCAAAAAAAAACCCCAAAAAATCCACCCCAAAATACCCCAAAACCACCATGAAATACCCAAAAGTGGCTTTAAAATACACCAAAACACCCCAAAATTACACCAAAATACCCCCCCAGGGACCCCCAAACCTTCAGCAGCTGGGGAACCTTCACTGGGGGAGAAATGGGATAAAATCCCAAAAAAAACCCCAAAAACCAAAATAAATCCACACCAAAATACCCCAAAACTGCCATAAAATTGCCTAAAATGGCTTAAAAATACATAAAAATTACACCAAAATACCCCAAAATTACCAAAAAATTCCCACCCAGGGACCCCCAAACCTTCAGCAGCTGGGGAACCTTTACTGGGGAAGAAAACGGGGTAAAATCCCAAAAAAACCCCCAAAAATCTGCCCGAAAACCATCCTAAAATAACCCAAAATTGCTTTAAAATACCCCAAAATTACCCCTAAAGGCCTCCCCAGGGACCCCCAAACCTTCAACGCTGGGGAGCCTTCACTGAGGAGGAAAAGTGGTCAAATCCCCCCAAAAAAACCCCAAATTACCCCCAAACCACCCCAAAATCTTCCCAAATAAATCCTAAAATAATCTGGGACCACAAACCCCCCCATGAGCCCCCAAAATCCCCTCAGATCGCCCCAAAATCTCA
>NW_024368415.1:0-1103 GCF_014805655.1 Passer montanus | reverse complement strand
AATTCCAGAGGGGCCCAAATCCCCAAAATCCCAAAAATCCCAAAACTTCAAATCCCAAACCCTGAAGGTCCTAAAAATTCCGAAAATCTCAAACCTTAAGAATCCCAAAAATCAAAAAAATCCCAAACTCCAAAATCCCAAATCCCAAAAATCCCAAATCCAAAAAATCCCAAACTCCAAAAAACCCAAAAATCCTGAACTCCAAAAATCCCAAATCAAAAAATCCCCAAAATCCCCAAAAATCCCAAAAGCCCCAAACCCCAAAAATTCAAAAAACCCCAAAATCCAAAAAATCCCCAAAATTCCCTAAACCCCAAAACCCCCAAAAATCCCAAACTCCAAATCCAAAAAATCCCAAATCCCAAACTCCAAAAATCCCAAGAATCCCAAACTCTAAAAATCCCCAAAATCCTCAAATGTCATAAATCCCCAAAATGCCAAAAAAATCCCAAAAATCCCAAACCCCAAAAATCTCCAAATCCCGAAAACATCCCAAAAATCCCAAACCCCAAAAATCACAAAAATTCCCCCAAAAAATCCTCAAAAATTCCCAAAAACTCCAAACCCCCAAAATCAAAACAATATCCCAAAAATCCCAAAGCCTCCAAATCGCAAAAATCCCCCAAATCCCCAAAGCCCCAAAAACCCCAAAAACATCCCAAAAATCCCAATCCCAAAAATCCCCGAAACCCCCAAACCCCAAAAATCCCCAAAATATCCCAAAATTCCCAAAAATTAAAAAAAATCTCAAAAATCCCCAAAAACCCCAAAAATATCCCAAAACCCCCAAAAATCCTAAACCCCAAAAATCCCCAAAACTCAAAAATCCCAAAAATCCTAAACCCCAAAAATCACAAGAATTGCCCCCCCCAAAAAAAATCTAAAAAATCCCCAAAAACCCCAAACCCCAAAAGTCCCAAAAATATCCCAAAAATCCCAAAACCTCAAAAATCCCCAAAAATTAAAAAAAAACATCAAAAATCCCCCCAAAAGCCCCAAAATAAAAAAAATCCCAAAAACCCCAAAACCCCCAAACCACAAAAATCCCAAAACCCCCAAAAATCCCAAACCCCCAAATCCCAAAAATCCCAAACCCCAAAAAT
>NW_024368414.1:0-1103 GCF_014805655.1 Passer montanus | reverse complement strand
CAGCGGGGGTGGCACCTTGGGGACAGGGGGTCAGGGGTGGGGGACACCCTGGGGACACTGGGACACCCTTGGGGTCAGGGGACAGGGGTGGGTGGCACCCCTGGGGACACTGGGCAGGGGTGGGTGGCACCTTGGGGACATGGGGACACCCTCAGGGACAGGGGTTGGTGACACCTTGGGGACACTGGGCCCCAATTAAGGGACATTTGGGAATGTGGGACAGGGCTGAGTGGCACCCTGGGGATACCCTCAGGGGTTGGTGACACCTTGGGGACACAGGGACACCCTCAGGGACACAGGACAGGTGTGGGTGACACCCTTGGGGACATGACAGGGGTTGGTGACACCTTGGGGACAAAGGGACAGGGGTGGGTGGCACCCTTGGGGACATGGGGACTCCCTCAAGGACAGGGGACGGGAGTTGGTGACACCCTTGGGGACATGGGGACACCCTTAGGGACAGGGGTCAGGGGTGGGTGATACCCTTGGGGACATGACAGGGGTTGGTGACACCGTGGGGACACTGGGCAGGGGTGGGTGACACCCTTGGGGACACGGGACCCTGATTAGGGGACACTTGGGGACATGAGACACTGATGGGAGTGACCCTTGGGGACACGGGGACACCCGCAGGGACACAAGACAGGTGTGGGTGGCACCTTGGGGACATGACAGGGGTTGGTGACACCTTGGGGACACTGGACAGGGGTTGGTGACACCCTTGGGGACACGGGACATGGGTGGGTGTGGCCCTTGGGGACACGGGGACACCCTCAGGGACAGGGGATGGGGGTGGGTGACACCCTTGGGGACACTGGACCCTGATTAGGGGACACTTGGGGACATGGGGAAAGGGCTGGGTGACACCTTGGGGACACAGGGACACCCTCAGGGACACAGGACAGGGGTAAGTGACACCTTGGGGACATGGGACCCTGATTAAGGGACACTTGGGGACAAGGGACACAGGTGGGTGTGGCCCTTGGGGACACGGGATGGGTTGGTGACACCTTGGGGACATGGGGACACCCTCAGGGACAGGGGACAGGGGTGGGTGACACCCTTGGGGACACAGGACATGGGTGGGTGTGGCCCTTGGGGAC
>NW_024368413.1:0-1103 GCF_014805655.1 Passer montanus | reverse complement strand
ATGGGACCCCAAAAATGGGACCCCAAAAACGGGACCCGGAAACGGGACCCCCAAAAATGGGAACCCCAAAACCGGGACCCCGAAACGGCACCCCCAAAATGGGACCCCAAAAACGGGGACCCAAAAATGGGAACCCCAAAATGGGACCGTGAAATGACACCCCAAAAACGGCACCCCAAAAACGGCACCCCAAAAACGGGGACCCAAAAATGGGAACCCCAAAAACGGGACCCCCAAAATGGGACCCCAAAACCGGGACCCCAAAAACGGGACCCCAAAATGGAACCCCTAAAAATGGCACCCCAAAAACGGGGACCCAAAAATGGGAACCCCAAAAACGGGACCCCAGAAATGGGACCCCAAAAACGGGACCCCAAAAACGGGACCCCAAAAATGGAACCCCAAAAACGGGACCCCGAAATGCGACCCTCAAAATGGGACCCCAAAAATGGGAACCCTGAAACGGGACCCAAAAATGACACCCCCAAAAACGGGGACCCAAAAATGGCACCCCAAAATGGGACCCCCAAAATGGCACCCTGAAAATGGGAACCCGAAACGGGACCCCCAAAATGGGACCCCCAAAAGGGGACCCCAAAAATGGGAGCCCTGAAACGGAACCCAAAAATGACACCCCCAAAAACCGGGACCCCAAAATGGCACCCCCAAAATGGCACCCTGAAATGGGACCCCCAAAATGGGACCCCCAAATGGGACCCCCAAAATGGGACCCCCAAAATGGCACCCTGAAATGGGACCCCCCGAAACGGGACCCCCAAAATGGGACCCCCAAAAGGGGACCCCAAAAAGGGGAGCCCTGAAACGGAACCCAAAAATGACACCCCCAAAAACCGGGACCCCAAAATGGGACCCCCAAAATGGGACCCCCAAAATGGGACCCCCAAATGGGACCCCCAAAATGGGACCCCCAAAATGGCACCCTGAAATGGGACCCCGACATGGGATCTCCACATAGGACCCCCTAAACTGGGACCCCCAAAACGAGACCCCCCCCAAAATGGGACCCCAAAACCGGGAGCCCCGCCCTGCCCCCTTGGGGGGGGTCACTGGGGAGGGGTCTGGGGTGGGCCTGGGGGTCCCGG
>NW_024368412.1:0-1104 GCF_014805655.1 Passer montanus | reverse complement strand
TATGGTGTAGAGATTCCCGGTAAATCCCAAAAAAATTCAGGATAAAATTCGGGATAAAGGGGTTGGGAGTGGGGGGAAATCCTGTGGGAATTTGGGGGGAAAATTCCGGGGTTTTTCAGGCAGAATTGGGGTGGGAAATGGAGATTTGGGGGAGATTTTAGGGAGATTTTGGGGTCTATGGCATGGAGATTCCCGGTAAATCCCCCAAAAAAATTTGGGATAAAAGGGGTTGGGAATGGGGGAAATCCTGTGGGAATTTGGGGGAGAAATTCTGGGGTTTTCCAGGCAGAATTGGGGTGGGAAAGGGAGATTTGGGGGAGATTTTGGGGTCTATGGTGTAGAGATTCCCGGTAAATCCCACAAAAAATTCGGGATAAAGGGGGTTGGGAATGGGGGGGAACCCTGTGGGAATTTGGGGGAAAAATTCCGGGGTTTTCCAGGCAGAATTGGGGTGGGAAACAGAGATTTTGGGGTCTACGGTGCTGAGATTCCCAATAAAGCCCCAAAAATTTGGGATACAATTCGGGATAAAATTCGGGATAAAATTTGGGATAAAATTTGGGATAACAGGGGTTGGGATTGGGGGCAGTCCGTGGGAATTTGGGGGAGAAATTCCGGGGTTTTCCAGGCAGAATTGGGGTGGAAAAGGGAGATTTGGGGCAGATTTGGGGCAGATTTTGGGGTCTACGCCATCGAGATTCCCGGTAAAGCCCAAAAAATTTGGGATAAAATTCGGGATAAAATTCAGGATAAAAGGGGTTGGGAATAAAAAATTTGGGATAAAAGGGGTTGGGAATGGGGGAAATCCTGTGGGAATTTGGGGGAGAAATTCTGGGGTTTTCCAGGCAGAATTGGGGTGGGAAAGGGAGATTTGGGGGAGATTTTGGGGTCTATGGTGTAGAGGTTCCCGGTAAATCCCAAAAAAATTCGGGATAAAATTCGGGATAAAAGGGGTTGGGAATGGGGGGAAATCCCATGGGAATTTGGGGGAAAATTGCGGGGTTTTCCAGGTAAAATTGGGGTGGGAAACGGAGATTTGGGGGAGATTTTGGGGTGATTTGGGGGAGATTTAGGAAACCCCAAAATCCCCGTTTTTAACCCCAA
>NW_024368411.1:0-1028 GCF_014805655.1 Passer montanus | reverse complement strand
TTAACAAAAATTTTGGGGAAATTAATGAGAATTTTGGGAAAAATTAACCAAAATTTGGGAAAATTAACAAAAAAAATTTAGGGGAAAATTAACGAAAATTTGGGAAAAATTCACCGAAAATTTGGAAAATTAACAAAAACGTTGGGGAAATTAATGAGGATTTTGGGAAAAATAACAAATATTTTTGGGAAATTAACAAAAATTTGGGAAAATTAACAAAAATTTAGGGAAAATTAACGAAAATTTGGGAAAAATTCACCAAAATTTGGAAAATTAACAAAAAAAATTTAAGGGAAAATTAACGAAAATTTGGGAAAAATTAATGAAAATTTGGGAAAAATTAATGAAGATTTGGGAAAAATTAACCAAAATTTAGGGGAAAATTAACGAAAATTTGGGAAAAATTAACCGAAATTTGGGAAAATTAACAAAAATTTTGGGGAAATTAATGAGGATTTTGGGAGAAACAACAAATATTTTTGGGAAAATAACAAAATTTTGGGAAAATTAACAAAAGTTTTGGGGAAAAATGAAGAAAAATGTGGGGAAAATTAATAAAAATTTGGGAAAAAAGGGGAATTTTGGCTTGTATGGGAGAAAAAAAAAAGTGGATTTTTGGCCAAAAAATTGGTATTTTTGGGCTAAAAAATGGGGGAAAAAAGGGAAAAAAAATAGAGGATTTTTTGATACAAGAACATAAATTAAATTCTTTAATTACTAATTAATAAAATATCAATATTGGCTGAAATTGATTAAAGAAAAAGAAGAATTTTTGTGCAAAAAAATTGGAATTTTTGGCCTAAAAAACGGGAAAAAAATGGGAAAAAAAGGGAGGATTTTTGCCACAACAACAAATATTAATTTCTTTAATTAGTAATTAATAAAAACTGATTTTTAGCTTAAATGGGTTAAAAAAAAAGTGAATTTTTGACCCAAAAAATTGGAATTTTTGCCATAAAAAATGAGGAAAATAATGGGAAAAAAACTGGCGGATTTTTTCCACAACAACAAATATTAATTTCTTTAAT
>NW_024368410.1:0-1104 GCF_014805655.1 Passer montanus | reverse complement strand
TTTTTGGGGATTTTTAGCCATTTTTTGGGGAATTTTTAGGCGTTTTTTGGGAGTTTTTGTGCATTTTTTGGGAGTTTTTGTGCATTTTTTGGGGATTTTTTGCGCATTTTTTGGGGATTTTTTAGCCATTTTTTGGGAGTTTTTGTGCATTTTTTGGGGATTTTTTAGCCATTTTTTGGGAGTTCTTAGCCATTTTTGGGGGGATTTTTTAGCCTTTTTTGTGGTTTTTTTAGTCATTTTTTGGGGATTTTTACACATTTTTGGGGGATTTTTTAGCCTTTTTTTGGGGATTTTTTAGCCATTTTTTTAGCCTTTTTTTGGGGATTTTTTACACACTTTTTGGGATTTTTTAGCCTTTTTTTGGGGATTTTTTACACACTTTTTGGGATTTTTTAGCCTTTTTTTGGGGATTTTTTACACACTTTTTGGGATTTTTTAGCCTTTTTTTGGGGATTTTTTACACACTTTTTGGGATTTTTTAGCCTTTTTTTGGGGATTTTTTACACACTTTTTGGGATTTTTTAGCCTTTTTTTGGGGATTTTTTACACACTTTTTGGGATTTTTTAGCCTTTTTTTGGGGATTTTTTACACACTTTTTGGGATTTTTTAGCCTTTTTTTGGGGATTTTTTACACACTTTTTGGGATTTTTTAGCCTTTTTTTGGGGATTTTTTACACACTTTTTGGGATTTTTTAGCCTTTTTTTGGGGATTTTTTACACACTTTTTGGGATTTTTTAGCCTTTTTTTGGGGATTTTTTACACACTTTTTGGGATTTTTTAGCCTTTTTTTGGGGATTTTTTACACACTTTTTGGGATTTTTTAGCCTTTTTTTGGGGATTTTTTACACACTTTTTGGGATTTTTTAGCCTTTTTTTGGGGATTTTTTACACACTTTTTGGGATTTTTTAGCCTTTTTTTGGGGATTTTTTACACACTTTTTGGGATTTTTTAGCCTTTTTTTGGGGATTTTTTACACACTTTTTGGGGAGTTTTTAGCCATTTTTTAGCCATTTTTGGGGGATTTTTTAGCCATTTTTTGGGAACTTGTACACATTTTTTGGGCATTTTTTACCCATTTTTTGGGAGTTTTTGTGCATTTTT
>NW_024368409.1:0-1105 GCF_014805655.1 Passer montanus | reverse complement strand
AAAAAATCTGGAAAAATAACTGGTTACTTATGATATATATATTTATACATATACATGTGTATATAAAAAATCTGGAAAAATAACTGGTTACTTTTAATAGACAGACAGATAGATAGATAGATAGATAGATAGATGGATGGAAAGAAATAATCTGGAAAAATAACTGGTTACTTGTGATATATATATATTTATACATATATACATATGTGTATATAAAAATAACTGGTTACTTGTAATATACATGTATATATATATATAAAATCTGGAAAAATAACTGGTTACTTGTAATATACACATATATATATATAAAATCGGAATAATAACTGGTTACTTGTCATATATACATATATATATATATATATATAAAACTGGAAAAATAACTGGTTACTTGTAATATATATATATAAAACTGGAAAAATAACTGGTTACTTGTAATATATATATATATAAAACTGGAAAAATAACTGGTTACTTGTAATATATATATATAAAACTGGAAAAATAACTGGTTACTTGCAATGCTAAAACAGGCATTTTGAGAAAGGCATTAACAGAAAATCAATCACATGAAAACGGAAGAAAATCTGCCTTCAAACAGGCGACAACATTCGAAATTCTATCCGGAAAAATCACAGAGAAAATTGTAATTCCAGTTCCTTTTGAAGAGAACTGTGCTCACGGGGAAGAGAAGGACGATTAAATGTTTAAATCGATATTCCAGGCGCACCTGAGCGCTGCTGTCCCTGCTGGCAGACAGAGCCCAGAGCTGCGGGCTCCTGCCCTGGCTGTCGTGCACGCGCAGCTCCCCGCCCCGCTCCAGCAGGCGGCTGAGCACGGCGCGGCTCCCCGAGAACGCGGCCGCGTGCACCGGCGTGCTCCCGTCCCGGCAGCGGCTGCGGGCAGACAGGAGCCCCGGTAACCCACAGGGAGCCTGGATAACCCACAGGAAGCCCCGGTAACCCACAGGGAGCCCCGGTAACCCACAGGGAGCCCCGGTAACCCACAGGGAGCCCCGGTAACCCACAGTGAGCCCCAATAACCCACAGGGAGCCCCGGTAACCACAGGGAGCACCGATACCCACAGGGAGCCCCGGTAACCCACAGG
>NW_024368408.1:42549-50900 GCF_014805655.1 Passer montanus | reverse complement strand
CGTGGCTGGCGCTGCTCCTTGCCTGGCCCTGGGATGCTTGGAGAGCTCTCAGTGAGTGCGTGTGAGCCCAGGGCTTGGTCCTGGTCAGGCCCAGCTGGATGGATCCTGCTATCCTCTGGGGCAGCCGGGAAATAATCTGGCAGTTGGGTTTCTGGCAGTTGCCTCATGCCAGGGAAGGGCAGCAGGACAATTTTCCCAGACAGCTGAACGAATAGGGGAGAGCTAGGTAGACAAGGAATTGCTAGTTGAATAGGTCCAGAACATGTTTGGTTCTTTTTTCTTCTTTCTCACGTGGCTTGGGAGGATGGGAGCTTTTGTCTTTCCTGATAGAAGTACAGTTGCTGCCAAAGGAAACACACCCAAAGACCAATAGTGACCCGACCTTCTCTTTGCTTCCTTTCTTCTTCCCTCACTTTTACACAGTGCTCTCATACCAGGATCTCACTGCTGCCTCACCTGAGGGTTTAGAGCTGCCTGCAGGCCCTTCCAGGCAAAGTGCAGGTGCTCAGGAGACTGGGGTTTTCCTAACATCTCCCAAGAAGATCTTTGCATCTGGACTTTTTGGGATTTCATTGGAGGAACCACGCACAGGCAAATTTCATCTCAACCGTGAGCTCACCATTCCACTGGTTCCCATGAAGCTTAAATGCCACCCTGAGCTCATCGTTCCTCTGGTTCCTGTAGAGGTTTAATACTGTCTGCCCTGAAAATCAAGCCATACCATTGAAATGAGCTCTACCTGCCTCAGAAGAGTTGGAGCTGGAGAATACAGCCTCATCCACAAAGCTGGTTTTAGAAAAAACTCAGAGTTTAATTTCAGCATGTGTGTCTGAAGATCTGGGCGCTTCCTGGGTGAATTCACTTTCTGTGGTCTTTTGTGATGAGAAACCCAAAGTAGCCAAATCCAAAAGCTGCTGAGACGATACAAAAGGCTGTGATTATAAAGATGTGTGTTCCCATGTGTGTCTATATTCCTTTAACAATCCATGCTTTATTCTATGTACATGTCAATTAGGATAAGTATTTAAGAGGAAGAACTCACTCTTCCAATCCCCTGGGAACTCTGAATACATTTCTGGAACTGAGGTTGCTCTGTGCTTCCTGTGATGTTTGATCCAAGGCAGCACTAGAGCTCTGTGTCCCAAAGCCACATTGTGGAGCCTGACCAATGTGTTTGGATTCTTGCAGCCACCCCAGACACTTCAGGCCCCAGCGCTCCAGCTGGCAGTGCTGGTTTTGCACCATGGACAGCCCCCAGCTGGCTGTGGAATACTCCTGGGGAAGAGGAATTGCCACCACCAGATCTGGACATGGTGCTTGAGACGCTGGAGGAGATGTTTTCTCCCTCTGCTCAGGTAACTGCATTGGACAGGGAAGAAAGGGGCTGGGACCTGAGAGCTTGTGAATGTTGTTGCATGGCTGAGAAGCAAAGGCTTCTTGAGTTCAGCTGTGAATGGACAGGAAAAGATTTGCTTGGTGAAACAAGACTTCCTAAAGAAGAGGGAATGAAAAAGTCTCCCCCTGAATAAGGATGAAGAGGTGTGAGCCTGTGTTGGTCAGGTTTGGGTGCCTGTTTTCCTGGGAAGAATCCCTCGTGCAGGGGTGTTTGTGGTGAGGAAGTGGAAGCTTTGTAGGTTCTAAGAGGCTTTGTTTGGTGGGAAAGAAGAGAAGAGTGTTTGGAGAATTGCCAAGTGTCCCGTGCAGGGAGGGACATGCGAGAGGTGCCTGTTCCAGCAGCAGATGTGGGCTGTGCCTCTTTTGGGTGGGAAGGCCAAGGCAAAGCAGGGCTGGGCTGCAGCTGCTGCTGCTGTGTGAGCCCTGCCGGGCGTGTGGGCGCTCCCAGAGCCGTGTGTGGGGCTGGGCTGGAGCTGCAGCTTTCTTGTCCTCTCGGTAACCTGGTGCCTGCAGCCCAGTCTCCATCTGGGAAATCCTCAGCTGGGCAAACTGGCCAGTCTTGCTGTCCATGTTGCAGAGCTCAGTCACCTTGCTCTTGGGCAGCTCTGTGGGATGAGATGTGTGTTCCCATGCAGTCCCTGCCAAGCTGCAGCCTGGATGAGACTGCTTTGCTCAGGGTTGTGGAGGAGGAGCACATCCCTGTCCCAGGACTCCTTCCTTAGGAGCCATTCCATGTGTTCAGTGTCACCCCCATGTTCGACACTGTCAGCTTTGAGTCTTTGGACTGTGTTTGAGAAGTGAAATCTTTCTGACTCTTGAAGGGCTTTGGGGCCCAGAGTTCTTGTTAGGAACAAGGGATTAAGAGTGTGAGCCATGGAGTTGTTGGACCAGGTGTTTGGTGTAACTGGTGAGAAGGGTTTCTTCCTTTCTGTTTCTCTTTCAAGGGGAATATTAATGTTGCCCCTGAGTCTTCAGGAGGGCAGCCTGTGGACAGAGCTGAAGCAGAAGGAGCTTTGCCTGGCACCAGGAGGTGCGGGAACAATTCCCAGGAGCCCGAAGAGCTTGGTAAGGACAGAGTCCCCCTTGGTTTAGAGAGGTGTGAGATGGCTGCTCCGAGCCTGCCTCTGGCAGCAAGGGAGATGAGCAGAGTTGAGCTCCTGTCTGCAGGGCTGGTGCTTCCTGGTGCCTTTAGTTCAAATCCTGCACTGGCACAATCTCCCCGAGCCCTGCCCTCCACGCTTCTCCAGAGGCTCTGACACTGAGTCCTCTGCTGTGGCAAGAGAGCAGGGAATAAAGCTGACCTTGTGGAGTTGTGTCACCAAGCTGGGTGTCCCAGTTTGGTTCATGACTCAGGTCCCAGCAGCCTTCAGCTTCAGCCATTTCAGTGGGGACTGAGGTCTCTCTGTCAGCACAGAGAAAGAACAAGGCTGGGTTTCTTTGTGGCAGCTGGGGCTGTCTGTGTTTCAAGCTCTCATGGGTGCCCTTTGCACTGCGAGAGCTGAGGCTTTACCGAAGTACTTCAATACTTCACATAGTTTTGAATGCTTGGAAGGATCCCTGTTCTTTAAAGAGCAGGCTTCAAATTGCCAAGTGAGAGTCTGCTTTTCAGGCCATCTTTTGCAGTCTTCGGTAGGTTGACAATTACTTCAAAAGACAAAGATGCACAGAGGCCAATATTGACCCAGTGTTCCCTTTGCTTCCCAGACTTCCGCCTGATCTATATTGCCAGGAGGGCTGCCCTGCTTGAGAAGATAAGAGGGAGAGCCTGTGACCATCAGGCAGGTGGAACCCCTCTGTTTATTGATATGTTTAGAGATGTCTGTAGTTCTATTTATATATCCATACAGTTATTCCTGTCTTTATAATTACACTTTAAAATCTGTACAGTTAAATGTGTATATATAGTTATAGGCATGATATATTTATATATGTGCAGTTACATTTATAGATGTTCATAGTTATCTAGTAGGATGAATATGGATATTTAGATACATAGATTCCTGTTTGTGTAGCTCTGCCAGGCCTTGGAACCAATTCCAGAGCCTCCACTTTTGCCACAGCTGTAATGACGACCTGGAGGAGAGCCGGAGACTGCTGGGAGCCAGAAGGGAGAAGCTGAAGGGCAGCAGCAAGAGCCCCCTTGGCCAGTGGCTGCTGCTGGTGGCCAGCACCCACGAGATGGAGCTCTGAGCCTGATGATGAGCTGGGTGAGCATAATCTCTCCAGTCTTTGAACACGTTTTTTTCCTTCTTCCCTCACGCAGAATTGTGGAGCTGTGGGCGTGTAATCCTTTTTCTTATTGAATGAGTGCTTATTTAAAATGGCAATTTTAGGTCTTTCTTTCTCTCTCTGTATCTGACTTTTCTGGTTTGCTCTCTTGTCCAGCTCAGGCCCTGCTGGGTAAGAAATACCAACTCAGAATTCTGACCAGAGAGTCTGGCCCAGTTGTGAACAAAGAACATCAGCCCAGCTTCACCCTATTGCTCTGCTGAATGCTGTAGGGGGCAGGGATTATTGGTGGACTCAGATGGTTGGTCATGACATTGAATAGGGATTGACCCAGGTAGAACCATGGTCAAGAATTTACAAGAGTTTGCTGAAGATGTTGGGGGAATTCTACTTCAGCAGTCACTCAGCAGTTCCTGTAACTATGGCAGGAGGTCAGTGTCCTTCCTGCAGCCCTGGCATGGACAGCTCCCAGAATATTTAGAGGCCTGGAGACCAAATGAATCATCAGAATGGTCTTGCACACCTTTGCAAGGGATCCTTTGTTTAGGAAAATTCTTCATTATTTTTCTGCTCAGGTAGAGGGCAACAGTGCTGATATCATGCTGATGGCAGCTGTGGAGAGGCAGAAGTTGTCCTTGAAATAAATGGGCAGGAGATCTTTCTCCTTTTTAATGCCTTTATTAAAAAGAATCAGCTCAGGTGGGGAGAAATCAACGGGTCGTGCCCACGCCGCCGGTGCTCCCAGGAGTGGCACGGAGAAGGAGGATGATGCAGCTTTGTCCGCTGGTCTGCAGACAGAGCTGGGGATTCCGCCCTCACGGGAGATTAGGAGATTCCCCTTTTCGGTCCAACACCCCGGGTCGTCTCTCTAGTCAACATCTTTTTAGGTTAGGGTGAGGAGCAAAAAGGATCCAAGCAGGCACTGACTACGCTCCCATCCTTAGACATCACTTAGATCACTCAGTTCTGTCTAACATTCCAGGTCCTCTTTCTAGTTAAGACCTTTTCAGGTTAGGGTGAGAAGTAAAAGGATCTTAGCAGATACTGGATTAAGTTCCTCATCCTTAGACATCACTTAGGTCTCTTAATTCCACGTTGGCTCGTTGTTTTTAGGGTTTTTTTCCTGGAACGTTACAAAACCTGGTGAAATGTATTCTCATCTGCATACCAGCTCTGAGGTCACTCTGCCCCTGCTACCTGAGCGGGTCTGGTGTCACCCCTGGCAAGCATCCAAGGGGGACAATGGTTAATCAGCAACCATTAACAGGTAATTGAAGAAGAACTCTTAACAATGAAGCTAACTTAACAGCACTGGACTAACTTGTTTTACTCTGCAACCTTAAAAAAAATAGATAACTTTTTATTCATAACAGTCCCCCTCTTTTTCTTTGATCAGGCTTAAGCTTAAGCTTGCATCAACTTACAACTTTTTTTTGGCTCATTAACATAGAATTTCCTAGATTTTTTGTACTGATTATAAATTTCTTGAGCACTCTGGTGATCATATTTACCCAACTTCATTACTTTTTTTGGTTTTTTCAGGTTAATCTCTTTAGAGATCCTTAGGTTATTCTGTACAGCAGATGTCACTATAAGAAGAACAAACTAACAAGTGTACACACATTGGAGAAGGTTATAGTTTTCCAGCCTCTTTTGAAATTCCATAGTTTATCCCACCAACTAGAATCAAGTGTAGGAGTCCTTTGATTTCTTACATATGCTAGTTTTCTTATTTCATTTAAGGTGTTTCTAATGACTGCTACAATTAATTTGATTTGATAAATTACTGTTTTGGTTTGGTTGAGTTGGTCATTAATATGATTAAGAGCTAATGCAGTCTGATTAGATGTTACTTCTAATTCTGATTGTAGTTTCAAAATTTTGTTTAACAAACATCGCTTCTTCAGTTTTGTTTTTCTTAAATCATCATATATAGGAACTCTTAAACTTGATCCAGATTCTTTGGGTAATATAAAGACAGTTTGTTTTATAATTCTAATGATGCCACCACTAGACCAGTCTCTTGGTAATTCAGTGGATGCTGTGGTACCATTGACCCAAAACAGGTGTTTAAGGGTTTCCCGAAATATATTGGTTTTTGTCATGCCCTCCCAATATTTAGAAATACCTTTTCCTTTTACCAGATTTACCAGGTTTGCTTCAGTAGCATCACGTTCAAAGCACCACCAGGCTTCTCCTACAGGGTGCTCTCCCAGGAGTGGCTGCCTAAAGGTGGCAGTTCCGGGCCATCCAATATATTTTCTCATTCTCTTGATAAAGGCTCATTGGGAGAGGTTAACACAATTGTTGTGGACTCTCAGCAAGGAACTTACTTCTTTCTCATAGAGAGGTTGGTAGTACTCATTGCACAGGGGAAGGGGGGGGGGGGGGGGGTTTGGGGGGGGTTTCCTCTTTTTTTTTTTTCCTTTTTTTTTTTTTTTAAGTCCTTCCAGGGTTCTTCCAATGACTTCTAAATATTTTCTGGTAGCTTCTTCTCCTTCCAGATAGTCTCCTGTGCTATAGGGTGTTAACAAGAATGGCAGTCCAAATATCATTTCATAGGGTGAAATCCCTTTATCAGACCGGGGTCTTGTTCTGATGCGCAAGAGCGCTAGGGGCAAACACTTTAGCCAATTAATTTTTGTTTCTTCGATCAATTTAGTCCATACATTTTTGAGAGTTTTGTTCATCCGTTCCACCCTCCTGGAACTCTGGGGGTGCCACGGAGTATGTAATCACCATTTTATTCTTAAAGCTTCAATTCTATTTTGCAATATTTGGACTACAAAGGGTGGACCTAGGTCTGAGTCTATGGTATTCACCATTCCCGTCTGGTTCACTTTTTGGAAAATTAAACACACTTTTGTAATCGCTTTTGCTAGGTCATATACACTTATGCACAGGTTATTTCTTAGGAAATAATCACATAGTCTTTGGACTCCCCAGTGGGTTAATTTATGTAGTTCTGTTAGCACTGTCGAGAAAGTGCTTTATTTAAAAACACCTGTCTGTCTGATGTTAACCACTCCCCTCATTGCCCTTGATTTAACTTTAAATCTTTTATAGCCTTTAATTCTTTTTCACAAAATATGGGTTCTTCTCTTCTTTCCCCCTCCTCAGGTGTGGTTTCTGCTTTAAAAACTTTTACCAGATCCCCTGGTTTGAAAGCTGCTTCCTTTGGCTGCCTTGATCAGCTAGCAAAGGTTTCACAACTTTAGGCTGAACAGTCTGGGGGGGCGTCCAGTTTCTCCCCAGTAATAGCAGCACCTTTCACTCAAAGGAACTCGAGGCCTCTCCATGCCTCCTGTCCCTGACAGTACTGGCCTATCCTTGCCTGCTCCTGGTGGTGGACTCCCCCACTCTTTTGTTACCTTAGACTGTGGGAAAGAGTTGCTTGCCCCCACACTTTCTCTGGCTATAGCAACCATGATCCTAGCCTTGGCTTTTGCTCACTCTTCTTCCCTCCTTAAATATACCTTCAATGCTTCCCTCAATAACTCATTAATGTCTTTTTCTTGCCAATCTTCAATCTTTTCCAGTTTTCTCCGTATATCAGGCCAAGATTATGTAAGTAACAAAGTAACAAACTGGACCTTTAATAGCACTTCACCCTCTTTGGTGTCTGGGTCTATTCTAGAATACAATTGAAAGTTCCGCTTTAGGCAATTAAGCCAAGCAGCAGGAGTTTCATCCTTCTCTTGTGCGCCCTCGAATGCCAATTTTGTATTAGTTCAAGTAGTCTAGGGGGTCCCACCTTTTGGCAATCTCTTTAACTTCAGGATTCACTCTTTCATTCCCCTCTTTCTTGCTCTGCAGTTTACAAATTTGCACTCCTTCATTCTTTATAGCATTCAACCAACAAGCTACATATAATAATTGCTCGGGATCAGTATCTTCTTGAGCTGTCAGATAGCTACTCAGCTGTTGACACATCCACTTATCTTTTGTCCCACACCACGGCCATCCTCCTTGCACCTCTAATTCTGGCCACGCTTCTGAACAGTAGTGAATCATCTTAACTTTATCTAATCCTTCTGTGGCTTCTATAGAGTCCCATTTCTCTAGTAGTTCCCCTAGGGGACTGTGGGGAGGTATATTCCTCAGTCTCTGGCCACTTTTCTTACTATGCCACCCTCCCAATTTTTTTGGCCTCAAAAAAATCACAAAAATGCCTTTACTCTAAAGGAAATATATCTTATTTAAGAAGTCCCGACCTCCTCCACCGAAACTCCAATTTCTCTGACCCTTTTCGTCAGGACTTTGTTGAGACCTTGGCCTCTCTTGCCAAGACTCAACAAACAAACAAAACAAAAAAAATCCTCAAGACCCTGGCCTCTGAGGTATGCCTGACTTCCTTCATCAAGACTTAGAGAGATCTCGGCCTCCTTTGCCAAGACTCAACCAACAAAACCTCGAGAACCTGGCCTCTGAGGCTGTATGCCTGACTTCCTTCATCAGGACTTTGTTTGCCTGCAGGGTTTTTAAACTTTCCTGAATCCTTCTCAGGACTTGTGAGTTTGCCTAACCTCTCTTGTCAGGACTTAAAACAAAAGTATTGCCTGATTTTCAGTTTGCCTGACCTTCCCCTGTCAGGACTTATGCTTCAGGGCTTGGAAAAACTCGAGATAGGCTTCCTCTGCCAGACCTTGTGCCTGACCTCCGTCATCAGGACTTAAAAACAAAACTGCCTGATTTTCTAAATCGCCTAACTTCCTTCGTTAGGACCT
>NW_024368408.1:0-42367 GCF_014805655.1 Passer montanus | reverse complement strand
CTGGAGACTGGATTTTGGTGCACCAAGCTCCTGATGGACCTGGATGGTCTTGGTGGGAGGAGTTCAGGCATCACCCCAAAGCAGGTTCACCTGTAGGACCAGGTGAAACATTTTGGAGAACAAATTGGAGCTCTTATTCCCCAGAGATGCTCAAAGCATAACTACCAGACCAAGGAAAGAGATGAAAAAGCACCTGGTTAAATCCAAAGTAAAATCAGTTGCATGGGACCCTGGACAAGGAAGGCAAGAAAGCAGATCATGTATTGGAAAAACTCATGCTCTTTAGAGCTCTGCTTGTATCCCACAGGAGATACGTATTTCAAGTCAGAGAGAGATTAATTAACACGCACATCTCAGCATGTGGCTTTGGTGCCCGTGTGTGCTTTTGATTTCCTGCAGCTGTATTTGACCCTCGGGAGCCCTTAAGCCTTTAAACACATCTGGGAGGCGAGAGGGGATGGGGAAGCCCCGGCAGAGCCCAGCGCTGGGTTCCGTGAACTGTGACCTCACCGTCCGTATCCAGGCAGCCGTGGAATCCTGTTCAGGGTTCCCCCTTGGTTCCAGCACTGGAATTCCTGCGGCAGTCCCAGCTGGTCATGCTGGAGGACGAGCACCATCAGGACAGCTCCAGAATTCCGCTCCAGACCGTCGGGTGAGTCTCTGCAGCTTCGCTGCGGATTTGTCCCTCACTCCTGGCTTTGCCTGCTTGGAGTCAGTGCCCCTTCAGATCACAGGTGGGTTTATTCTTGAGCAGTCTCTATCACCTTCAAATGTCATGGGACCTTCAAATGTCATCCTGTTCCATGCTCTGCCGTGGGCAGGGACACATTCCACTCTCCCAGGGTGCTGCTCCAAGCCCTGTCCAGCCTGATCTTGGACACCCCCAGGGATGGGGCAGCCACAGCTGCTCCGGGCACCCTGTGCCAGGATCTCCCCACCCTCACTGAGGAGCATTTATTCCTCACACCTAAATCAGTGGCCTATTCTGAAGTATCCAGCATATATTCAGAAGTTTGCAAGAAGAAACTGACACAGCTTTTCAGTGACACATCAAACATAATTCCCCAGGCAAAAACTTCCTCTGCTGTTTTGTATTGTTAACTATGGAGTTACCACAAGCCAGTGCATAGCAGTGGAATTTTTCTTTTCCTAAGTGAAATCACATGCTTTTTGAATTTATCACTTTATGTGCTAGTAAGCCATTAACACATATTTTAACAGAGGGATATTGCATATTCAAAATCTTTAGCATTCTCAGGTGACACTCTTCAGATTTTGTGGTTTTTTTCTTTTCTTCTGTATGACTTCAGAGTCATTTAAAGAATTTTAAAACTTCAGAGTGATGTGGATGTGACAGAAAACATTTTCATTCTCTTATGAAAGTACAATTTTTTAAAGATTTTATTTTTATTTGTGTTCATGATGAGATTTTGGTGACAGTTGCAAAGAATGGTATTATGTAAAACTAATTTCTTAGTTCTCAGGGCTAAATCTTAATGCAAAAATTCTGTGAAATTTTTGAGAGACTTACCAGCCTTTAAGATAGCAAGTGTTCTCCTAGATGGGCAACCTTGGATATTCAATCTACTTTAAAAAACATAGTACCTTCATTTATCTCCCTTAGAGGTGTGTAGAATTGTTTTGAAGAGAAGCAGATTTTGCAAACTTCTTAGGAGAATGTAGCTCAATCTACACAAACATAACATTTTTTAATTGATGCTCTGAAAACTCTGGCAGCAGATATTCTGTTCTATTTATATATATATTTATTTCTCTACAATAGTCAGGCTTAGAGGACTAGCAATACAATTCTATTTTCTAAAGCTGACGTCAAATTGCAGTTGTGGTAATTGTTCCTGTGGTAGCATGAGTGCTTAAAAAAATCAATATTTTAGTAGGTTGACAAGTAAAGCATGCCTCTGCTAGAGGCCATGATGGTTTTATGATACAGAAGAGACTAATCTTTGAAGCTTATCAAGTAAAAGTATATATGGTTAACTGTATTCTTATTTCTCCACAGTTTATGACTTAAAAAACTGCATTTAGGACACCATGAGTTTCCCCTATTCAGACAACATCTCTTCCAAGGAAGCTAATGGGTAAGGTTCAGTTCTGGATTTTTAAGTCTAGCAGTTTAATTCCTGCTTTTGTGGCTTATTTATTTCCTAGATGGCTGAAACCATACAATTCAGGCTGAGGAAGAACCAGATATGGTGTCACACATGCAAGCTGTCATAGAGTGGTCAGGAGGCAGAGGCAGTTTCTGCCAGCATGTAGGAGCACTGCCCAGGAGGCACAGGAGGGTTTTTCACACAAATTGAGGAGGTAGAGATTGGCTTGAAGTCTTACCATGACCCCTGTGTTTTACAAATTGATAAGAGTTTGATCTTTGGCACAAACTGTTTGTCTCTCTTTAGTCTGTGCAAAACTGCCAGTTGTATGGGAACAGCAAAATTCCACAAATACGGACTTTGGTTAGAAAATCAGACTGCAGTCTGCTCCCTCAGCTGCAGAAGTTTAGCAAAATGACACTGCTAGGTAGTAAATGAAAGAACATTTCTCTCAGTTGCAAAACTACTCTGCATTTTCTGCCAGCTGTGGAATTGAAGCTAGTGAAAAGCTGCTGTTCTGCAATGGTCAATGCTGACTGTAACCAGCAGACTTGTGAAGTGAACACTGAGAATTTAGGTTTGGAGCTACAAAATACCTTCTGCAATACAGAACTCAAGAGGTATTTCATCTCCTCATATGCTTTCTTGAAGATTCTTAAAGTCCTCCTAGAAATGGTGTCTTAGATGAAAGCTGTAGGTGGTAAAAAACATATTTTAGTTCAAAACCAAGAGTTGATCAGCGAGTAATATATGAAAATGGAAGTCGAAAACATTCTCTGAATTTTGTTAGACTGCAAATCTTGCATACTTTGAAACTTTCCAGGGACTTTGTGTGGTTTTGTCTTTGAATCTTCTGAGAGCTTTATAGTTGTAGCACTTCTAGTTGTTACATGAAAATGGAAGGAAAAATCTCCTACAAGTGGTAGGAAGCTTTCGTAAAGTACTGCTTTTGCTGGCCATGCTGTGACAATTAAAGAAAGTATCACAGAAACAAAAATTCTTAAGGCTACTTTCTATTTTATTTGAAAATGTTCAAGTAGACAACCAAAATGAAAGTGGTTAACATAGTAATAATGTAGCAGTTCTGTCACTGGATGGTTTGGGTTTTTTGGTTTTTTGTTTGGTTTTTTGTTGTTGTTGCTTTTTGGTTTTGGTGGTTTATTGGTTTGATTTGTTTTTGGGTTTTGGGGGTGTTTTTGAGTTAATTTTTTGTTTGGTTTGGTCTGGTTTGGTTTGGTTTTGTTGGGTTAGGGTTTTTTGATTCTATACTGAGGAAAAAAAAATAGGATTTTCAGATATATATCTTGAAGTTTCCACCAATTTCCTTGTGAGTTCAGAAACTGTGCATAAAATGTTGTTTCAAAAAGTGTCTAATGCTTTTTTTTTTGCCAATACTTAATATTATGCTCTCTGTTTTACTGCTGTCATACATCCTTTAACAGTAGTAATGTCTTTAAAGGCAAGATTTAATCTAAGTTACTGATCCCCTTGTTGATAGCATTTGTGTATCTTTGGCCAGTCAAAAAAAAACAAACTAGAGAAAACATATGTCATCAGGTAACTTTTTGGTTGTGAAAAATGGTGATTTGGCCTACACAAATCTAGGGGTAAAGTGGTCACTTTTTATTGAGAAAGATCTATTAATAAATGCCAGTATGGTGTCATTGCTGTAAAAAATACTTTATGTAGACAAAGGTATGGTATTTTAGTATTTACATTTCAGCATTATATGATACCAATTTAGTGTTTAATTTAATAATGTTTCTTATATCAGTGTATTTCACATTTATTGCCCATAAACTCTTGCACTTTTGTGTGGAGAAAATAATTATTGCAGTATTACATACTTGAAATAATGTGAAAACCAACATATATCAAATAATGGAAACATTGATTTTCAAGTACTGAAATAACTTAAAAATTTTCTAGTTTGAAGTGTTAAGTTATAATAATTTCACTGAAAATTATTTAACTAGTTAATAAATATGTATTTTAGTATACATATTTATATACATATGTATATATATGTATAATATACATATTTATGTGTGTGCACATATATATGAATTTGTCTATTCTTTGTATAAATTTTTCATTTTATATGTAGAAACTTGGTATTGACTCACTTTTATTGTTTGTGGTGCTCAAGGGCTGATTCTGCTAATTGCCAAATACATTTTATTTTAACTGAAATAGTAGTGGAAATTATGATAAAACAGGGTAGTTTGGAGGACTAAACTTTAACTTGTATTGTGTTTGTGATCATTTGCATGTCTGTAATTTGAATATATATACCTCTGAAGACAGAGTGTGTAAAACAGAGGCTTTTTTCCACATCTCTGCATTTATTTCATGACAGAGGTGGTTTTGAGATGGCAACTCATGTTAAAAAATGAGACCTTCTGTGGACACAAAGAGCTTGCCAGTTGTTTTAAGCCTCCTGGAGGTTAATTATCAAAAATGATGGATGAAAAAGAAATAATAAAATTAAGGTTGGAACTGGAGAGAGGAGAAGTTCTTCGTCAACATCTGGAGAGTGGTATGTCATTTGCTAGAAAAGAGGCTCAAATATAGATGTATTCTACAGAGGATGAGCTGTGTGATATAAAAAACAAAATTTTGGAACTGCAAGGTAATTAAAAGAAAAAAAAAGAGAAATCATAGATCAGAGGCTACGTCAGTCCCTGTCATTAAAACAGTCAGAGATTGCACAAGGCTTTACAATTACAGCCTTTTTTTAAAGTCTCTTATTTTCCCATATCTTATTCATCTGCTTCTGTAAGCTCATAAGAGTTTACAAAACCCTTGCTGTCTCATATGAATTAAATATAACCTGCTAAGCCTATCAATTCCTTTATTTTCCTCTTGCTCCTTACCTTCTGTTATTCCTTCCCTCACTCTGTACGGAATTGTAGTTAAGGTGTCCCTCTCCATTTCCTGCTTACCACTATGTGTTGGGTTGTGTTCTTAATCAGTTTTGGCTAGACGGGCTACCCTCAAATGGGTTTTTGGACATCCACAGCTGCAACTGTGCCCGCAGTTCTTCCTTTTCCATTTCAGTGAAAAAAAAAAACAACAAAGGAATCCTGTTTATTTGTTTACACTCTTTCTAAAAATTTTTTTCCCCCCCAGGAGTTCTCATAGTACTGCTTTTTTATTTAATCTTGTCAAATATTTCTAGCTTTTCATTACTCATATCTATTGTTGAAAGGTGACCCCCTGGCGGGGAGTAATGTGCTCTGACTTTATTATTCAGAATGCTGAACAATTGCTTTATCAAAACTATATTATATTACACTAATACTATACTAAATTACATACTAAAATGACACTATACTAAAAAAATACTAAAGAAAAACCTGTGACTCTCTGAGACAGGCAGGACACAACTTTGACCCAACTGGCAAAGAAATCAAAACAACCTTCACTGGTGTCCAATAACCAAATCACTTCAGGTAAACAATTTCCATAACACATTCCACATGTGCAAAAGCAGGAGCAGTGAATAGAGATAAGAATTGTTTTCTTCTCTGAGGCTCTCACTGCCTTCCCCAGGAAAATCCTTGGGAAGTTGTGCCTGCTGTTCTCTGTGAAGAGATCTGCGGCCACACATATCCGGTCTCTTTGTGTCATCTTTGGTTTTTGTTTTCATACAGAAAACGTGCATTATGACAGTAGTCTGCAGAAAGGAAGGGTTTTACCTACACATTTTTTCCCCTACTTGTTTTGCATTCAGAAACTCAAACTTTCTTAGTCCTTCTCAAACAGAGAGATTTCTTACACTTAAAAGCCAGGGAGATGCATGTTTTCCTACCTAAGTAAGTATAATACTCTTAAAATTTGGTATGGGAGATGTATTTGTGAAACTTGGGTGTTCATTGAAAAGACTGGAGCATTTCTGGAGTTTGTAACCTTACTAGGATGCAAGGAGACTTTGAAACTTGCCAGTGCACTTATATGGCCTAATAATTTTTTTTAAAAAATAATAAGAAATATACACTTTCATTAATTTGGAGAACACATAAATTAGAAAAATTTTATGGTTGTTTTAAATGTGTCAAACTATTTTTGTTTGATTCGGGTTTGTGTTTGGTTCGGGTTTTGTTTTCATATTTGTTTTCTTTGGTTTTTTGTTGGGTTTATTCCTGCTTTTGTTTTTATTGTGACAAATGTCAAAGAAGCCAAGTAGTTGTAATGTTGCTTCTCATCTCCTTTCCACTTTTTAACTTACCACTTCTTTTTTCCTGGCCTCTTGGAGCTTTGCTCACCTCATGTGGTGCTTTTGACACAATCCCAACTTAACTTCTTGGACAGAGCACCTCACTTCTGGCCTGTCTTTAGTATTTTCTCCAAACTCTTGTTCTGCTGTCCTTCTTGAGGCTTGACTTCCTGACATCTGACTGCTCTTCCCTATCATTGTGTCCAATGTGTGTGTTCTTTTTTTTTTTTTTTTTTTTTCTTTTTTTTTTTTTTTGTAAACATCAGTACTCAATGAAAAATACCAGGAGAAAGCAGCAGAGACTGAGAAGATGGTTCAAAGTGCTCAGCGGCAGTGGGAAGAGGAGCAACAAAGATTTGTTGTGGAGAGGGATAACACCCTAAGAGAACACCTTGCTAGAATGGAATTCCTTGTTAAAGAAAAAACTGAAACAGAAATGGCTTGTAAGGTATAATGTATTAATAGATGGAAAGTTCCATGAGATGCTAGCTGAAAGATTTTTTGGTGCAAAGTGTGTGGTGGGTTGGAGTTTTCGTGGTTCAAGGGGGAAAAATCTCCCCCAGACAGTTAAATGCTGCAGAATAGTTCTGAAGATTACAGCTTTATGGAGTTACACTTAGTGTGTACTGCTGGTTTGGGGCTTTGATGGAACCTGGCTGTTTGTCACGGTGAACACGTAAGCCAAGTTATCAGTACACAGTGCTAGTGACAAACAGAGGAGCTTGTGGACAGGACCTAAGGTCCTTCTCAAAACAAGCAGAAACACAAGCCAGTTTTCATTCAAAGCTGATTCTTGTAAAGATAGGGCAGGATATAGGCTGTGAAGAAGCCTACTTTTAGACAGAGTTTTCTTTTTACGTTGCCAGGTGCAGCAGGGTAAGCTCTGAGTTCTGGCTAACAGTAAGGGGCTGAGTTAGTTTGAGGAGGCTCTGGAAGGGTATTGCCTTCTGTTGTGTACAGTGTTTTGTAGAACTACCTTCAGAGAGTTTAATGCTGCAGCAAAATATCAGTGTTGAAAAAGTATGTTATGCTCTGTCAAGTGATGTTTGTCCTTGAAAAAGGATAAAAGGAGCAGTGTATGGCTCAGGACATTGTGTTCTCTGTCAGTTCCCTGGCAGTGTTCTCTGCCAGTGGCTGTAGGGGCTTTGTTGGTCAATGTATTAAAGCTACAAAATTGTAGGAAATGTAATGAACATGAGTTGACTAAGATTGCCATGAATACATCGAGCTCATTAAACAGGTCTGAGCTGTAGGGTTTCAAAAGTCTTTCAGAATTTTCAAAACTCTCTGAAATGAAAATGTGATTCACTGCGAGGTGCCAAACCCTAACCTGCCTTCAGTAGTTAAAATGTTAAATTTTTCACTCTGTTTTTGTAGCTGTTTTCCTGCCCATCAACCTATAGTTATGTTATGTTTAGTTGTGAAATCCCGGGAAATAAAAAAGTGTTACATCTGCACTTGACTGCATTAATTGTTGCTTGAAAGCTTAATTAATTTAAACTTGTCAGATAAACATCAGAAATATCTGGGTTTATAAATTATTACTTTGAATGCATTGCAGTCTTTTGTGTTGTGTATTTACAGGCCTGTATACCATCAGTTTCATTTTTAAGGGGTGAAACCTCTGAGTTAGGCTATGAGTGCCTTGTGTTTGATTAACAAAATGTGGAGCATCAGTTCTCAGGAAAGGTGGATTCACAGGTGGATGCTGCGAGCCTGACCTGAGACTGGTGTTTGAACTGCAGATGGGAAGAGGTTTATGTCACTGGGAAAGTACTCTTAGCAATACAGAGGTATAGAGGGAGTATTTGTGCAGGATTTGTAATTTTAAAATTTTTTTTATTTAAGCATGTTAAGCAGATAGATCTTGTGGGAGGAGGCACAGCTTAAGCCTTTTGGCTGATGCTGTTGTGGAGTAGGTTTTGGTAAGCTCTGTGCTGTGACTTCTCTTTAATAGGCCTTCCACAGATCTATTTCTCAATTATTTTCCTTTTGTGAATGTGTGAGCTTATACAGAGTTTGAATGTATTGCCAACAACTCGTATGTTAAAATCTTTGATTTATTTATTTATTTTTCAGTTAATGTTTCCCTAACTGAAGTGCTTAGAGTCAGGATTCAGTCTCACATACTTGCTACTTCACTTTACCTGTCCAAAATTAATGACTTCCCTTGTATCTGTGTAATCTTAAGTGTCTTAAATTACTTTTAATATTAATGTCTTTTTCTTGATGTTTGTTGCATCACTTGAAGGCAGGAGTCATTTTGGGGTGTATTGTTCTTTTCAAATCAGTCATCAGTCAAAGTGAGAAGATGTTTTTGATAGGAAAGTGTGTAGTTAAAATTGCATGTGAATTTCTACTATAGCAGCTCTGTAGTTACTGCTTTTGCTAAAAGCATTTTTTCAACTGAAATACCATGTCCAGGCCTTTATGTGGAGATAGGTACCTGTGAGTATAAAAAATGAGCAAGGACATAATCCTATGTCAATTTCTTTAACTAAAGAGAAAATGTTACTTTAATATTCTAGATATATAATTGTTTCCTTTTATTTATTTATTGATATGAGTTTTCACTGTTTCAAAGTCCAAGTAGTACAGGTACCAGAGGTTGGTTTTTGGAGACCTAATATACTGAAGAAATAAAGTTGTTTTTGCATGATGTTCTCATCTTTCTGGACTTAAATATTTCCAAAATGTACTTTTCTTTTGTGAATGTGTGAGCTTATACAGAATTTAAATGTATTGCCAACAACTCGTATGTTAAAATCTTTGATTTATTTATTTATTTTTCAGTTAATGTTTCCCTAACTGAAGTGCTTAGAGTCAGGATTCAGTCTCACATACTTGCTACTTCGCTTTACCTGTCCAAAATTAATGACTTCCCTTGTATCTGTGTAATCTTAAGTGTCTTAAATGACTTTTAATATTAAAGACCTTTCCTTGATGTTTGTTGCATCACTTGAAGGCAGGAGTCATTTTGGGGTGTATTGTTCTTTTCAAATCAGTCATCAGTCAAAGTGAGAAGATGTTTTTGATAGGAAAGTGTGTAGTTAAAATTGCATGTGAATTTCTACTATAGCAGCTCTGTAGTTACTGCTTTTGCTAAAAGCATTTTTTCAATTGAAATTCCATGCCCAGAACTTTATATGGAGATAGGTATCTGTGTGTATAGAAAATGAGCAAGAACATAATCCTACATCAATTTCTTTAACTAAACAAAAATGTTATTTTGATACTCTGGATATGTAATTGTTTCCTTTTATTTATTTATTATATGAGTTTTCACAGTTTCAAAGTGCAAGTAATTCAGATACCACAGGTTTAGGAGATCTAATAAACTGAACAAATAAAGTTGTCTTTGCATGTTATCATCTTTCTGGACTTAAATATTTCCAAAATGTACTTTTAGGCAGATACAGTGAAAATAAAGGAAATGGAGGAAAATGCAGCAAGACTAGCACATATAGACTGTAAATACATTACAGAAATCACACAGGTAAACTTTTAGTTAAATATTTGGTAGAAGTTTACCATGAAACAGAAGATGAACATGCAAAGGTACAATCTCTGAAAAATGCTAAGACTTCCTTGCTCCAGTGAAAACATTGAGTGGATTTTTTGCAATGAGTGTCAAAAGTGTAAATGGTAATAGAGAAATATCTCCTTTTTTCAGGGGAGTATCAAGTTAATAGAAAAAATATTAAAACAAAATGTCACATTCTTATGTTTGAGAATTCAAAGTAGCATTGAAACAGTGAGGGGAAAGGAAATGGTTCACAATAGTTAAATTGCTAAAATATTCTGTCGTATATCTTTGGGACGGGCACTTGTTAATTTCGGAGGTACAGTGCATATATCCAGCTTCTCTAGGTGTGAGATATTAATGCATCCTGAGACTTCAGTTCCAAATTTTAGATGACTACATTTCAGCTTCAGAGCTATTATATCTGTAGTTCCCAGAGATGTTTGACTACATGAAAAACTGTAATATGTATACTTCAATATTAAATTCTTGTGTTATTCAACTGTATCACAGAGGGTTTGATCCATTTAAGCAATTAGGATTTATTTTAAAAAAACAAGTGTGAAAAACCTGTAAGATAATTGCTGAGTGATCTCATACTGACTAACAAAGCCTTCATACTGGACTTTTGAAAAACTATATGAGAAAATAAAAAGGAATATCATCTTTTTTTTTTCTTGTTTTCTGAAGAACACTAACAAGCATTGCCACTTGTTCAGTCAGTTTTCTTATGCCCTTCTCTAAGTAGAGGCACATAGATTTCTGAGGTGATGATTAAATAAGTTGTGATGATTCAGTTTTTTGATTCCCTCTCTACTTTTACAACATGCAAAGGAACTGGAAGGGTAACATGCCTGGAAGTTAGAGATTTATCTTTTATGGGTGAAGAACTGGGAAGGTTTTCTTCTTTGTTTATGTACATGAACAAACTCCACATGAGCTTTGTTCTGAGTGCAAGTGTAGCTTTTTCTGTTAATCCTACCCTTTTATGAGTCTACTGAATGAAGAGAATTCCCCTGGAAAACTTCAGTAACATAAATAATTGAAAACAGGAAAATCCGAACACCATGAAAAGACAACAAAATGTGCTTTTGGTCAGCATATCTATTTCTTTCTGCTTTGAACCCTATGTATTAATACATTTTTACATGTGTTCAATGCTTTCTAATTCCATATGGAATTAGTAGAATATATACACCTGCAAAAAGCAGAACAGAACAGACAAATAAAATCAGGATCTTCTTTTTCCTTTCTGGAAGGATAGCAGCTTCTTCCATGCAAGCATTAATGTACTAAAAGACGTGCTGGCCTAGTTAGCCTGAAAAAGTCATTTCATCAGGCACAAAATGAATACATAGAGAGAAAAGCAACTGTCTGCCCTAACTACAGGCATTAATGATTGCCATTTATAACTACGAAACAGAATTACAAGCTGAAAATATTCTACTATAAATTGCTAAAATATTCTGTCGTATATCTTTGGGACGGGCACTTGTTAATTTCGGAGGTACAGTGCATATATCCAGCTTCTCTAGGTGTGAGATATTAATGCATCCTGAGACTTCAGTTCCAAATTTTAGATGACTACATTTCAGCTTCAGAGCTATTATATCTGTAGTTCCCAGAGATGTTTGACTACATGAAAAACTGTAATATGTATACTTCAATATTAAATTCTTGTGTTATTCAACTGTATCACAGAGGGTTTGATCCATTTAAGCAATTAGGATTTATTTTAAAAAAACAAGTGTGAAAAACCTGTAAGATAATTGCTGAGTGATCTCATACTGACTAACAAAGCCTTCATACTGGACTTTTGAAAAACTATATGAGAAAATAAAAAGGAATATCATCTTTTTTTTTTCTTGTTTTCTGAAGAACACTAACAAGCATTGCCACTTGTTCAGTCAGTTTTCTTATGCCCTTCTCTAAGTAGAGGCACATAGATTTCTGAGGTGATGATTAAATAAGTAGTGATCGTTCAGTTTTTTGATTCCCTCTCTACTTTTACAACATGCAAAGGAACTGGAAGGGTAACATGCCTGGAAGTTAGAGATTTATCTTTTATGGGTGAAGAACTGGGAAGGTTTTCTTCTTTGTTTATGTACATGAACAAACTCCACATGAGCTTTGTTCTGAGTGCAAGTGTAGCTTTTTCTGTTAATCCTACCCTTTTATGAGTCTACTGAATGAAGAGAATTCCCCTGGAAAACTTCAGTAACATAAATAATTGAAAACAGGAAAATCCAAACACCATGAAAAGACAATAAAATGTGCTTTTGGTCAGCATATCTATTTCTTTCTGCTTTGAACCCTATGTATTAATACATTTTTACATGTGTTCAATGCTTTCTAATTCCATATGGAATTAGTAGAATATATACACCTGCAAAAAGCAGAACAGAACAGACAAATAAAATCAGGATCTTCTTTTTCCTTTCTGGAAGGATAGCAGCTTCTTCCATGCAAGCATTAATGTACTAAAAGACGTGCTGGCCTAGTTAGCCTGAAAAAGTCATTTCATCAGGCACAAAATGAATACATAGAGAGAAAAGCAACTGTCTGCCCTAACTACAGGCATTAATGATTGCCATTTATAACTACGAAACAGAATTACAAGCTGAAAATATTCTACTATAGAAACCTAAAGTGCTTGCTAGCTGTTGTAGGAGTTTTCCTTTTTATTTGTATTCCTTAGTAAAATATATGTTATACATGACAAGAATTTGATTCCATTCACAATCAAGATTTCTGGTAATGGAAACAGTATTTAATGGCATACTCAAAATTAATGTTATGTTAGTAAAAGTTTTAAAAAAAGGATTGTCTCACTGTTGCATTCATAGAGCTGGTTGTTTTAATTGTTTTACTCAAAGGATTTCAAACCACAGGACTGTCCTGAGCAGGTAATAAAAATAGTCATTTTTGGAAGATTTGTATTAGTGGTTTCCTTATGAGATCAGGTATTTCTTGCCTTGGATGGCTTTGCATTTTTCCCAAAGCTGTTTGTATTTGTTGGGAAGCAGGAGTTCCTGTATGTGATCCTGTTTACTCATTGAGACAGCTTTGATTTTGCTTCCCAAGATGAAAAAGCAGAAGACTGTAGCAGAAACTAAGTAAAGATAACTTCTAATATTTTGCTGTTGGTCTTTGCTATACCCATGCTTAAATTGTGTAAAAATGTCAGTGTGTTCTGTTACCTTCATTTTCCCTTCCTGCTTTCCTGACCTATACAGTATTTTTTTCATATTTTATGCCACTTTTATGCTCCCTGAATATGTTCTTTCTACCCCAGTCTGATAACATTATATTCATTTCTGACTTTGCTGATACAGTGGTTTATATACTTTGTCCTCATGGCATTTGAGAAACAGCTTTCTATTACCTTAATCAAAGTTTCTAAGTCATTTGTATGTACTAAAAGTATGAGGAATTGAATTTCTACTGCATGCTGTTGTTGCTAAAATTTATTTATAGCCTGAATCAATTTATTATACCACTGATTAAAATCACTGTCAATAAATGAGGCATGGATTGTGGAGTTTGATAAGTTGTAGGCCTATTTTGGCCAGCTATTTAATCATATATAACCCATGCAAAACAAATTTTAAAAATAATTTAGAGTGTGTTGCGCTACCAAGCCAACTGGACAGTTTTCTGTGTGCTGTGCAGGTGTTGGGGCACAGTTTGGATGCACCTCAGAGTATTAACATGGGTGAATTAATTGCATCTGCTAAGAGCATGGATATTTTTATCTGTGCCAGGTCATGGTTGTGGCCCCAGCCCCCAGGACTGGGATTTACTCAAATACTTTATATACTGTGTCTAATTAGATAAATTTTGTTTTCTTATTATCTATTATTATCTAATTAGATAAATCTGTTTTCTTACTCTGCTGTAATATTATGCAATAGTATGGCTGCAGTGATTAGAAATGAACTGAGGAATTTTGTAAAGCTGTGAGAATGAACTTTGAGGGCTTGTCTTCAGCTGCATGCAGCACTGCTACTACACATATGATGCAGGGCTTTTGATTTTAACATTGCCCAGCTACAGCAATTAATTTTCCTTTGTGTTCCAGAGGGAGCTGTCCATCCTCCTGAACTTGTACCAGAGCATGGCAAATGCCCACGTGCTTGCCAAACAGACAAATGTCCCCTTGGAAGAGTTACCTTGGACAGAGTTTTGTGCACTCTTGCATGAGAATGTTGAAGCCCTGATCTTGAACTTCCACAAGGCTAACGAGAGGGTGAGTGTCCCCAGCCACCAGCTGCCCCTGCTGAGCTCAGTGACATTTGTTCACACTGCAGTCTCATTAAAAAGGAGTGATATTCATCCCTGCAAAAGGATTTGGACAGTAACTGAATTATGGCTTGTCCACTGCTCAGTTTGATGCTGTTGCTGTGGGCCTTTAGATGTGAGTGGAGTGTGCATCAAGTGCCTCAGCTCCACCTTCTGTGCCGGACATTCTGAAAGGGATATCTGATACTAGCCACAGGGACCTACTTAAAATATAGTAAATTCATCTTACTGATAAAGAAATTCACAGAATGTACTAATTTACAGTCATAAAGCAAGTCTTTATTTGACCATAATCCATAGGCTTACTCCGGGAATACCACCTTTTAATTATGTGTTTATGATTCAGATGTACTATTTGAAAGAATGCCAGTGTGGGTTTTTTTGTTTAATTGTGACTTTTGGATTAGGACATTTTTATTCAGGAACACAATAGAAATACCTATTATCAAACATGTCAGTATTTGTGTGAAGGAGGGGCTGTACTTTTCTGAGTGGTATTAATGCAAGTGAGCTTACATGGCCTTTCTTCCCAGAAAACCTTGTGTTTTTAGGAAAAAACCAAACCTTTTAAAATAAGTCAGCTGGCTTCAGAGACTAAGCTAAGAGTGGCTAAGCCACTCTTTAGGGTTTCACTTTGTGTTCTGGTTTATTTCTCTTTTGAAGTAGGTGAGGGAAGGGAAGGGAAGGGGAGGGAAGGGAAGGGAAGGGGAGGGAAGGGAAGGGAAGGGGAGGGAAGGGAAGGGAAGGGGAGGGAAGGGAAGGGAAGGGGAGGGAAGGGAAGGGAAGGGGAGGGAAGGGAAGGGAAGGGGAGGGAAGGGAAGGGAAGGGGAGGGAAGGGAAGGGAAGGGGAGGGAAGGGAAGGGAAGGGGAGGGAAGGGAAGGGAAGGGGAGGGAAGGGAAGGGAAGGGGAGGGAAGGGAAGGGAAGGGGAGGGAAGGGAAGGGAAGGGGAGGGAAGGGAAGGGAAGGGGAGGGAAGGGAAGGGAAGGGGAGGGAAGGGAAGGGAAGGGAAGGGGGTGAATATTGTTGGCAGTGTTTGTAGGGCTTGTGTCTTATTGTGTTTGCTTTTTAATTAAGCATTGTTATTGAGACTGATTGTGAGGTCTCCAGGGCCTTCCTCATGCACTAAGCATCTTATTCTGGGATTTTAGACTGTGTTGTAAAACACTTTCCTACAGTTCAGTGTGAACTATCTGGAAGTGTCTTGGTGATATTTTCTAATAACAAAGTGCAGGTGTGTGCATTTGGAGATCATTGTTGGCTTGGTTCATTCCTCCATTTAGTTTGCATGGGAGGTGCAGTGTTAAATCACAACAGTGAATCCCTTCATGTTTGTTGAAAACACATCATAAACTTATGTTTTTGTAAGGAAAATATTCTCTATGTTAGAATTCTCTGAAATTGTTTCAAAACTTAATAATAATCTGGAATGTCTTGGTTTAAAAAAAAAACCCAAACCCAAACCCAAAAACCACAAAACCCCCAAACAAAACAAAAAATTAAATGCCTTTTTTTTAAATTATTGTTTGCAATAATCACAAACTTCTAAAGGATATACTTGAATTACTGATTTACTAAAATTTACTAAATTTACTAATATAATAAAATTTAAAACAATTGTTTAAAAATGTTTTAAGTGTCTGGCTCAGATTTCCTACAAAGAAGGTTACAAATATCGGCAAGGAGGTATAAAGATGGCAGAACCAAAACCAAATTAAATAATTTGTCTCAAAATATATTTCAGTTTTGTTTTGAGAACCAAGTAATCAATCTGCTATGATAGAGTTTTACTTATTTTTAATGAAAATATTGAAGAAATCACAGTTTACATTTTATGCTGGAATAGTCTGTCCTTAACTTAAAGTGAAAAAGTAAATAATAATTTCTTCTTAAATGCTTGTCACACAGATAGCTCATCTAGAATATATTTGCAAGCACAAGACTGACACCATGAACTTTCAGCAGAACCAGGAGGATGCTTTTAAGAAAATGTCTGAACAGTTAAAAGCACAGGAACATTTCTGGCAGAAAGAAAAGCAATATCTTGAAGAGAGGTACTCAAATCGCCTTGCAGAAATTCAAGCCAGAGCACAGGTATGGTGCTGTGAACTTCTAATTTTTTTCCCCTTGTAACATTTAATGAATTATTTCAGTAGTTTAAGCCCTTTAGCAGTTTAAGGTCATTTGGAATTAAAGTATATTTTTAAAGTAAAAAAATACAGACAACAAACTAGCCCATCACTGTGATAATATTAACATCACTTAAAATAAGAAATACATTACTTTGATGAAGTATTTGTTGAAGAGAATTTGGTCTACAGCCCCAGCTGAGAAGCCTGATTTCATCTACAGTTGGTAGTATTTTTTTCTGAAAATCTGTCTTGGTTTGAAAAGACAGGAGCCTGTGAAGGAAGGCAAAAGCCTCCTGTGAAATGGAGAAGGTAAAACCCCTCCCTCCGAATTATCACAACTTCAGAATTAAAAAGGGCTCTCAGGCAAAGATATGGGAAACGGGAATAACAGTTCTTTACTGGAAGAAAAAAAACCTAAATAACAATGTAATTTAGCACAAGCAATACAACCACTGGCAGAGTGAGAAAAAACCTGACACCCTGAGAAGTCAGGGTGCTGATAGCAGTCCAGCCAAATGGTGGCTGCTCCTCCTGGAGCGGCGATCTGCAGAAGGGTGTAGATCCCTTCTGAAAATGCGGCGAAGGAGCAGCTGGGCCTTGGTTCCTGATTCCTCTCGTAAATCCAGCGAAGAAGGCTGTCTGTGGTCTCAGAAATGCTTGTTTTATGGTGGCAGGGATGCTTGGCTCCTCCCTCTGGGTGGAGCATCTCCCAATGGGATGATGTAACTAATCTTACCAGCCACAGTGAGTAATTCAATAGCCCATTAGCAGGCCATTGTCTTCTTCTTCATTTTTCTCCAGCTTCAGCTGGTAGCGGTTTTGACCCCATCATCTTTTAATCATCTGGCTTCTAGCTTCTTTTATTACATGGTGTCTTGGTTTGAAAAGACAGGAGTCTGTGAAGGAAGGCAAAAGCCTTCTGTGAAATGGAGAAGGTAAACTCCCTCCCTCCGAATTATCACAACTTCAGAATTAAAAAAGGCTCTCAGGCAAAGATATGGGAAACGGGAATAACAGTTCTTTACTGGAAGAAAAAAACTAAATAACAATGTAATTTAACACAAGCAAAACAACCACTGGCAGAGTGAGAAAAACCTGACACCCTGAGAAGTCAGGGTGTTGATAGTAGTCCAGCCAGATGGTGGCTGCTCCTCCTGGAGCGGCGATCTGCAGAAGGGTGTAGATCCCTTCCGAAAATGCGGCGAAGGAGCAGCTGGGCCTTGGTTTCTGATTCCTCTGGGAAATCCAGCGAAGAAGGCTGTCTGTGGTCTCAGAAGTGCTTGTTTTATGGTGGCAGGGATGCTTGGCTCCTCCCTCTGGGGGGAGCATCTCCCAATGGGATGTTGTAACTAATCTTACCAGCCACAGTGAGTAATTCAATAGCCCATTAGCAGGACATTATTTTCCTGGCAGTGTCATTGTTCTTGAAAGAGATAAGAAAAACTGCCTAACCCCCAACATATGGCAAAAATAGAATACATGCTTATTTTACAAGCCAGGACATTATATAGCCCATTAGCAGGAGATTATCTTCCTGGCAGTGTCATTGTTCTTGAAAGAGATAAGAAAAAACTGCCTAACCCCCAACAGATGGCAAAATAGAATATATGTTTATTTTACAAGCCAGGACAGAATGTTAAGGATGTCAGATCAAATTTTCATTTTCCAAGAATTACTGAGGGCAGCAGCCACTTTTTGAGCATCATCATTTGCAGAGATTGTATGGAGTAACAATAATGTGGTGTTACCTGCAGATAAATTTAATTACATATGTACTGACCCTAAGAACAGTGGTAGATTTCAACAGTGTTAAGCGACTCTGCTTTACTGATACTACAGTGAGAAGTGGTTTTAAAGTGTAAAACTGTCACTACTTGTTAGATGGGTTATTTGCAATTAAAAATGTTCCCTGTTATTCCACAGCTACCATTTACTGTCTTTATCATCACATTCCTTCACACCTGTTTCAATTAAAAGCGTTGTGAATAAAGGAAATAGATGTCCCTTGTTATTTGTGAGTTACTGCAAATTACTTCGCAGAATTATGCTGTATTTGATGCAATTTCAGGACTGAAAGTCTTTGCATGCTGAAAAATTTAATCTGTCTAGTTTCATGTTCCAGACTTCCTTATGTTTTTCCTTTTGCTTACACTGGCTTTCTGCTCGGTAGGGCAGTGTTCTCTCTGAAATTGGAAGATGTTATTACTACTGTTACATCAACTCCTAAAATTGTATTGTGGGCAGACAAGTGGTGTTGGATCTTCTGTGAGCTGTCACGGTGTTGGGGGATTTGTCAGAAATGAGGAGTCCATCTGCAGTTGATGATCATGTAAATTTCCCTCCTACCATTGCATTGGTTTCATATATCTGGTTCTGTAATTGCTTACCAAAAGAGGTACTTTCATCACCATTATTACTAACAATTTTCACTCCTTTAATGCATCATTAGAATAGCAAAACTAAGAATTTTGGTTTTGCTCTTGTCTAGGTAAAAACCATCTAGTTAATATTTCTTACATGTTTGTTTGGTCTGTTTCTGTTGCAGGAATGTGAAGAAACGGCCCACAAAAACAGGGGGAAACTGTATGGCCTTGAACAAATCTGCGAGCAACTGGCCCAGGAAAACAATTCCATGAAAAATACATTATTAGATGCTTTCAAGGCACGCTCATCCCTGCTGGCAGCCTGTGCGCTGCTGTCAGGGGCCCTGTGTCCCCTCTACGGCCGACTGAGCGCTATGTCTTGCCAAAGAGACATTCTCCAGGAGCAGGTGAACCAGCACCAATTATTGAACCAGAAGATCATCAGGCTCCTTTGTGGTCTCCCTACTATGGTGGAAAGCAACGATGAAGGCAGGCTGAGGCAGAGAAGAGCCAAGAGCCTGGTTTACGTGTTCCGAAGGGCTGTGATTGCAGTTCTGGCTGCTAACAGGCTGAGGGCTCTGGCCAGATATTCTTGTACCTTTTTCGTCTGGACAGATGGCTCCAGAGGAAGCAATGGAATTCAAGTTTGTGTGGGAGAATCCAGAGGCAGGCATATGTCACGTAAGTGAAATGTTCTTAAAGTGTCATGTCAAATTACATGCTTAGGGAATAACAAAGACCAATATTATTGTTATTGCTGGGGCATAAAGATATATTTAATGACATTCTGACAAATGTTATTTATGGATTAAATCCATAAATAGATTTATGTTTTTTATGTTTCTTTATGAATGTATTTCACTCTAATAGCAAGTGCCTGTTCTTATGTTAAGCGTTGCAAGTAAAATTGCAATTATGCACATGAACTCAACTCAACACTATCTGATATCCTTGATATTTGTGATTTGTGTTTCTAAATGATTAACTGTCTTTTTCTTTTTTTTTTTTTTTGGAAAAGGTACTTCCTCTTTTTAAATAATTTTTAATACTTATTTCCTACTAAAACCCACAAAATTGCTTTCTAATTCAGGTAAAATATTAGCATAGGATTTTTAAATTTTCTTTGGAGATGATGTCTACTTGCCCCTTTCTGTTGCCGGAGCAGTTTATACTTCCCTCTAGAAGGATAAACAGTATCAAAAATGTTTTCGAAATGAGAAGATTCATCTACTTTTTTTTTTTTTTTTAGTAATTCTGGAAGCATGCTTAAAAGCCCTTAAATTCTCCTGACTAATTTGTTATTTATATGCTTATTTTTGGTTAATTTCTGAAAGAGCTGAAGATAGCAGTGTGCCATATCTTAGTGATTTACTTATCCTGCTAGCTGCAATTCTGGTTCACAGGTTTTGAAGAGGAAGGAGTTGACTGTGATGAAGCACTTCACTGGTTGAGTAGCTCTAACCTTTATACTGCAATAATCAGCTCCATCTCAGAACTGGAACATGTTCTCAGCAAACAAGGTAATTTTAACTGCATATTGTTGTAGCAGAAATATATATTTAAAAAATAAATAAGTCAGGGTCGTTATATCATTTCCATTTTATGATTTTATCTAAACTATTCTGGATCATAGCTCTGAAGAGACATTTCTGAATATTTATGTTAGACACCTTTGACTAGAGGTTATGTCCTGAGCTAGTCAATACAAATTTTAGTGGGGCTGTTTCCCTGAAGGAGTGATTTTATTGCAGGGTAAAATAATAACTCTATTTAACATTCTCTGAATAATCACATCTCTGTACTGTTGGAATTAATTAATTAAAGATTAATTTTCTTTAACAGCTGATAGGTTATTTTATCCTTTCAGTATATAGAGCCATAGAAGCAGAAGGCTGGAAAGTGTCTCTGGAGTTTATTTACAGTGAGAGCTGATACAGGCTCCCTTGGTTCATCTGCATTGCTGCCATCCCTGGTTCTTTATTAACCTCTAGTTTAGAGTCCCCACATTTTTGTCACAGAACAAATGATATTTAGAAAAGGGACAATTTATGTGAATAAAGGGAAATGGCAGGAGAAAGACAAGGTGATGCATTTTCCAGAAGCTAAACACTAAATTGGTATAAAAGTTGCCATTGAATTAAATGTGTTTAGATTCAGTTTCAGGCACTTTCTTCTTTGATCATGCTGCTTTCAATAAATTGAAAATTAAAAAACATTGTTTGAACAGTGTTTCAGATTCAGTATTCTGTGTTTCAGAATATTGACAGGTTCCATCCTCTGTAAGTGAAAAAGAACATGATATTATACAAGAAATGGGAACTAATAACCTGCTCGATGTTTCCTTTGTGTTGTTGTTTCTTAAAGATGCACACCTCTGGCCTTCTGGACACTCACTTATCAGTACAGCCAGGAGCTGCTTTGCAAAACTGATGGGCAACCTGAGCGTACTGATGGAGACAGCTCAAGGGAGCATTCACAGGTGCAGAGCTTACCTGGAGAGGGACTCCCTGATACAGAGGCTGGCTCGTGGGCTCAACAGAGTAAATGTCCAGGCCCTGGAAGCTGGATTGTATGACAGACTGCCCAGCACAGTAAGCAGATTTACAGTTCTCCTTCATGGAAACAGAAGGTTTATAGCAACAGTGAAGCTCCCTTGATAGCAGCATTTGTTTTGCTTCAGGCTGGTGATGAGTCAATGACAATGAAGTAGCACTATATAGACACTCAGAAGTTGATTTGTCACACATTAGGATGTGAATAGGTCTTTTCTTTTGTTGACAAACAATTTTTGGAGGAGGTTTAGTGTATCCAAGTAAAAGGTCTTTTTTCAAGTTCTATCAGATCTGTATCAGCTTATAAAAACAAATTTGTTTTTGTCTTGATGTAAAAGATTGCTTTTCCTTATTGTTTTCTATTTTCTCATGTTTACCATCCTTTCTTTCAGTAAAGATAACCTTCTTCCCTTTAACCAAAATAAAAAAATAAACTCTTTCTCTCATAATCTTTTGTAGTAGACTTTAGTTGAAAATAATACTTCTTTGTAAACAGAATTTGCAGTAACCCTGGTAGGTGACATGTTCAAACTTTTCTGTATGTCTTTTAGAGATGGAGGAAAAAATGATAGTTTTGTCTTAATTTTCTTGGGTCTTAAATATTATTCATTTTATTGCTAAAATACCAGATTTTGTAGCACACCAATTTGTTTTTCTTTGCTGACAGAGAAACATAGCAATCTTGCAGCAAGAAATATTTAGATTTTCACAAAAGCTTCATGCAGCAGAGGCAGAGTCCCACACACTGCACCTGCAGCTTGCAGAATGCAGATGGGCTTTCAATGAGATGCAAAAAGATGCTGAAAAAGCCCAGAGACTGCAGGAGCAATTAAATGAACTTCAGCATGTAAGTACATTTGATTTGGAGACTCTCCTGCTAAAAGAGATTCTCCTTTATGCACATTTTTTGATTTGTGTTCTTGTGGAAAACAAACATAAAACTGATTTACTTTCAATAGAATTTTCCAGAAAACTGCACTTGTAAATGTCACTAAACTAGAAGACAGATGTATTTAGAAATATCCCTTTTCCACTGGAGTTTACTTTTGATTTGTAGAAGGAGGTATACTGTATAAATTACAGTTTGGTCTTCAGCAACCCAGCTTCTCACATTTGTTGGAAATGTTGATGTGATTTATGTATCCTAAAAGAAGATTTCACTTCAACAGAGAAAACTCAGCTGGAATGAGGGTATTCAGTAAGAATGTTCATGAGAAGTTAATGAAACATAAATATAGCAGTTTAAACTCTTGTTGGATGTTGATGAATGTTATAATAAGTGCAATGAAAATTTTAGTGGATCTGTTTCCCCAAAGAAGTAATTTTGTGGCAGGGGGAAAACAGCCTTTTCCTACATTCTCAGTAGCACAAATGCCCAAAATTCCCCTGACTCTTTTGCTGTTTTTCATTGACTTACTGAAACACTGTGGGTTCCCTGACCTGAGGCCTAGTTGGTAGAACCTGTCAGGGTGTCCCAGTCCAAACACTTCCAAGCAGAGACTATCTGCTAGATGATGTCTCACCCATTGTCCTTCCTAGCTAGTAAAATAGATATATTTTTTTTATTCAAAAATATCTAATCATCTTCAGTTTTGTTATTAACAGGTTCTTTTCCCTTAGTGTTTTGGTTCAGTTAGATGAAAATTATAATATTTCAGATTGTAGTTCAAATGCAGATGACTACTTTCCTTGAAGAATAATTTCTTGTTTCTGGAACAGTTTCTGGATGAGAAGAACAGTCCACAAAGGTGTTTACAAGGGTTAATAAGTTATCCACTAAAGTTTTGAACATTGATCTGCATATTTTTCCTTCTAAATATTAAAGTTTTGCATCCAAGAGTGCTAATTTGAGTAGAATAATGAATGCCAAGACTTTACATGAATGTTCTTTATAAAAAACACAGCAATAATTAACTGGTCTGTCATTTTATTGTTCAGTGATATGTCTTCATGTTAAAAAAAACCCTCAATACTAATCCTAAGCATGCATTTGTTTTAGTATTTGATATGTTTGCATGTGGAACTCACTCAGTGGTAGGGAAACCACTGAATATAGCTACAGAATCAGGCACAACTTGTTTCTCTTTCCAGAGAATCAACAAAGACAATATACACGAGGAGTTAGAGAATGCTTTGCAGCGTGAGCACGAGGCAAGATTGCTTCTAGAAGAGCACCAGCGACGGCTTCAGGAGCTGAGTAGCAGACTGGAATCACTCTCATTTACTGACATAGATAAAAGCCAAGTCTCCAATTTACCTCTGATGGTAAGATTATTCTTCTGGAACAGTCACCAGAGCTTTACCTTTCATTAAATAAGCCAAATAGTGCAGTCCTTCTGTAAATAAAATAACAGGAGTAAATACACACACACTACTCAGTCTGCTGGAATTTTAGGCTACTGACAAAACACTTCAAAGGCTCCTTTTTTTTTTTTAAGCTATGGATGTTTTGTTTTTAACAATTTAAGAAAAAGTCTTCAATGGGTGTTTGTTTGGGGTTTTTTACCTACAATAATTTTGTTTTCTAAAACGTATTTATACATAGCAAATATAATGAAAACTGAGGGGGTTCTGAGTGATCAATGCTTTTGGTAGGAAATTCATAAAACCTTAATATGCAGTGGTCCAAATCTACTTCACAATCGATTTGTCTTTCACGTTGGTCAGTGGCCAGTGGCGTAAAGAGAAGTTTATTTGGGCTAAAGAGAAACTCGGCTCTCTGTCTGCTGGCAGAGCCTCCCTAATGCAATGGAGGAGCTGAGGAAAAGAGAGCAAGTCCTGGATCACCTGAAGAGACTCCTGAAAGACATGGAGCAAGACCGGCAGCAGCTGCAGGAGACTCTCCAGGAGGCAGAACTTGCCATCCAAGAGGGAGCAAAGTGAGCGCTGGGGCCTGGAAGATGTCACTTAAAATGAATAAAAATTTAAACTCCTACTTCAGTGGGCAGGGCTTTAGCCCTGGACAGTGTAAGGTTAGAAGAGAAAAGTAGATATGTCTCTTTTATTTTTAAATTCAGGGATAGTCTTCTTAAAACAAAAGTGTTAGTTCAAAATACTAGGTCATGCATTTTATGCAGTTATCCCATAACGTTGCTCCAAATTCTAGGTGCTGAAATAACTGGCAAACAAAATACCTCTGCTATCTTAGTGATCTGACAACATCTCTATGGCAGATCCTTAAAGTTCTGTTAATTTAAGAAATTATTGTTTGGTCTCTGTGTTTCCACACCATCTTTTTATAGACAGATACAATTTATTTATAGTAAATACAGAAGCATCAGTTAGGGGACAGGTCTTCACTGCCAAAGGGACTGAAACCCATTTTGGACCTAGCCTTTCCTGTGGTACAAGACAGATCTTCCAGCTGATTTCAGGGAGTTTTGGATTTAGACCTATTCCCCACACCGCTTACACCACAACCTGGAGTGGAAGGAAAGGCTCAGGCACTGGTCTTGAAAAGATTGGTAGTCAAAAGGAGACCCCATGACTTGAAGAAGTTTATTACTAACCTATTCTTATCCCATATGGTCAGATTAAATCAAAACAAAAACTTTGCAGATTTTGTTTTCTAATTCTTACCATAGTATGAAGCATGCATTATAAATATTGTCATTCCATGGCTAGGATCTAAAAAAATTTTAGTCATATGTGGGTTCATTTGACCTCTGAAGACCAACATCTGAGAAGCTTTAAGGGCTTTATGCACAAGGAAAATAATGCAATTTGTATAGTCCTTAATGAAATGTTTAACAAGCTAATTAAAATGACCAATGTTATTTGGTAGGATTTTATCAAAGTGGGTGTTGTCTGCAGAAGCATTTCTTCTAGAAAGCTTGCCCTTTTCATCCTGCCCCTATCTATTTTGGACATTTTAGTAAAGATAATTTTTTGTGACCACACACATATCCAGAAGAGGTTATTTTAATGTGAAGTAACTTTAAAACTGGCTATTTTTTCCCCTCCATACACCAGCTGAATATCAACAAAGACAATTACCTTTCCTTTCATTGTTCTAGCAGCCCTTCAGAACAAATAGGGTTTCTTTCTCCCTTTGGAACATATAAGCAAAGCAAATTGAATAAACAGAATCTGTCCATGTTTTCCAATACAAGAATATAATACCATCCAGCTTGAGACTTTTTATGCCCTCTCTATCCAAGCCATGATGGTTGTTCATTGATAGGCCTATAATTACATAAATTTTCATTGCTTATCCTCAAAAGAAGCATCTTTCATATCGAAATGCACCAAATGCACCAACATTAACTACTTTCTGGGTTTGCACTGGGGATATGAAAAAGAGAGAAAATCCTAACAGTTTGAGTTATCAACAACAATTATTTTACAAGACATGACAGCCATAAAGTAGCAGAAGATTAATTTCTACATTGGTAGAGCTTCAGTTCCATAAAGTTACTCCCTTCCCTTTCCTTTCCTTTTTCCTTTCCTTTCCTTTCCTTTCCTTTCCTTTCCTTTCCTTTCCTTTCCTTTCCTTTCCTTTCCTTTCCTTTCCTTTTTCCTTTCCTTTCCTTTCCTTTCCTTTCCTTTCCTTTCCTTTCCTTTCCTTTCCTTTCCTTTCCTTTCCTTTCCTTTCCTTTCCTTTCCTTTCCTTTTTCCTTTCCTTTCCTTTCCTTTTTCCTTTCCTTTCCTTTCCTTTCCTTTCCGGAACTTCTCTTTTTCTTTTCTTATAGAGATGAAGAGTTGATCATGAATCGTATGAAAGCTGTGGAGGCTGCCCTGAATGAGGTAAGGATTTGAAGTGTTCCCTCTGATTTGTGTTCCAAACATCTAGAGCCTTAGAACTGCTTACTCTCAAGGGAGGAGAGAAGTTGTTGCAAAGCAACTTCCCTTCCTTGCCACTGAAGTTTCCTCCTTCAACTTCTGCCATCTTAAAAAAACACAGTGAAATAAAATGCAAGTTTGTAGTACATACACAGCTTGTTCTAAATACAGAAGTTATGATAAAATTCACTTTCTTTCCCTTGCTGAGCACTATTTCTGGTTGCCAAGACCAATGCAACATACAAAAAAATTGGCAATTGTTGTGGTTAACCCTCTACTGAATAATGAGAGGTCACATACTTGGTGGCCCTAAAACATTTGGCTTTGTGTCTGCTGCTTTAACCTATGAAACATCATAAATAGGAAAAGAAAAGGAGGAAGTTAGAATGTTTAAATATAGAAGCTATTTTGTTCATGTAGGTTTTCAGGCTTTAAAACTGGAATTTTTTCTGTATATAGCAACTGAATACCAACAAAGAAAACTACCTTTGCCTTCATTGTTCTAGCAGCTCTTCACAACAAATAGGGTTTTGTTCAAAATTTCAAATACTAGTTTGGTTAGGACAAAGCAATGAGTGGAAAAAAAGGATAAATTTACTGAAACTGTGCCATATTTTCAACTCTGAACACAGATTCAGTACAATGTGTCATTATTGTTTTTAAGTTTGATGTCTTTTATCCCTTAGTCTTTATAGCTGTGCAGAATACATTAGTGCTAAAACAGAATTTTTTGCCCAATGAGAGAATTGTCCTGAAACTGTGTGGTAATTTTTTATGAACAGAAATTGAACCTGCAGTGAATCTTGTGTTGAAATAAACTGAAAAAGTTGTATCAAGAGCTCAGTGCTGTATTGCATGTTTGAAAACATCTCATCAAAGCATCTTCTAACTAGAGGGTGGAGTCATTCCCTTTTCTTCAATGATATTATTATTCAACATTCTAGAAGAAATACCAAACCAGTGCTAGACCTATTTTGATGTTTAAGTTCTGGGACTGAGAATCTGCCTGGCTTACAAACTGTATATAGTTTGTCTGCTGAAAAAAAAAATAAATCTGTCTTTTGTAACGATTTTGGATGTGTGCTATTTGGAATTTAAGTGTAGCTTGCCTGGCCCTAATGATCCCTTTTACTTTTATTTAAAGCACGTGCTTAGATGTTTTATGGATCTCTACTCACTGGCAGCTGACAGAATTGAAGCATTAAGAACAGGAAGACAATCTGCAAGGGTTCACATTGAACCCGAAGCTGCTGTTGAGCCTCTTACTCCTGCTCCTGATGGTAAGTGTGATTTTCAAGCAATGACAGTCACTTGGATGGGGGTTCCCAAACAGCATCTTCCTTCATTCTGCACAGGATCTGTAGGCAAATACAACAAACATATCATAATGAAGCAATGAAATTAGTGCAAACAGAAACGTTCAGAGACATTTTTCAGAAGAGAAAGAGGGTGGCGAAAGTTAACACTGGGATTAAAATGACTACTGGGTTTTTTTTGTATTGGTCCCTATTTGATTGCGGGCTATGTGGTTCTAGTTTGAATTTGTTCCTTGCTTGGTTGGATTTCTATTGGTTTTGGGAAGAGGTGCTGGCAGGTGAGGGTGTATTTGGTTAATGAGGTTTTTTTAAAATTACTATCCTTCCACTTCCTTCCACCACTTCCTTCTGCCTTGCCTTTTTAACAAAGGCTTTTCCCTTTCTTTCTGCTCAAAACCATTAACATTTTCTAACAGCCTTTCCTTGCAACCACAACCATTCCAGTATTGTGCATTTCCTTGCTTTTTACAATTCACTGTCCCCAAACAGAATCTGCACGTGCCCACACTGAATCTGAAGCAGGTTGTTCAACACCTCCTCCTCCACCACCTCCTCCTCCACCACCTCCTCCTCCTCCCCCTCCTCCTCCTGCTCCTGCTGCTGCTCCTGCTGCTGGTGCTCGTGTTCCTGATGGTAAGTGTGCTTTTCAAGCAATTACAGTCACTTGGATGTGGATTCTCAGACAGCATCTCCCTTCATGCTGAACAGCTTCTGTAGGCAAACAGTAGCAATGGGAGCATTAAAACTAGTGCTAAGAGAAATGTTCTGAGACTTTTTTTGGAAGAGAAAGGGGATGGTCGAAGCTAACACATGGATTAAAATTATTACTCTAATGTTTTTTATTATTGGTGCCTATTTCCTTGTGGGGTTTTTTTAATTTTAGTTTGGGTTTGATTGCTTGATTCCTTGGTATTTTTTGGTTTTGGGGAGTGGTTGAGCCATGTGTGTGGCTGTTTGATTTTTGATTTTTTTTCTTTTTTTACTTAATTGCTGGCTTTCTTTCTTTTTTATTTTTTTTTAACCAATGGATTTTTTCTTTCTATCTCTTATAAACCATTAACTTTCTGTAATAGCCTTTCCTTGCAGACATAACTATTTCTATTCTGTGCATTTCCTTGCTTACTAAAACTTACTTTTACTGAACAGTTATTTTTCAGCCTCACATTTCACCCCAAGAAGCTGGTAGACCTCCTGCTCCTACTCCTGCTCCTGATGGTGAGTCTGTCTGCTTTTCAAGCAATTACACTCTTGGATGTGGGTCCTAGTCCACATCTCCTTCATGCTGCACAGCTTGTGGAGGCAAATACAACACTTAAATGTAAGGGAAGCATTAAAACTAGTGCAAACAGAAATGTTCTGAGACATTTTTCAGAAGAGTAAGAGGATGGTGAAAGCTAAGACATGTATTAAAATTTTTGTAATTTGTTGTAGTTCCTTTTTTTCTAGTGGTCCCCATTTGCTTGTTTATTTTTAATTTTGGTTGTGTTTGGTTTTTTGGTGGGTTGGATTTTTTTGGTTTTGGGGAGTGTTGGTGGGTGGGTGTTTGGTTTTTTATTTTTTTCTTTAATTACTAATTTTTTTTTTACCAAAGGCTTTTTCCTTTTTTTTTTTTCTGTTTTAAACCATTAATGTTTTTGTAATAGGCTTTCCTTGCAACCACAACCATTGCAGTTCTTTGTATTTCCTTGCTTTTTAAACTTTACTTTCTCTAAGTTGTAGACTCAGACTGGGTTTTTTTCTTGTCATCCTCTGCCTTGCATTTTTTTCTTGGAAATAGTGTAGGACAGAATTCAGTGAACCTCAAATAATTGTAACTTTTTCTTAGTGCTGTTAGTACTGGGTGGTTTATTTGTTTTGAAACATGTGAATGTCCTTACAATGACAGTAAGTAAAGTAAAATCTGATAGTGTCACGGGTTTGACATTGGCTAAAAGCCAGCACACCTACAAAGAATCCTTTACTTTATTCTCCTCTGCCACAGATGAGCAGAGGAGGAGGAAAGAACAATTAAAAAGCTCATGGGGTGAGATAAGGATTAGAAGTTAAACACTTTAAGGGCAAAACAGGCTCAAAACTTTTAAATATATAAAAACAAATCTATTAAAATCTATTAGTGAAAAAGAATAATGAGAACTAAAACCACTTTTCCCTTCACAGCCCTTCTTTCCTTCTGACCAACAACACAGGGAGACAAAACATGGGGCTTTTAGTCAGTTTGTCACTTCTAAAAATCTTTCTTCAGTCTGCTTAGGAAGAGGTGTCTCTTTTGCTATGCCATGGGGTCTTTCCCATGGGAGACAGTTCTCTGTGAACTTTTCCAATGTGATTCTAATTTTCACGAGCAGCAGCCCCACCCAAATTTGCTGCAGCACGAGTGTCATGGTTTGAGGCTGGCACAATGCCAGTGCTCCCATGAAAATACACTTTCCCTAGCGGCTTCTCTGAGATGTGATCAGGAACAGAGCAAAACAGGCTCCAACTCAGGAATAAAGGAAACAAACTTTATTAACTACAACATCTAAAAAGGAACAGACACAAAACTAAGAATGAAAACCCTCCAAATACATTTCTCCTCCTCCCCCTTTTTCCTCCATAGCATGAAATAACACCATAGATTTCCACACCATCACCATCTCTCAGATAATCAACTTTTGAGTCCATCATCACCCCTGAAATAATCAACCCTCAAGTCCATCAGGGAGTCCCCCCCTTGCACCATAGGCTTCCCCCAGAAACACAACTGAAACCTCTTGTGTTTCCATCTGCCCTCGTGACTTCTTCCCTCCATGTCCAGTGCTCCCACCACTGCACATGGACCAGGACTGCTTTTAGGGTTCCCCATTTAAGGATGCCCCGACCAGTTCCAACAAAAACAGCAGTCTCTCAGCTTTGGGAATACCAGTCCCCCCCAAATTTCACTTCCTGGGGCCAAGGGGCCTCATGAACAGAAATTTTCCTCTTCACTAGAGACAGAGGGCATCCCACACCCTCCTCAGCTGTCTCTGTTCATGCCACTGCTTCACTGCACTCTTTAGCTTCAAGGCATTGCCTCCCCCTAAATACAGTCTCTGGATCACAGGAAAAACATGGGTCTGTCCATGGCCATACAAGAGTCCAGCCCAAGGCCAGTCCATCATCTCCTCCCACCTAGGACTCTTCTCACCTCTTTTAACATCTCTCACTTGTACTCACTTTCATCACACTTACCCACTGCTTCATCTCTCTCTCCTCATTCAGATTCAGGAGGATCAGTATTTGTAAGGTTTCCATTATTCTAGAAAGGGGCTAAAATCTTCGCCTTTGTCTGCCCAGAACTCCCACAGCAGCTGGGCACCTTCTCTCACCGCACCCCCCACTTCTCCTTCTGGCTGGCCTTGCTGCCAGACCATGATATCGAATTTCAAGGCAGCACAGGCACTGGCTCTCTATCTCTCTCCCAGGGGTGTGGGGGGGCAGGGGGGGCCCCGATGCTTCTCAGGGCTCTTCCACCCTTCCATCTTTCAGAGCCTTCACCCCCCTCCTCTGCCCAAGGCTCCTGCCTACCTCACCAGGGGAGGAGAGCTCTGACCTCCTTCACTGACCGGGACCAAGGGAGTTCTCCTGGGAGTTCTTGCATTTATCCCCCTGTGTTCTCAGAGGCGGTCCATACCTTCAGTGGCCAAACCAGGTGCCAAAATTCAAATCCAAGCACTGATTGGTTTGACCACAACCTCCCAAAAAATTCCCTTCTTAACCTATGACAACGAGTCACTCCCACAGGCAAAGAAGTCTTCCCACAACTGTTTTTTTCATGGGCCATTTGGTTAATGGGGTTTTGTTTTAAGGATGAGAGCTGTTCTAGTACAAAAGCAAAGGTCATTTTCTTCTGTCTCTGGAAGCTTCTCTCTCTCTTTCAAGTCTTTCACCCGATTGCAGCTTCTCAGCATCCACATGTTCCAGGATGAATACCTTTTTCTCACAGGCTACAGGTGATTTAAATTTAATTAAATTTCTCTATTCCCCCATGCACTTAATGAATTACAGGGAAATAGATTGTTGTGTTACAGTCCTCACCACAGCTTGCAGGAGAATTTCAGCTCTGAGGCCCAGAGCACATCCTCCTCTCCCTTTTGCACTGACCTTAGTGTCGCCATTTTGTTCTCCTTGCATGTCTTCACCTTTTCCTTTTCTCTGACTTGGGAGAGAATAAGTGTTTGTAAGTTCATCTGTTCTCAAGTTCTATCAATTGAAAAGTTTTATAGACTTCTGCAGTGTTGAAAGGTTGATCATTTCCAGGTTTGCCATGCCCCTCACAGCTGATCTCATGGTTCCTGCCGGCACCATGCGGGACGTGCCGGCTGCCGGCTCCACTCAGTGCCTCTCTTCATGGGGTGCACCAAAAAGGGAAAAAAAAATCTGCTGCTGCTGCTGTTGGCCCTTGTGTTGGCAGCATGGCTGGCTAAAAGCAGCTAAGCAAATAAAGTCCATTGTGAGCCATGCTGAGATAGCTGCGGCCACATGGTGCTACCCCAGGTGTGCCAATCTTGTCTGGGCTGTCCTGGCCACATGGCCAGCCCTGGACCATGAAGACCCTTGCACCTACCCACCCCTCCAAGGAAGAAAAAGAGAGTTCCCAAGGTTTTGTCTTTCATAAATAAATTATCATAGAGGCATTACAAGCTTTTCTAGTTGACTTAGAAGTGTGCCTGTTCTCAGAGGGAGACAGTGATTGGTTTTGCCTGGCACAGAGGAAGCTTTTAGCAGCTCCTCACAGAAACATCACTTTCATGGCTTCTGTCTTCCCTCCTGACCAAAAATTAACCCATACAAAACCAACACAGATAGGCCACAAAAGAGAATTTCCCAGCTACTGAGATATGGCAGACATGAAAGAATGGAGATTATCAGTACAGGTAAAACCAGAAAAGCCTACTGACAGTGTTTACTTCTCTGGAAGTGTCTATAATGCTGAATACACTGAGCAGTGATGTCTCCCAGAAACTACTTTTTTACAGGAGTATTAGCAATTCTTACCTGATTTTGATCAACTGAGCATCACTTGCCAACATTACTACTTAGGCAAGGAATACAGGTATCTCAGTACAAATACATTCCTCGTCATGTGGCTTTGCTTACACAAGTAATAGTTGTAACCAAATATTATAAACCATGCAGTTTAAAATAATAACGATATGAAACTTGTATTATAAATCACATTATGTAACTTAGGACAAAGTGTTCAAAACCACATTAGTTCAACCCCACACACGCTACTTGGTAAAGAAAGTGCCTTTCTATGCAAAAATTCTTTGATCCTCAGTATTCTAGTTTTGTGAACTTTTAACTTGTCAGACTATTGTAACATACTTGAATATTACAGTAATTTAATTAAAATGTTGCCTGCAACAATATGCCTGCCTAATATTTGAAGAATAGTAAATGTTGATTTCAATTAATGGTGAAATATATCCAAAAATAAATAAGTCCCTTCTTATTGCCCTTGTTCTGTGGCAAACAGGGCAAGTGTTCCCCAATAACAGTGGCAGGGAGATTGTAGAATAAATTTGTTTACTTGATTAAAAAACACAGCCTTGGAATTATAATGATGAGGGATAAAAGATCTCTGTAAGTATTTTGTAGCACTTCAAATAAAGTGCTATTGTTTTGCAACCCTTCTGAGCCCAGGATACTTGTACTAATGTCCTTTGTCTATTAAAGATTAGTATCTATAATCAGGTGCCACATGTTTCAAATAAGCACTTAAGAACAAAACAGTTGTAAGTACTTCACATACATACTCTTGTGAGAGGTATTTTACAGAAAATGTAGATTTTCTCTTGATTTGTTTTTTATTTTTTTTATTCCAGCACACCAGGGAGAGCTTAAACTCGGTACCTGTACTGTCTCTGGAACCGACACAACATCCACTGTGACACCCTACAAAACTGTAACTGTAACCAACGTAGATTCCAGTGTGATAACAGGCACTGGGTCATCAGTGGACACATTCATCAACCTGACACCAACCAGAACCAATACTGAGCCATCAAAGGAAATGTCCTCCAATGTGAGACCCAAGAGAACGTACACTGTGTCTGCAATCAACACACTCTCCAGTGTGGCATCAGACAGAACAGGTTTTGGATCATCAATGGACATATACTCCCATGGGATATCTGGCAGAAGTTACTGTTTGTCTGCAGCCAACATACCCTCCATGGTGACACCAGACTGTCCACTATGTCCACCAATGATCCAAAACCTAAGCACAAGTTTTGGATCATCAGTTGGTGTATCCACCCATGGGCCACTTGGCAGAACATACACTGGGTCTGCAGCCAACATACCCTCCATGGTGACACCAGACTGTCCACTATGTCCACCAATGAGCCAAAACCTAAGTACAAGTTTTGGATCATCAGTTGGTTTGTCCACCCATGGGGCACTTGGCAGAATGTACAGAATGTCTGCAACCGACATACTCTCCAGTGTGACACCAAGGAGAACAGGCATTGGGTCATCAGCGAACACATTCATCAATCTGACACCAACCAGAACCAATACTGGATCATCAGTGGGTGTATCCTCCCATATGATACAAAACAGAGCTCCTACCGTGTCTTCAATCAACACGCCTTCCAATCTGACAGGGAACAGAACTGGCACTAGGTCTGCAGTCAACACATCTTTTCAGACCACACAGAACTAGTTCTTTGCCATCAGTCAGGTCTTTCAGCCTGAGTGTCTTACCCAGCACCAGAAGAAATCAGGGAATTTAATTATCAGATGTGACAGTTTTCTTGAGCAATATCCTAGCTTCTCTTCAGAAGAAAAAATCTCCAGCAATGTAAAAAGACCTAACTAAAATACAGTAAAAAAAGGAGTAATTAAAGTACTAACCTTTGTATTGTAGTTCAGTGTATGTAGTTTTTGGTTGTGACAGCTATAGGTGGTCTAAAGCTGCACAGATAATATGGCACAACAGACAGCAACTCAGCCAGCCTAATCCATTGGATAGTAGAAGCAAACAAGTCTCCAGGTGTGTTACTGATAGCCTGGATTCAAGCTCAAACAGGGGACTTCAGCCAATCCCTTTGAACCACGAATGCATCCATATCATTGGCCAGTGAGCTGGTGGAGCTAAGACCCTTGTCCAATCAGCTATGTAAGACTGGGAAGTTTGAAGCCCCTATAAAAGAGGGCATCTTTTGTTCTAACAACAATGACCTCTATTTTTCCCTACATGGTCCTGCTACAATGCATCTTTCGTAGTTCTAATTCTCCAAAATATCTAGTCTTTTTGCAGGGCCGTGTTTTGAAACTTTTTGAATCATGTTTCTAGTTCAATCTCATTCTCTCAACAATGTCATCTCTATTCCATGGCCTTTCTAAGTCAGCACACCTTATCTCAGTGTTTGCATACAGATGTACAAGACTGTGATCATTCTGTCAGATTTTGAGAATTCTTTACAAATCCATTTCCCACAGCCATTCAATAAGCAGTGGCTGTTGCTGCATTAATTCAGTGTATGTGTATGTCACATTCCTGTCTCCACCATCAGTGACTTTTGTCTGTAATTTCGTATCTTTATGAAAATACGCATTGATATTTTTGCGTTTCTGTGTTCCTAGTTACTTGTATACCAAAGCACTTATTTTTTTAATTCTTACTTATAGCAGTTGTTATTTTTTATGTAGTATATTTTAAAATGTTATTAAAAACACATTTTGGGTCATTTTCCTCATTCTTAAAAAATATTCACAAGCCATTTTAATCTCTGTCTCTCAAAGTTATTTCATACCTGTCTGTTTTAAATGAGGACTACAGTATTTTAATAGGATTAAGAGGGGTCCTTTTGGTTTTTTTTGTTTGTTTGTTTGTTTTGTTTTTTAGTTGCAAACTTAAGCCAGATGAGAAGAACAAAAACAATGTCATGGACCTTTGGGAACATCCGTGCTGATCTTTCTGCTTTTTCAGTTGAGCAAGGCTCTGATCCAGGAAAAGAGATTGCACTTAGTGACACAGAACCATTTGGCTGGAACTTTGCTGATTTCTAGTAACAGCTGGAGGCCTGGATCTCCACAGGTTGCTTTGGCTGTCCCAGGCTTTGTTGGCTTTTGGCTGCAAATATCATTGCCCTTGCTTTCTTATCCAGAAGTACCATGGCTGGGCAAAAACTGCCAGTGGGCCATGTTCCAAAGGCAGTTTGGGCTGGAGTTTGTGAAGGAAGGAGACCCTTATCCAATTCCAAACTCAACAAACAACTGACAATTCAGAAGTGGATACAGAGCTTATTTACAGAATGAAAAGGAAGGAAATCTTTCAATGGAGTTGTGGTTTCTGAAGTTTTTACTCTGACTCCCACTCACAGCTAGCACTGGAGAAAGCCATGTCCCTGGAAGTGTCAGTGTCTTCTGCCTGCCATGAATTGTTTTGCTGCAGCAATCAGAGGCATCAGGCTGGAGACAGGCTCAGCTGACCTTAGGAACAGGAGCTGCCCCAAGGAGAAAAAAATGAATGAACTTGTACCTCCCAAACCCATCTCCCCACAGGCTCCAGCAGGATTCCTTTGGTTCTCAGAAATACACAGAAATAGGGCTGAGAAGACCATCTGGATCTATGTGTTCATGCCCAAGATCTTGCTGATGCTGTTTGGGTTTTGCCATTTTTCTATGTTTTATATATTCTTTGCACATGTATTTGTAGCTCTGTAGCCTACTGTATTAGTGACCAGTTTTCCCAATACTTTTCCAAGGCCCTTCGCAGAAAGACAAAACAAATTCCAGAGTTCCAAGCCCCAGTGCCATCTTGGTTCTTCCTGGGAGACAAGAACAACTCTTTGAGATACATTTTAATGGACAAAGTACAGCCAGTGCCAAGGCGGGGGAACTCCAGGGAAAGAACTTCACCTGGGGGGGGGAACTGCATCACCACTTGTTCTCCTCATTGGTGTTTTTTATCAATTATGCTAATTTCCTAAAATCTACAAATACGTAGGTACAGATACGTACTCATCCCTGGAGGGATGAGAGTTTCCATAACTGCCCCTGAAAACCTTCAAATAAAGATCTACATTTATATTACCTCCTTACCAAAATTATCTCTACCTTCATTTCCAGGTTGGGAAAAAGGCAACATTGCCATCTCAGGCAAACCTGACCCATATCCTCACTAATCTATTCATCAAGGTGTCTTCAATTTGCTGGGATTTTTACCCTGCTAGTTCTGTGAGAATGCTGCTTGCTGTCCAAAAATGTTCTTTTCAGGAAACTCAAGATATTTGCTTAGGTTGCCCTTTTCTACAGACTCGGGCTATTGTTGAAAAACATGAAGGGCACAAACCATTGCTCAGGCAACTCCAACAAGTCTAAGAAATGTTGATCCCAGTAGGGCTTAGGCCCTTGTTCTGTCAATTGACAGGGGTGTTTTAAAGGACACAGACACCAATGGAAAGAAAAGTCATATTTTACTAGGACTATTAAGGCAACAGAAAAGTAAAATAATACATTCAATAAAAATGTGTGCTTGGCTTTAGTGACAAGCAAAAACAAGCAAGGTGATCTCGTTACTATATGAGAGACAGGACAGTGATTGAAAAAGATCCAACACCAATGCCCTGAACACTTTACCATCATCCAGAGTCCACAGCTGCTGTGGAGCCCCATTTCGCAGAGAGCACTCTTCCCAGCAGCTGGGAAAATCCTACATGGTGTGTCCACCTGTAGCTGAGGTCTCCAAATTTACCCTGAAAGTGGGTCCAGCTTTTAAAGGCCCAAATCACCAAGTCAAAGTGACTTGATTACATCTTTAGCACAGGAACACCTGTATCTGACGGCACACTTCCTGACCTCAGAGGCAGGGGCTTGGCCAGAGCCCAGGCCTTGTCTGGAAGGATTTCCCCCAAAATACCATATGAACAAGCCTCTATTCATATCAATTGGGAAGATTTCTTAAAATTATACATGTCTTGCAGATACCCACACAGGGTTATGTGTATAAGTTTCTGAAGCACTTGTTTGGTGTTAAACAGCTAGCACAAATAATAATGATGGTGTTAGTCCCATAATGCCCAGGGTTCATCTTATAAGTCAACTTTGGCTGAGGCCTGCTGCTCAGACCTAACTTCCTCAGCCCTCTAACTGGGTTCACTTTCCCAAGCAAAAGTTGTATTTGTTTAAATTGTAATAAGCTCTATTTAAGGATATTCAATTTGTGCTATAGTAATTTAAGTTTTACTAATTTTTTTTTTAATCAAAATGTATTATATTTAAAATGCTAAGCAACAAAATCAGTCCTAGATTTTCTGTCCTCTGAATATTTGAAAGGGTTAAAAGCACTGTGCCTAGGCACATATTCGGGCAAGACTCAGATACATTGTAACCAACACAGAAGCTAGCAAAAATTAGTCACAAGCTAGAGACACAAGATGAAACTTGGCAAGAAATATAGCACAGAACTTGCAAAAAGAAGGACAGAGCTTGCTAAGAACAATGAGGAAATCATTGAAGCAGCTAACAAGAGACTGCGCATGCCTAGAGGAGAAACGTGGAAAGGGCAGAGCGATGAAGACCTCCAGCCTTCATCAGGAGACCACTGAGGAAGATATGGAGCCTTCCTCAGTGGGGCCAGCGTGGGACTCTGCGCCTGCACTTCATGAATGCTAATGAAATAGTGAGTTTTCAGAAACAGTGTGCATAACCGCACTTTTTCTAAGGAAAATTATGAATATGCATAACCCTTTCTGTGTTTGCTATTATTTTAAAAAGGGCTGAGTCTCTGATGTTTTGGTAAGAAAACAACTAAGTTGAGAGTACAGAAGCAGTTTAAACTGCTTTTCCCATTAAATTGTTTCTATAAGACTAGCATAAATTATGTTCATATTGAAGCAGTGATGAAGAGAGGTCATTAGTTTGTGAGCAATTGTCCAAACTTTGCAGCAGAACTGCATCTTACACTGTGACACAGCTACAGGGAGTGGTGGAGGTCCTCTGGCATTGTGCATTTATGGAACAGGTCCCTTCCCATGCAGGTCAGTCAGGAAGAACCTTCTCCTGCTTTGTCCAAGGGAAACTGATAACCAAACAGTGTCATCAGCTTCTTTTGGAAAGAAGGAAAACTGAGTGAGCCTGCTGAGCCTGAATGGAGCCTGAGCAGTGGAGGACAGAGTGGGCACAATAGATAAAGTCCTCACTGCAGAAGTAATTGCTCCTGTTTCTCTGGTGCCAGCTGTAACAGTGATCCGCTGCCAGAAACTCTTGGGAGAAAAGTATCATTAGGGATAATTTTCTTCCTCTCTCTTTTTAATTTCCATTTCCTTTTATTATTTTATTATTTACATTTCTCTAGAAACATATTTTAATAATTTTAATATATTTTCATAATTTTAAGAAAAGTATTGCATTTATTTTTATTACTCCTTTTCCATTTCCATTCTTGTTTCCTCCAAATGTCTCCTGACCTGTTCCAGCAACAACCAAGGTCACATCCACTGAGTGCAAGTTTGTGGTTCCACTGAAATTGGATGGTGGTTCCACTGAAATCGGCTCTCCCTGCAGTGCTTTGTTCTCCCCTGCTGCTCTTACAGACTGGAGAGTGTCCAACGGAGGGACAGAGATGATCAGAGGGCTGGAGGACCTGTGCTGTGAAGGAAAACTGGAACAGTTGGGTCTTTTCTCTCTGGTGAACACGAGGTTCATCACATGATTCCAGCATTTAGAGCAGAGATACAAAGGGGACAGAGCATCTCTGCTCACAAAGAGCCACGTGGAGAAGACAAGGAGCAACAGCACAGGTAGCACTGGGAGGGGTTTTGTGTCAAGAGAAAAAAGCAATTCTTACGGTAGGAACAAGCCTTTGCTGGAGCAACGTCCCCAAGGTGTGGCAGAGTCCCCCTTGCTGGGCTTCCCAAGTTGCAGCTGGACAGGGCTCCAGGGAATCTCAGCAAGGCTCCCCCCACTTCCCACAGAAAGCTGTACCTTCTGAGGCCCCTCCTGCCCTGGGCTGTGGCTGTGTCCTTGCAGCAGAGGGCCACGCTCACTCCTGTGTTTCCCAGCTGATTTTCAGTTCCCTCAGTGCCCAGCTGGGCTCACACCGATGCAGATCCAGTGCAGGGGAGAGAAGGCAGTGAGCACTGGCTGCAGGGAAAGCACACACAGCCTCCCCTTGTGTCCCACCTGTTGGTCACTGCTGGCTGCTGGCATGTCTCAGCAGTGCCCACCTTGCAGCTTTGGCTCCTCTGACCATGGGGAGTCATTCTGGGATTCCAGGGAAATTCCCCCCTGGCTCCAGCTGCTGCTTGATGACTTAGATGCTCTTCCACAGGTTTGTGGTGCCTGTTATGGTTAAGCTGCACTGGATTCTGAGAACTGAGATGGCTGCAGTCAGAATTATAGCCAATTCCCCCCAAAAAAGCATTGGGAAATTCCCAATATTTCATAGCTGGATGAAGTTTTGCTGATAGCTGTTGGACATTGGCATATTTGGTTGACAAGTAAGGAAACTTCCCTTGGACAGTCAGACTTCCACCAGATAAGTTGTGAGGACACATGAAGCAGAATATTGGTCACCAGTACCACCTCTCTCATTAGGAATTGAAGCCTTAATATTTGCCAGCAATCAATGTGCTCTTCTCACACACCAGTTTTTGTTTGTAACAGAGCATTTTCCTTCAGCTGCTAGGTAGAACTCAGAGACCACTGAAAGCAAGATGGATCTCAAAATCAGCTGGAATCTGGTGTAGATGGTATGGTTACAAAACCTTCTGGTGCTCAAACTGATATTCTGTTTATCATAGGAGCAAATTACAGAAATATAACTCGGTCTCTGACTATTTCCTGTTACAGCAGTCAGGGCTTGCTTATGGAAGGCATTTGCCATAAATACTGGTATCCTTGACAACACCAGAATGCAATAAAGGGCTTTGTAATGAGCTACTTTTCAAAAATATATTCCTTAACTTGGATGATTGTGTGATAACAAGATTGCACTGGGCCATTTTTGGAAAATATTTTAGGTGCTACGAGCTTAAAATAGAAGGTTGCAAGATATATTAAAATGTCTCAAGTTGCTTGCAGGCATACAGCATAAAATATCAGGCTGAACTGGTGTGAAACCTCCTCTGGTTTTTGTTGTGTTTGGTTATGTTCTCTGCAACATGGACAAAATGGCATCTTAACAGTCACAGACCTGTAGGATCATCAAGGTTGGAAAAGATGTCCAAGATCATGGATCCATCTTTCCAGGCCTACCATTAATTAGAGCAGCTGATATTCACATGATGTGGAGCCACACTGCCCACTTTTCCAGGTGTGTTCCTGGCACAGGGACACATCTCCGTTGAGGTGAGCTGAGCACAGAGTCGCTGGCCAGCACTGACAGCGAGGGTGTGTAAATGCAGCCCCTGAGATCCCATGGAACTGGTATCTCATTGGTTAAACCCCATTCACCGTGTGTGGGGTCAGCCCTCCAAGCCCACAAGTCCAGAACACAGTGTGAGAGAAGCTGATCCTGGCTTTTGCTGGGGAAGCCCCATGGAAGGGGAGTTGGGGTAAACGCTCCGGGTCAGGACGCCACTGACAGACGTGGTTTGAGGGGCAGCCACCCATCCCTGTGCCTGCCTTTCTCTGGAGGGTGGAACAAAGGCCAGCCCTCATTCCCTTTCAGTGTCAGGACACTGTGTGGGTCGCCTTTGAAGCGTTTTGTCCGATGAAAACTCCGACGGTCATGTGGCACCCTGGGATTTGCTCTGTGGAAGCAGCACGTGGCAGAGGGCTGAGGTTTCTTTGGAGAACGTTCCCAGTGCTGCACTCAGCTCTTCCCAGAAAATGCCAAGAGAAACACATGCTGCTTGCAAGTCACAAATAGCCAGGCTGGGCCCCAAACCCAGCTAGAGCCAGGTTCCAGAGGCGAGGAGTGCCAAATCCATGGAAATGTGCCGGCAGACAGGTGATAGAGAAATGAGCCCAGCCACTGAGCGGGGAGAGAAAAGGCCTGGCTTCTTATAAAAGGGCAAAAATATTGAGATGGAAGAGATAAAGGAAAATCTGGCCAATTGTTCTTCAGATTCATGAACTGTTCAGCTATTTCCTTGACAGAGTCATGTTTCTTCATAGTATGAAAGGGTGGCACTGTGCACTAAATGCACATGTAAAGACATTTACATGATGCCTTTGAATAGGTCACAGCACAGTCAGAAAAGGATAAATAAAGAAGTGATATGTTTTACTTAGAATTTAGATCTCATGTATTCTAAAGGGGTTTTTTTTTGTTTTTGTTTTTGTTGTTGTTGTTGTTGTTGTTTTTTGTCTTTTGTTTTTTTGTTCAGAGGGCTTTTCCATTTTGGTCTTAAAGAGCACAATAGGTCAAAATGAAAAGATTGGTAAACGTTGATAAATGCTAAGAAGATTTGGAAAATCTCTTTTATATTTACATAAATGGCAGGCAACTCAAATTTCTGTGCAGTCATGAGAATCATAGATATTCATTGACTTCATTTGGGAATGCATTCTCTAATTATAACATTGATTTAAAATTTAGTGCCAACCTCTTACTTTAGTACGGTTATGATAAAATGTCTCAATCAAATAAATCACCATTGAGCCCTTTAAATTCATTAATATCAAGAAGAAAAGGGAAGTGCCTGATAAAATGCCATGCATGTGGGCTATGAGTATGTGCAGGAACTGCACTGACACACAGCGATGGTGTCAGCCCCGCAGCACTTGTGCCAGTCACACACCCCTGGGATGAGTTGATGCTGAAGAGCCCCAGCAGTGCAGTGAGAACTCAGCACAGAAACAGCCCCGGCACTCTCTGTGCTGTCCCGGCCCTTCAAAGGCTTCCTCATGTCCCACAGCTCGCAGCCACAGCCTGGGGCTCACAGGGAGCCATCAGCGTCCTGGCTCTCTTGCTGGGAGGTTTGTGATGCTGTTGCTGGGGGTTTCCTCCTCTCCCTTGGGAGAAGGAACACCCTGATGTTGGTAACCCCTTCCTACCTGGCTTTGGGTCCACCTGAAATAAGTAACTATGGCATTCAAATGAAATATCAAAACATTTTATTCTTAATATATATTATAAGCTATTGGCATCAC
>NW_024368407.1:0-1165 GCF_014805655.1 Passer montanus | reverse complement strand
TATGTACAAAATGGGTTCTTTTAGCAGCAATGAAATACTGACCTCTGAGAAACTGAATCCATTTCCCCAAAAACCTGAAGATGGGATTTCAGGTTACGATGGCTGTGCCTGCCACTTCCTTTGTGTCTCACCCTCTTGGACACTGCACAGCACAGTCAATTCTTTGCAAAGCTCCCATTAAATAAACTATCATTACATAAACAGCCCCATTTTCACAGCACATATGGTTTTGAAAACTCCCTTTATCCACTGGGCAGCTGCAATGCTGAACAGAAGCTATGGCCAGAGTTATGGTACATGGCAGAGAGTTTTGTAAATCCCAAGTTTCTGTGTGTTTTTATTTGATTGCAAAATGTCACATTTCTGACATATGATGGGGATTTACATCTGCAAATGCTCAGCATGTCACAGTGACAGACTGGGGCCATGCTGACTGTATGTTTTGTTAACACTGACAACAACCACAGCCAATAAAACTCGGGGAGTCTTTGTACTCCAAATGTATTCTGTACTCTTTTTCTAATATATTTGTACAAAATATCTTAACTTCTTCCATTTTCCTCAAGCACTGTATATTCAAAGGCTTACAAAATGTTACAGTTCATAGGATTTCAGGGTTGTATTTTCTTTTGTTCTTTTTCCTTTTAATTTATTTATTTATAATCTCATCCCAGATGTGGCATCAAATGCACACAGCGGGATATCCTTAAGCATTACTTTGTAGAGTTCTTTGTGTCACCATCCAACATTCTTAATCATGTGAAGATTAGCAGAAAGACTTAGCTGGGAGTAGTGTGAGCAATGGGAGGGGAAACTGGATATCTGCTGGTTTAAAAGAGTTCCACACCAGCTCTGTCTCCTTTTCCCAATTTCCGCAGCTCCCAGAACACGGAGACAAGGTGGAGCAATAACCAACCTTCCCTTCCATTCACTATCTGCACTGCCTGCTTGTTCAGCACAGCACCTAAACCAGGGCTCCCTCCTCTTCCTCCATCCCACATCCTGCACACACATCCTGGATAACTTCACAGCTTAGAGCTGGTGGCCAGGGGGAAAAGCTGAACACAAAAGCTTTGGCTGAGGCAGCTCCCAGTTCCTGGTTCCAGTCAGATCTGCAGCTCCAGATCCCAAAGCAAGGGCAGCCACTGGTGTGGTTTGCAAACCA
>NW_024368406.1:0-1106 GCF_014805655.1 Passer montanus | reverse complement strand
TTTTTGCATATAGCCTGGAGCAGAGCTGCCAGCTTTGAAAACAGAGGTTTTAACTGAGATGACATATACCAGTTGCTTCTGAAGTGAGGTCATCTGGGATTCCTCACCTCTCATTTTGAGCTCTGGATGAAGCTCAGGATACCAGATGCTCTCAGTCCTCCTTACCTGTTCCATCCCAAAGGATTCAGTTTTGTGGTTTGCACCGTTCCCTTTCATCATCACAGGGCCAGTGACTGCTTTGATTTGCATTCTGCATAAAGTATGTTGGGATTGAACTTGGCCAATTATATTTTTTTCCATTGAGCAACAATAGTAACTCTGCATGAGAGCTTAAGGAATAAACTGCACTAATTACAAAGTATTATAAATTTTGTATTTAGAAACTTTTTTTCAAAGTGCAGATACATCACAGTGTCAAGTAAGAGCAGCTGAGATGTAGTAGTGTGGAATAACTGATTACTTCTTGGCAGAAAGATCAGTGATTTACTGGTGAGAAAATTTCTTCCTCTGTTCCTCTGACAATCACCAATAAATTACTATGTCTTTTCCCCCAGCTTTAAATATTTACAAGCATCCCAGGAGAAAAATGTATTCTTCATTCTCTGAACATACTTTCTGTGTCTTGTATCATCACTTACTAAAGGTATTATGACACAGTGCTATTTAGTATCTCTCAGAGCCACAGCTTTAAGCCATCTCTGTCCTCTGTTTGGCTATATCTCAAATCAGGTGACATGTTTCTCTTTCCTTTAAATCTGTCCCGTGGATGTGTGATATTTAGTTGTTAAATTTACTGGAAATACAGGGATGAGTTAAACCACTGACCTCCTGCAGGAAGCAGCTATCATTCATCTTGCAGTTTGGGACTGTCACATTTGGTTACTGAACAGCTTTTAAAGCAAACTGCTCTAGACTTGTACTGAGGTGAAACAGAGGGGACAAAAAGTAATTTCTTCTGTATGCACCCTGGAATTTTTGAGGTCTATAAATGTGCTAGTACTGCCACTCTCACTTGTTTGCTCAGGTTTCTAAAATTGGAGTAGTGTTTAATTTTGACAGAAACTGTGGGACCATTTTAAAATTTGATTTAGCATTTTAGTAAAAAC
>NW_024368405.1:0-1106 GCF_014805655.1 Passer montanus | reverse complement strand
AGCTCACAATCCTTGATACCAAAGTCTTTTTGTTCAACATCCCTCTCTGTCCTGCACTCCCAAATTCGCATTTTCGATACCAATCATCAACTGTCAAGAACCCTTTAAAAGATATCATTAGGTCACATTGCCACAGGGAATGAAAAATTCCCATGTTTTATGTCAAATGTTTGTGGCTGGGATTATATCTCCAATCAGGAAAGCCTTAGAACCCTTTAAAAGATATCATTAGGTCACATTGCCACAGGGAATGAAAACTTCCCCTGTTTTATGTCAAATGTTTGTTGCTGGGATTCTATCTCCAATCAGGAAAGCCTTCCCTGAAGCTATAATTCTACATTATATGGATGACAATTTAATTTGCTCCCAAGACAAGACTTACCTTAACACAGTGATCAGAAAGACTATGACAGCAGTTGAAGATGAAGTTTTGATATCACTCCTAAAAAACCCAGTACACCTCCCTGTGGAAATACCTTGGATTCCTAATCAGCAGACCAGCCATTATTCCCCAAAGTGTCTCCATAAAAGATGAGGCTCAAATGCTAACGGACATACAACAGTTGTGTGGCTCCATCACCTGGATCCGACCACTGCTTGGACTCACGAGAGAAGAGCTGTCCCCTTTGTTCAGCCTACTGAAGGGGAGCCATGACCTGACTTCCCAGCGCATCTTAACTCCAGATGCCCACGACGCGCTGCGAAAGGTAGCACCTGCTATCTCATCTCGAAAAGCACACCGCGTTGACCGCTCTCTAACCTCCCAGTTTGCTATTCTTGGTAAATCCCCACATTTCCAGGCACTACTTTTTCAGTGGGACCCGTCTTCTACAGATAAATTGTTAATTATAGAATAGGTATTTTTGCCAAACCAAAAAAACTATTACAACCACACAAGAGCTTTTAGCTCAATTAATCATTAAAGGCAGGAACCGCCTGTGAACCCTTCCTCTTAAAGCCCACACAGTTTTTACAGATGGCTCTGGAAAATCACACAAATCGGTTATCACTTAGAAGGATCAAACACTCAGAAGTGGGAGTAGGATGTTCAGGTTGTAGAAGGAATCCCCCAAATTGCTGAGTTGTCTGCTGATGTCAGAGCATTT
>NW_024368404.1:0-1106 GCF_014805655.1 Passer montanus | reverse complement strand
GAGGGAGATGTGGTTTAACGGAAAGGGGCGGGGCTTAACGGAAAGGGGCGGGGTTTAACGGGCTGCGATCCCCTCTGGGGGGGGGCCGAGGGGGCTTCTGGGACCGGCGGAGCACCGGGAGGGACGCGGGGTGCGGGGAGGGGTCCCCGGGATGGGGGGAGGGTCCCGGGGGGTCCCCGAAGTCTCGTATCCCCCCCCCAGTCCGGGAAGCGCGGGGGGGGGGTTCCCGGAACGGCCCCGCCCTCTCCCGCCTGCCCAAATTTGGGCACGATTGCGTCAGCGGGGAAAGCCCCGGCCCCGCCCACTTCCGATGACGTCGGCGCACGCGGGGGGCTTCCCACGGGAGGGGGAGGGGGGGACACGCGCGGCGCCGCCGCCCCCGGTTGGGCACGGCCGGACCGGAATCATCATCATCACCATCATCATCATCGTCACCGTCATCGTTATTAATAATTAAATACAAATGTACAAAAAAATAACGAGCAGCGACAACGCCCCGCCCCCGCCCCGGGGGCTGCTCCCCACCGGGGGGGGCTGTAAACGTCACGAGGGGGGGTCCCGCCCCCCCCCCCGAGAGCCGGGGGGTCCCCAGGCCCAGCTGGGGGTGGGGGGCTCCAGGCCCTGTTTGGGGGTCCCGATCCCGCCCCGGGTCCCGGCCCGGGGTTTGGGGGGGGTCTGGTCCTGCCGGTGCCTTCAGCCGGTGCCCCCCCATGCTCGGGGGTCTTTTCAGGGCTCCCCCGGCCCCTGCAGGTCCACGGTGAGTGGGGAGGGGTCTCTGTGCGGTGAGCCGTGCCCGTGGGGGTCCCACGCAGCATCCCGGGGGGGTGGGCACGGGGGGGTCCCACGCAGCATCCCGGGGCCGCCGCTCCGTGTCCCCCCCGTCCATGGGGGTCCCGTTCGCTCCGTGTCCGGTCAGGGGGGTCCCGTTCTCTCCGTACCCCCGGCCGGGGGGGTCCCCGCTTCTCCGTGTCCCCGCCATGGGGGTGCCGTTCGTTCCGTGCCCCCCGTTCAGGGGGGTCCCCGCTTCTCCGTGTCCTTGTTCAGGGGGGTCCCGTTCTATCCGTGTCCCGGTTGGAGGGGTCCCGCCGCTCCGTGTCCCTCCGGCC
>NW_024368403.1:0-1106 GCF_014805655.1 Passer montanus | reverse complement strand
CCAAAAATGCTCGGGGACCCCAAAAATCCCTTCAGGGACCCCAAAAATCCCTCAAAAAATCCCTTCTGGGACCCCAAAAACTCCTCAGGGACCCCAAAAACTCCTCAGGGACCCCAAAAATCCCCTCCCTGACCCCAAAAATCCTTTCTGGGACCCCAAAAATCCCTCCAAAAACCCTGCAGGGACCCCAAAAATGCTCTGGGACCCCAAAATCCCCTCCCTGACCCCAAAAATCCCTGCAGGGACCCTAAAAATCCCTTTAGGGACCCCCAAAAACTCCTCAGGGACCCTAAAAATCCTTTCAGGGACCCCAAAAATGCTCGGGGACCCCAAAAATCCTTTCAGGGACCCCAAAATCTCTTCTGAGACCCCAAAAATCCCTGCAGGGACCCCAAAAATGCTCGGGGACCCCAAAAACTCCCCAGGAACCCTAAAAATCGCCTTCCTGACCCCAAAAATCCCTTCAAGGACCCCAAAAATCCCTCCAAAAATCCCTGCAGGGACCCCAAAAATGCTCTGGGACCCCAAAATCCCCTCCCTGACCCCAAAAATCCCTGCAGGGACCCTAAAAATCCCTTTAGGGACCCCCAAAATCCCTTCAGAGACCACAAAATCTCTTCCGTGACCCTAAAATTTATTCCCCCACCCCAAAACCTCCCCAGGAACCCCAAAAATCTCCTCGGTGACCCCAAAACCTCCCGGCCCCAAATCCCCACCCCGGACCCCAAAAACTCCTCCGGGACTCCAAAATCCTTCCAGTGACCCCAAAATCTCCCCAAAACCCCCAAAAATCCTTCCTGTGACCCCAAAATTTCTTCTCCCACCCCAAAACCTCCCCAGAAACCCCAAAAATTTCTTTTCCGATCCCAAAAATCCCTTCCCTCACCCCAAAACCTCCTCGGTGACCCCAAAACCTCCCGGCCCCAAATCCCCACCCCAGACCCCAAAAACTCCGGGACCCCAAAATCGTTTTTGTGACCCCAAAACCTCCCCAGAAACCCCCAAAAATCTCTTCCCTCACCCCAAAATTGTCTTTGCTCACCCCAAAACCTCCCGGGTGACCCCAAAACCTCCTCAGTGACCCCAAAAATCCCTTCCCCGACCCC
>NW_024368402.1:0-1139 GCF_014805655.1 Passer montanus | reverse complement strand
TTTTTTTTAAGGCTGAAATTGCCTTCCTACCACCATTCTGGATTTTTTCTGTCTCTCTTCCTCCTTGCACCAGGCCATCTGCTCACCTATTAGAAGACAGCCAGGCCCCACTCTGATAGGGAGAATTTTTCTGCTTAAAATTAGCCAGGTTTCCTAGCACTTCCCCTCTTACCAACAAAGCATCCCACTGAACTGAGTCCAAATTGGCAAACTAGTGCACAATCTAGACTGGAATTAGACAGCAGTTGTGGATTACAGGTGAATGACTCCTGGTTTGTCTTTCTTTCTTTAATTCAGCTTGACACCAAATAAACATAACCTTATTCATCTTAGGATGTGAAGGGATGTATGTTTTTGGCCAGTCCACTACTTATGCATATAAAAGGTAAACAAAAAACCAGCTTGTATGCTTAGAAGTTCTGTTGAATCAAACTACGAGTCTTATTTTACAATTTTATAAACTTGCCATGAGAATCTTGCAGGAATCTCAGAGCTGAATGGCATTTTCATTCATCCTAAACCTAAGATGAGAAGCATCAGCACAACACTATCCCCCCTGCAGCCAAAGTAAGATTTGCAAAGACAGCATATCTGTGCTGTCAGAACTTCTCCTCCATCCTCGGGGACTCTTGGTTTTTTTCCTTCTCTCTGATTCCTCTTCTTAGGAGACCTACTTTTCCCTGGAAATCCACCTTCACACTACAGAACTTTTTATTCTCTTGAAAGTGCCTCTTCCTTAGTGCCTGTAGCAATCATGTCCAAGTTCTGAGAGCCTGAGCATTCAGCAGCAATCTCCTAAGAAGCTGTCAGTCGCTGCAGGCTAAACTGCTTGTCATTGGACCCAAAAGTCCCTCTAGATTTTCAGTCAGTTCTGACATGTGACTCATCAGCTGAAAGCCCTGTTAATCATGCCCAAATATTCCCATACCTCAGCACATACCAACGAGTTTAAATATATGCTGTAGTCTAGTTTTATAGCTAGAAGCAATGGGTCAATTTTTCTCTTAGCCTCCTAATGTTTTCAAAGAGAAGCAAATTAATTTGTTGGGTCCAGTCTTTATTCCTTCACAAATAGCAGTACCATACTAAAAGCATCCATGCTCAGATGTGCTTTAGCCTGGTTAACCTTGAGTCAGAGG
>NW_024368401.1:0-1093 GCF_014805655.1 Passer montanus | reverse complement strand
GATAAAATCGGGATAAAATCGGGATAAACCGCACCCCCCCCGGCTTTTCCAGCGGCGACCCCTCCCAAATTTTCCAGCTTTTTTAACCCTTCCCTGGAAAAACCGAGGGCGCCTCCAAACCTTGGGGGTTTTGGGGTTTTCCGGGGAATTTTGGGGATTTTGGGGGTTTTTCGGGGTGGTTCCAAGCCCTCGCCGCCTGCCATAAATCCGCCGTGTCATCCAGGTGGGGCTGCTCCAGGTGTGCCTTTTCCAGGTGTTCCCGGCGCTTTTCCCTCCCCTCCCCCCATTCCTGGGATTTTCCCAATTTTTTCCCCAATTTCCCCCCCAAATCCGTGCTAAAACCCGCACTTTGGCGGGTTTATATTTCCATTTTCCCGCGGTTTTCCCCGGTTTTTCCCGGTTTTTTCCCCCTCCCGGCACCTGCAATTCCCGATTTTTTTTTTCCCGAGCAGGGCGCGTCCTTCCCGCGTTGCGGCGGCGCCGCGCTTGGAATTCTCACCCCTAAAATCCTTTAAAAAACCCCTCAAATCCCCCCAAAAATCCCATTTTTTTCCCCAAATCCCCACCCCCAGGGGACAAGGCACGGCGCTGGCATTGAGGATTCCCACCGGGAATTTATTCCCGAGGAAAATCGGGATAAAAATGTGGATTTTCCCTATTTAAAAAATCAGATTTTTCACTCTAAACCAGCCCGGAATTCCAATATTTTCATTTTTCCCGGGAATTCTGCAGCCCCGAGGGGGATTTGGTGGCTAGAGCCTGAAAATTTTGCTTTTTTTCCTGAGGAAAATCCTGGTTTTTTAAGGAAAAATGGGATTTTGGAGGTGTTTTGACCTTTAAAATGAAACATTCCTGGGTTGCTCCATCTTTTTTTTCCTGGAAAATCGGGATTTTCCGGCACCTGGATGAGATTCCCCCTCACCCCCCTTTTCCTTATATAATTCAGGCCGGAATTCCACATTTTCTAAAGCCGGGAATGATTTTCCAGGTGGAAAATCCAATTTTTTGGGGTTTTTTTTTTGAGTTTTTAACTCCTGGATTCTCTGATTATGAAGGAATTTTATTTTCCCTGAGTTTTGGGCCACACCTGGAT
>NW_024368400.1:0-1107 GCF_014805655.1 Passer montanus | reverse complement strand
TGGGGTCCCACCCCCCAAAATTTGGGGTCCCGCCCCCCAAAAATTAAAGTTTGGGGCCCTCCCAAAAAATTTGGGGTGTTGGGACCCCCCCCAAATTAAAGGGAGGGGGTGGGGACCCCAAAATTTGCCCCCTCCCCTTCAACCCAGTCCCATTTTGGGGGGGTTTTCCCCCAAATTTGGGGTTGGGACCCCCAAAAATGGGGGAACCTCCTAAAAATTCGGGGTTCAGGACCCCCAAAATTGAGGAACCACCCAAAATTTGAGGTTCAGGACCCCCAAATTTGGGGAAACCCCCCAGATTTTGGGGGTTGGGACCCCCTAAAATTCGGAAACCCCCCAGAATTTGGAATTTGAGACACCCCGAAATTGGGGAACCCCCAAAATTCGGGGTTGTGACCCCCCAAAATTGGGGAATCCCCCAAAATTCGGGGTTTGGGACCCCCCAGAATTGATGAACCCCCCATGGGGCCCTCCCAAAAAATTTGGGGTGTTGGGACCCCCCCCAAATTAAAGGGAGGGGGTGGGGACCCCAAAATTTGCCCCCTCCCCTTCAACCCAGTCCCATTTTGGGGGGGTTTTCCCCCAAATTTGGGGTTGGGACCCCCAAAAATGGGGGAACCTCCTAAAAATTCGGGGTTCAGGACCCCCAAAATTGAGGAACCACCCAAAATTTGAGGTTCAGGACCCCCAAATTTGGGGAAACCCCCCAGATTTTGGGGGTTGGGACCCCCTAAAATTCGGAAACCCCCCAGAATTTGGAATTTGAGACACCCCGAAATTGGGGAACCCCCAAAATTCGGGGTTGTGACCCCCCAAAATTGGGGAATCCCCCAAAATTCGGGGTTTGGGACCCCCCAGAATTGATGAACCCCCCAAAATTTTGGGTTCTGGACCCCCAGAATTGAGGAACCCCCCCAAAATTCGGGGTCTGGGACCCCTAAAATTGGGGAATACCCCAAAATTTGAGGTTCAGGAGCCCCAAAATTGGGGAAACTCGCCAGAATTTGGGGTCTGGGACACCCCAGAATTGATGAACCCCCCGAAGTTCAGGGTCTGGGACCCCCAAAATTGATGAATCCCCCAAAATTTGAGGTTCAGGAGCCCCAA
>NW_024368399.1:0-1307 GCF_014805655.1 Passer montanus | reverse complement strand
TTTTTTGTTTATTTGTTATTTTCTAAATTTAAAGATATGCTAAGACAGAAAAATAATGCAAACCCACAAATTAAAAATAATTACTTATTACAATAGGGAGAAAAATCCTGAATTATATTGTATCTTTATTTGAAGCACTGGTATTCAATCTAAAGATAAAATGTGAAGAACATAAAAACTAAAAGAGGTTAAGAGAGGACAGTTTGCTGGACATTTGACTATGAATCTGCAGTCAGGCCTACACCACACAAACAGCAATGTTCCTCATAAAATTAGTAATGATAAATTCTTTTGCATACAGCATTTTGTTACCATACAGTGAAAATCCACAGCTAAAAATACTGCTGAGGATCCTATGACTGTTGCAAACAGAATAATAGTGATAAATCAAAAGATACCAATAAATGAATTGAAAAATGGTCATGAATTTGTGCAGAGATGTAATTGAGTGTAGGCAGGAAGGAGACATGAATAGCCCAATATTTATAATTAATTAAGGTTACTGATTAATACTTCTTCTGTGATTTCATGAAAGTCTAAAACCAATTTTTGCTCTAAGAAGACATGATTATCATATCAAACAACTTGATGGAGAAGAGGCTAGTCATTGTATAGACACTGGATAGATGGTGGAAGAAGAGAAACTTCCAGAAATGAAAGACACTTAATTAGTGTCTTAATTATAAGACATATTTCTGAAAATAATGATATTTAAAAAAAAAAGATGGTGCTGAAATATTTTATCACTGGAGGTGTCTTTGAAGTGGTAAAGACTCCAAAAGAAAACTGCAGCATATATTTGGAAATTCTCTATGCAGACTGCTCAAAATTCCAATAACAGGAGGTAAGAAAGAGAAATGGAATATTATTAGGAAGATGAAATGAATGAATGATTAGATTATTATCATACAAATGGTTAGGTATCTCTATAATACTTGTAGGTACTTCTAAAAACTCAATACCTCATATCCAATCAGTATTTCAAATATTAATCAGAGGAAGGACCTGTAACTGATTCTCTTTCACTCAAGAAGGCTCATTACAGAGCTTGATTGTAATATTAGAACTGCCACTGAGATGTACCAGACTAAAATCTGAAGTGTCTTGTCTGCTAGAACAAGAAATCAAAGCTTGTGATTTCATTAATACATGTTATTAATTTTTTGTTCTAATTACAAGTGGTTTTGCACTAGAAATATAAACATAGAAGGGAATATTTTAATGTTAGAAGTAGATTTTGTAAAAATATGCTCCCTCTCAAATGATTTAAACATTTTAAATATTTTTACAAATATTTAAAGTAATTA
>NW_024368398.1:0-1108 GCF_014805655.1 Passer montanus | reverse complement strand
TTGGTCCCGAACCCCGAAATTTGGAGATCTAACCCCGAAATTTGCTCCCAAACCCCAAAATTGTGTTCTTGGAGCCCCCCAAATCTCCTCCAGATGCCCCAAAACACCAATATTACCCCAAAAGTGCCCCAAATTCCTCCAAATCACCAAAAAAAATCCCCAAAATCACCCCAAATCCCCCCAAAACCCCTCCAGATCAACCCAAAATCCCCAGAAAACTGCCCCAAAACTGCCCCAAAAACCACTTCAGATCACCCAAAACCCTAAAAATCCCCAAAAATTCCCCAAAACACCCCAAAACCCTTTCAAACACCCCCAAAAATCACCCAAGAATCACCCCAAAACTCCCAGAAATCACCTCAAAACCACTTCAGATCACCCTAAAATTCCCCAAAAATTCCCCAAATCCCTCCAAAACCACCCCAAAAATCAGGCAAATCACCCCAAAACCCCCCTAAAAATCACCCAGAAATCACCAAAAATCGTCCAAAATTCACCAAAAAATTGTCCAAAAATCACTCAAAGATCACCCAAAAATCAGCAAAAATTGCCCAAAAATCACCCAAAATTCGCCCAAAAATCACCCAAAATTCGCCCAAAAATCACCCAAAAATCACCAAAAATTAGCCCAAAACCACCCTAAAAATTGGCCAAAAATCACCCAAAAATCGCCCAAAAGTCACCCAAAAATTGTCCAAAAATCACTCAAAGATCACCCAAAAATCACCCAAAAATCAGCAAAAATTGCCCAAAAATCTCCTGAAAATCACCAAAAATCGCCCCAAAACCACCCTAAAAATTGGCCAAAAATCAACAAAAATTGCCCAAAAATCGCCCAAAAATCACCAAAAATCGCCCAAAATTCACCAAAAAAATCGCCCAAAAATCGCCCAAAAGTCACCCAAAAATCACCCAAAAATTGCCCAAAATTCGCCCAAAAATCCCCCAAAATCACCAAAAATTACCCCAAAACCACTCTAAAAATCGTCCAAAAATCAGCAAAAATCCCCCAAAACCACCCTAAAAATTGGTCAAAAATCCCCAAAAATCCCCAAAACTCCCCAAAAGCCCCGAATTCTCCCATCTCGTACCCGTGGCGCAGGGCGAG
>NW_024368397.1:19286-42926 GCF_014805655.1 Passer montanus | reverse complement strand
GGCTGTACAAGGAGCCCACGGCCAGGTCCCGATTTCCCCCTCCCCAAACCCCAAAATTTCCCCATAAATCCCAAAATTTCCCCCAAATTTTCCCCCAAATCTCCCAATTTTCCCCCTAAATCCCCGAATTTTCCCAAAATCCCCCAAATTTCCCCCAAATCTCCCCCGCAGGTCCGAGGCTGTACAAGGAGCCCACGGCCAGGTCCAACCGGCCGCTGATCCAGAACGCTCTGGCCCACTGCGTGCTGGCCGGGACCCCCAACGCCCCCCTGAGGGCCAAGGTGCTGCAGGTGAGACCCCAAAAACCCCAAAAAAACCCAAAAACCTCACAGGCAAACGGGGAGCCAAAAAAACCCCAAAGGGAGCTCAAAAAACCCCAAAATCCTGCAGCGATCCTAAAGGAACATAGAGATCCTAAATCATCCTGAGGGATCAAAGGGCTGCAGGTGAGACCCCAAAAACCCCAAAAAAACCCCAAAAGTAACCCAAAAATCCTACCGAAAAATGGGGAGCCCAAAAAAACCCAAAGGGAGCCCAAAAAACCCCAAAGGGAGCCCAAAAGAACCCCAAAGGGCCCCCAAAAAACGCCAAAATCCTACAGAGATCCTAAAGGAACAAAGTGCTGCAGGTGAGACCCCAAAAACCCAAAAAACCCCAAAAGAGCCCCAAAAACCTCACAGAAAATTGGGGAGCCCAAAAAACCCCAAAGGGAGCCCAAAAGAACCCCAAAGGGCCCCCAAAAAACGCCAAAATCCTACAGAGATCCTAAAGGAACAAAGTGCTGCAGGTGAGACCCCAAAAACCCAAAAAACCCCAAAAGAGCCCCAAAAACCTCACAGAAAATTGGGGAGCCCAAAAAACCCCAAAGGGAGCCCAAAAGAACCCCAAAGGGCCCCCAAAAAACGCCAAAATCCTACAGAGATCCTAAAGGAACAAAGTGCTGCAGGTGAGACCCCAAAAACCCCAAAAGAGCCTCAAAAATCCCACAGAAAAATGGGGAGCCCAAAAAACCCCAAAGGGAGCCCAAAAGAACCCCAAAGGGCCCCCAAAAAACGCCAAAATCCTACAGAGATCCTAAAGGAACAAAGTGCTGCAGGTGAGACCCCAAAAACCCCAAAAGAGCCTCAAAAATCCCACAGAAAAATGGGGAGCCCAAAAAACCCCACAAGGAGTCCAAAAAACCCCAAAATCCTGCAGCGATCCTAAAGGAACAAAGAGATCCTAAATCATCCTGAGGGATCAAAGTGCTGCAGGTGAGACCCCAAAAACCCAAAAAAACCCCAAAAGAGCCCCAAAAATCCCACAGAAAAATGGAGAGCCCAAAAACCCCAAAGGGAGCCCAAAAAACCCCAAAATCCTGCAGCGATCCTAAATTGTCCTGAGGGATCAAAGTGCTGCAGGTGAGACCCCGAAAAAACCCTAAAAAAATTTCCACAAACCCCCCAAAAACCCCCAAAACCCACCAGAAATCTCCTTAAAAAACCCCACAAATCCCCCACAAAAACGCCACAAATCCCTCAAAAAACCCCATAAAAACCCCAAAAATCCCCCAAAAACCTGAGAAATCCCCCAAAAATCCCAAAAAAATCCCATAAATTCCCCAAAAATACCTCAAATCACCCCAAAGATGCTGCGTTCACCCCAAAAATCCCCCATAAACGCCCATAGACACCCCAAAAAACCCCAGAAAACCTCAAAAAACCCTCAAAAAAACCCCAAAAAATCAAAAAAAATCCTTCAAAAAACCCTCAAAAAATCCCCAAAAATTCCAAAAAAAATCCCAAGAAATCCCACAAAAAATTCCCAAAAAGTCCCAAAAAAATTTCCATAAATCCCCCCAAAAGACCTCAAATCACCCCACAGATGGCGCCACCACCCCAAAACCCCCCCATAAACCCCCATAGACACCTCAAAAAAAACCCCAAAAATCCTCAAAAAAACCCCACAAAATCCCAAAAAAAGCCAAAAAATTCCCAAAAAGTCCCAAAAAAATTTCCATAAATCCCGCCAAAAGACCTCAAATCACCCCACAGATGGCGCCACCACCCCAAAAATCCCCCATAAACCCCCATAGACACCTCAAAAAAAACCCCAAAAATCCTCAAAAAAACCCCAAAAAATCCCAAAAAAAGCCAAAAAATTCCCAAAAAATCCCCCCAATATTTCCATAAATCCCCCATAAAGACCACAAATCACCCCTCAGATGGCGCCATCACCCCAAAAACCCCCCATAGACACCCCAAAAAACCCCCACCGCAAAACCCCCCCATTAACCCCCATAGACACCCCAAAAAACCCCATAAAACCTCAAAAAACCCTCAAAAAATCCCAAAAAAATGCCAAAAAATTCCCAAAAAACCCCAAAAAATCCCAAAAAAAGCCAAAAAATTCCCAAAAAATCCCCCCAATATTTCCATAAATCCCCCATAAAGACCTCAAATCACCCCTCATTCCATAAATCCCCCAAATCACCCCATAGATGCTGCATTCACCCCAAAAATCCCCCATAAACCCCCATAGACACCCCATAAAATCTCAAAAAAAACCCCAAAAATTCCCAAAAAACCCCAAAATTTCCCAAAAAAACCCCAAAATCTCCTTTTTTTTCAGGAGATGGAGCAGAGCTCGGCGCAGCAGCTGCTGATCCTGTTCCGGGACGGGGGCTGCCAGTTCCGGGGCGTTTACGCCCTGGGGGGGATCCCCCCGACCCTAAAGCGCCTCTCGGGCTCGGGACCCCGCAGCGTCCCCCTGCCCATGGTGGAGGCTCTCTACAAGTACCAGTCGGACCAGCGGCGCTTCTGCCGCCTCCCGGCGCGCACCATGAGCGGCAGCGTGGACGCCTTCACCATCCCCGGGCACCTGTGGCACCCCAAAAAGCCGGGCACCCCCAAATAAAACCCCAAAAAACGGGGCTGACCCCAAAAACGATCCCGTTGTGTGTGCTTCATTAATGGGGGTTTGGGGGGATTTGGGGATGTTTGGGGACACTTGGAATGGGTTTATGGGGACACTTTCATCGGCCTCAGACATCTGTGCCACCCCTCAGGGCATGGCACCCCCCAAAAAAACCCAGAACCCAAAAAAAATTGGGGTGAAAACCCCAAAAATGACCCCAAAACCGATCCTATTGAGTGCGCTTTGTGTTATCCTTAATGGGGGTTTGGGGACATTTGGGGACATTTGGGGACATTTGGGGACATTTGGAATGGGTTTATGGGGACACCGTCACCATCCCCAGGAAGCTGTGCCACCCCTCAGGGCATGGCACCCCAAAAAAAATCCCAGAACCCCCAAAAAATTGGGGTAAAAACCCCAAAAAATGACCCCAAAACCGATCCTATTGAGTGCGCTTTGAGTCAGATTTGGGACGTTTGGGGACATTTTGGGACATCTGGGGACATTTGGGGACAGCTGGATTTGGTTCAGGGGGTGTCATCCCCTCCCAGGGACGCCTTCACCATCCCCGGGCACCTGTGGCACCCCAAGAAACCGGGGACCCCGAAATAAAACCCCAAAAAACGGGGCTGACCCCAAAAACGAGCGGCTCTTGGTGTTGGTGTTTAATGGGGACATTGGGGATATTTGGGGATGTTTGGGGACACCTGGAATGAGTTCAGGGGGTGTCATCCCCACCCAGGGACGCCTTCACCATCCCCGGGCACCTGTGGCACCCCAAAAAGCCGGGCACCCCCAAATAAAACCCCAAAAAACGGGGCTGACCCCAAAAACCGATCCCGTTGTGTGCGCGCTTTGTGTCAGATTTGGGATGTTTGGGGACATTTGGGGACACCTGGAATGGGTTTAGGGGGACACCTTCATCGGCCTCAGACATCTGTGCCACCCCTCAGGGCATGGCACCCCCAAAAAAATCCCAGAACCCAAAAAAATTGGGGTGAAAACCCCAAAAAATGACCCCAAAATCGATCCTGTTGTGTGTGCGCTTTGTGTTATCCTTAATGGGGGTTTGGGGACATTTGGGGACACCTGGAATGGGTTTAGGGGGACACCTTCACCATCCCCAGGAAGCTGTGCCACCCCTCAGGGCATGGCACCCCAAAAAAAATCCCAGAACCCCAAAACAATTGGGGTAAAAACCCCAAAAAATGACCCCAAAAACGATCCCCTTGTGTGAGCTTCAAGTCAGATTTGGGATGTTTGGGGACATCTGGGGACATTTTTGGGACACCTGGAATGGGTTCAGGGGGTGTCATCCCCTCCCAGGGACGCCTTCACCATCCCCAGCCACCTGTGGCACCCCAAAAAGCCTGGGACCCCAAAAGAAATTGGGGTAAAAACCCCAAAAACGGGAATGGGGCCCCCTCTCAGGGATACCTGTGCCATCCCCTGGGTGCCTGTGGCACCCCAAAAAACCGGGAACCCCAAAATAAAACCCCAAAAAGGGGCTGACCCCAAAAAAATGTCCCCAAACCTCCCCTAAAAATGTCCCCAAACCTCCCCTAAAAATGTCCCCAAACCTCCCCTAAAATGGCCCCCAAAAATGTCCCCAAACTTCCCAAAAAATGTCCCCAACCTCCCCAAAAAATGTCCCCAAACCTCCCCTAAAATGGCCCCCAAAAATGTCCCAAAACCTTCCCAAAAATGTCCCCAAACTTCCCAAAAAATGTCCCCAACCTCCCCAAAAATGTCACAAAACTCTCCCAAAAATTGTCCCCAAATCTCCCTAAAAAATGTCCCCAAACCTCCCCAAAAATGTCCCCAATGTCCCCCTAAAATGAGACAAAATGGGGACACTGGGGTGGCACTGAGGGGACACTTTGGGGACACTCAGAGGACACCATGGGGACACTTTGGGGACACTGGGGACACTCTGGGGACACTGAGGACATCAAGGGGACATCAAGGGGACACTGGGGTGGCACCATGGGGACACTGGGAGGACATTGAGGGGACACTGAGGGGACACTGAGGGGACACTGGGGACATCAAGGGGACACTGGGGACACTTTGGGGACACTTTGGGGACACTTTGGGGACACTCCGAGGACATTGAGGGGACACTGGGGACATCAAGGGGACGTTGGGGACATCAAGGGGACGTTGGGGACATCAAGGGGACATCAAGAGGACACTGGGGTGGCACTGGGAGGACACTGAGGGGACACTGAGGACATCAAGGGGACATCGAGGTGGCACCATGGGGACACTGGGGACATCAAGGGGACATCAAGGGGACACTCTGGGGACACCGGGTGGGCTCACGGGGGGCTGTCCCCAAGTGTCCCCAAGCAGCTGGGGACAGCCTGGTGACAACGCCATCGTTTATTGCTGTGACACCGGGGGGTGGCAGCGGTGACACCTCAGGGACACCTCGGGGACACCTCGGTGACACCTTGGGGACACCTTGGGGACACCTTGGGGACACCTTGGTGACACCTTGGGGACCCCGGTGTCACACGCTGGTGGCCTGGCTGTCGTTGCCACCCCTCGGGGACACCTTGGGGACACCGTGGGGACACCTTGGGACACCTTGGGGACACGGGTGTCACACGCTGGTGGCCTGGCCGTCGTCGCTGCCCCCTGGGGACACCTTGGGGACACCGCGGGGGTGGCCGCGGGTCCTGCGCAGCTCCTGCTCCAGCCCCGAGAGGCGCCGCTCCTGCGGGGACACGCGTGGCACCCAGGGGACACGGGGGACACCCAGGGGACACCCAGGGGTCACCGAGGGGTCACCTCACTGTCACCTCCCTGTCACCAAGGTGTCACCTCTGGGTGACCCTCTGGGTCATCTCTGTGTCACCTCCAGGTCATTTTGGTGTCACCTGTCATCTCTAGGTCACCCTCTGTGTCACCTCAGTGTCACCTTGGTGTCACCCTCTGTGTCCCCTGTGTCACCTCTGTGTCACCTCCCTGTCACCTCCAGGTCACTTTGGTGTCACCTCTGTGTCCCCTCAATGTCACTCCATGCTCCCCAAATGTCCCTCCAGTGTCCCCTCAATGTCCCCCAGTGTCCCCCCCCCAGTGTCACCAGTCCCCCCCAGTGCTCCCAGTCCGTCCCAGTCTCACCAGTTCCCTCTCTCTCTCCTCGGTGCTTTTCAGCCTCTCCAGGTCCTTCCTGCGGCTGCCCTCGGCCGCCGTCAGCCTGGGGACAAACTGGGATAAACTGGGGCAAACTGGGATAAACTGGGGACAAACTGGGATAAACTGGGACAAACTGGGATAAACTGGGACGGGGACAGATAAACTGGGACAAACTGGTGCAAACTGGCCTTCTACCTGCTCTCCTTCTTCTACTACCTGTACAGGTGAGCTGGGAACCTGGGGACAAACTGGGATAAACTGGGGCAAACTGGGATAAACTGGGGACAAACTGGGATAAACTGGGACAAACTGGGATGGGGACAAACCCTAATTTCGGGGCATCCACCTCAATTTCTGGATGCCCCACCCCATTTTCGGTGTTCCCAGCCCCGATTTCGGGGTTCCCAGCTCCAATTTCGGTGTTCCCCGCCCCAAGTTCGGGTTTCCCCACCCCAATTTCGGTGTTCCCAGACCCATTTTTGGGGTTCCCCACCCCATTTTCGGTGTTCCCAACCCCGATTTCGGGGTTCTCCGCCCCAATTTGGGGGTGCCCAGACCCGATTTCGGTGTTCCCAGACCCATTTTTGGGGTTCCCCACCCCATTTTCGGTGTTCCCAACCCCGATTTCGGGGTTCTCCGCCCCAATTTGGGGGTGCCCAGACCCGATTTCGGTGTTCCCAGACCCATTTTTGGGGTTCCCCACCCCATTTTCGGTGTTCCCAACCCCGATTTCGGGGTTCTCCGCCCCAATTTGGGGGTGCCCAGACCCGATTTCGGTGTTCCCAGACCCATTTTTGGGGTTCCCCACCCCATTTTCGGTGTTCCCAACCCCGATTTCGGGGTTCCGATCAGGCAGGATTTGGAACGATCAGGAAGGATTTGGGATCGATCAGGCAGGATTTGGGATCGATCAGGAAGGATTTGGGATCGATCAGGAAGGATTTGGGATCGATCAGGAAGGTTTGGGATCGATCAGGCAGGATTTGGAATCGATCAGGAAGGATTGGGATCGATCAGGAAGGATTTGGGATCGATCAGGAAGGTTTGGGATCGATCAGGAAGGATTGGGGATCGATCAGGAAGGATTGGGATCGATCAGGAAGGATTGGGATCGATCAGGAAGGATTGGGATCGATCAGGCAGGATTTGGGATCGATCAGGCAGGATTTGGGATCGATCAGGAAGGATTGGGATCGATCAGGAAGGTTTGGGATCGATCAGGAAGGATTGGAATCGATCAGGAAGGATTGGGATCGATCAGGCAGGATTTGGGATCGATCAGGAAGGTTTGGGGGCACCCGCTGCCCGCACCCCGGGATGGGGGCGCGGTGTCCCCACAGACCCCAAAGGGCAGAGGGGACACGGGGCGGCCGCACCCCCCTCCAGGAGGGGTTTGGGGCACCCCTGGGTCTGCCCCGGCCCCGGCACCCCCCAGGGGTCCCCAGAATGGTTTTGGGGTGACAAAGGGTGGCGTGAGCTGATCCCCGATGTGGGATGGCCCCACGGATTTGGGGTCTGGGAAAAGGGGGCTGGGGTCACCCCTGGATTTGGGGTCTGGGAAAAGGGGGCAGGGGTTTCCCCTGGATTTGGGGTGTCCCCATCCCCTCTCCCTGCTCCATCCCCTGCCCCTGTCCCCGTCCCTTGTGGGGTGTCCAGGTCACCCCGCTTGTCCTCAGGGGGGATTCAGGGGTCCCATCTCCCCTCAGCCAGGATTTGGGGGTCCCACGTCCTCCCGACCACGGTTTGGGGGTCACATCTCCCCCTGTCACGGTTTCAGGGGTCCCGTGTCCCCTCCGCCGGGTTTTGGGGTCCTGTCTGCCCTCGGTGGCTCCTTCTCCGCTCCTGGGGAGCACTGGGAGACTCCCAGTCCATCCCAGTCCGTCCCAGTCCATCCCAGTCCGTCCCAGTCCGTCCCAGTCTCACCAGTTCCCTCTCTCTCTCCTCGGTGCTTTTCAGCCTCTCCAGGTCGTTCCTGCGGCTGCCCTCGGCCGCCGTCAGCCTGGGGACAAACTGGGATAAACTGGGGCAAACTGGGATAAACTGGGGACAAACTGGGATAAACTGGGACAAACTGGGACAAACTGGGACGGGGACAAACCCTAATTTAGGGGCATCCACCTCAATTTCTGGATGCCCCACCCCAATTTCGGTGTTCCCCGCCCCAATTTCGGGTTTCTCCACCCCATTTTCGGTGTTCCCCACCCCAATTTCGGTGTTCCCAACCCCAATTTCGGGTTTCTCCACCCCATTTTCGGTGTTCCCCACCCCAATTTCGGTGTTCCCAACCCCAATTTCGGGTTTCTCCACCCCATTTTCGGGGTTCCCCACCACCCCATTTTCGAGGTTCCCAGCTCCAATTTCGGTGTTCCCAGCCCCAATTTCGATGTTCCCAACCCCGATTTCGGTGTTCCCAGCCCCATTTTCGGTGTTCCCAACCCCGATTTCGGGGTTCCCCACCCCATTTTCGAGGTTCCCAGCTCCAATTTCGGTGTTTCCCAACCCCAATTTCGGGTTTCTCCACCCCATTTTCGGTGTTCCCCACCCCAATTTCGGTGTTCCTAGCCCCATTTTCAGGGTTCCCCGCCCCATTTTCGGGGTTCCCCACCCCATTTTCGGTGTTCCCAACCCCGATTTCGGGGTTCCCCACCCCATTTTCGGGGTTCCCCACCCCATTTTCGGTGTTCCCAGCCCCAATTTCGGTGTTTCCCAACCCCAATTTCGGGTTTCCCCACCCCAATTTCGGTGTTCCTAGCCCCATTTTCAGGGTTCCCCGCCCCATTTTCGGGGTTCCCCACCCCATTTTCGAGGTTCCCAGCTCCAATTTCGGTGTTTCCCAACTCCAATTTCGGGTTCCCCACCCCATTTTCGACGTGCCCCACTCTAATTTTGGGGAGTCCCACCTCATTTTCGAGGTTCCCCACCCCATTTTCGGGGTTCCCCGCCCCGATTTCGGTGACCCCAACCCCATTTTCGGGGTTCCCAGCTCCAGTTTCGGCGTTCCCCACCCCAATTTTCCGGTTTCTCCACCCCAATTTCGAGGTTCCTCGCACCGATTTCGGGGTTCCCAGCTCCAACTTCGGTGTTCCCCGCCCCAGTTTCGGTGTTCCCCGCCCCAAGTTCGGGGTTCCCCACCCCATTTTCGGGGTTCCCAGCCCCATTTTCCGAGTTTCCCAGCCCCATTTTCGGGGTTCCCAACCCCATTTTCGGTGTTTCCCAACTCCAATTTCGGGTTTCCCAACCCCATTTTCGGGGTTCCCCGCCCCGATTTCGGTGACCCCAACCCCATTTTCGGGGTTCCCAGCTCCAACTTCGGTGTTCCCAGCCCCGATTTCGGTGCCCCCAACCCCATTTTCGGGGTTCCCAACCCCATTTTCGGGGTTCCCAACCCCATTTTCGGGGTTCCCAACCCCATTTTCGGGGTTCCCAACCCCATTTTCGGGGTTCCCAACCCCATTTTCGGGGTTCCCAACCCCATTTTCGGGGTTCCCAACCCCATTTTCGGGGTTCCCAACCCCATTTTCGGGGTTCCCAACCCCATTTTCGGGGTTCCCAACCCCATTTTCGGGGTTCCCAACCCCATTTTCGGGGTGCCCCGCCCCGATTTCGGTGTTCCCCGCCCGAGTTTCGGGGTTCCCAGCCCCAATTTCGGTGTTCCCAGCCCCAGTTTCGGTGTTCCCAGCCCCGACCCATTTTCGGGGTTCCCAACCCCATTTTCGGTGTTTCCCAACTCCAATTTCGGGTTTCCCAACCCCATTTTCGGGGTTCCCCGCCCCGATTTCGGTGTTCCCCGCCCCAGTTTCGGGGTTCCCCCCCGGTTTGGGGGTGCCCCCGCACCTTGCGGCCAGGTTGGCGGCGCGGGCCGAGCCCTCGTCCAGCTGCGCCCGCAGCCGCTCCAGGCGCTGCCGCTGCCGCTCCTCGGCCCGCGCCGCCCGCGCCTCCGCCCGCTCCAGGCGCTCCCGCAGCTCCGCCAGCTCCTCCCGCAGCGCCTCCAGCAGCCGCCCGTGCTGGGGACACCGGGACACGGTCACCGGGACACCGGGACAGCGTCACCGGGGCTTGGGGACACCGGGAAGGAGTTACCGGAGGTGTCACCCACCCCCGGTCACCTCCTCCAGCAGCCGCCCGTGCTGGGGACAGCGAGACAGGGACACTGGGGCTTGGGGACACCGGACAGGGTCACCGGGACAGGGACACTTGGGCTTGGGGACACTGTAACGGGGTCACCGGGGCTTGGGGACACCGGGATGGGGTCACAGAGGGGGTCACCGGGGGCTGGGGACACCGGGGACGAGGTTACCGGGTGACACCGGGAGGACACCATGGGACACTGAGGGACACCGGGGAGACACCGTTGGACACCGGGTGACACCGTGGGGACACCGGGGGAATACCGGGTGACATCGGGAGGACACCGGGTGACACTGGGAGGACACCGTGGGACACCAGGGGACACCAGGGGACACCGTGGGACACCAGGGGACACTGAGGGACACCGGGAGGACACCGTGGGGACACCGGGTGACCCCGGGGGACACCGGAGGACACCGTGGGGACACCGTGGGAATACCGGGGGACACCGGGGGACACCAGGGGACACCGTGGGCACCAGGGGACACCGTGGGACACCAGGGGACACCGTGGGACACCAGGGGACACCGTGGGACACCAGGGGACACTGAGGGACACCGGGAGGACACCGTGGGGACACCGGGTGACCCCGGGGGACACCGGAGGACACCGTGGGGACACCGTGGGGATACCGGGTGACACCGGGGGACACCAGGGGACACCGGGTGACAGCGGGGACCGTCCCCAGCCCCGGGGTTACCTTTTCGAGCGGCCGCAGCGCGTAGAGCTCGCCCGGCGCCGCCGCGTCCTCGGCCAGGCGCTGCCACGGCACCGTGGATTTGCGCGGCAGCGACGCCGACGAGCGCAGCTTCCCCCGGGGCTGCGACAGCGACAGCCGTTACCGGCCGGGAGTGGCACCGGACACCCGGTAATGGCCCGGTAATGGCAGTGCCACTCCCGGTAATGGCAGCGCGACACCCGGTAATGGCACCGGGACAGCCGGTAATGTCCCGGGAGTGGCACCGACACCCGGTAATGGCCCGGTAATGGCAGCGCCACTCCCGGTAATGGCAGCGCGACACCCGGTAATGGCACCGGGACAGCCGGTAATGTCCCGGGAGTGGCACCGACACCCGGTAATGGCACCGGGACACCCGGTAATGTCCCGGTAATGGCAGCGGACACCCGTTAATGTCCCGTTAATGGCATTGTGACACTGTCATTGTCACTGGGGCACCGGTTAGTGCCACCTGAACCCAGCTAATGCCACCACACCCCATTTAGTGCCACCACACGCCCATTAATGCCACCAGACCCTAATCAGTGTCACCACACCCCCGTTAGTGCCACCCGAGCCCAGTTAATGCCACCACACCCTGGATAGTGCCACCAGAACCGAGTTAGTGCCATCTGGACTGAGCTAGTGCCACCACACCCCATTTAGTGCCACCACAGCCCCGTTAGTGCCACCACACCCTGGATAGTGCCACCACACCCCCGTTAATGCCACCAGACCCTAATCAGTGTCACCACACCCCCGTTAGTGCCACCCGAGCCCAGTTAATGCCACCACACCCTGGATAGTGCCACCACACCCCCGTTAGTGCCACCTGAGCCCAGTTAATGCCACCTGAGCCCAGTTAGTGCCACCAGAACCCAGTTAGTGCCATCTGGACTGAGCTAGTGCCACCACACCCTGGATAGTGCCACCACACCCCGGTTAGTGCCACCACAGCCCCGTTAATGCCACCACACCCTGGTTAGTGCCACCAGAACCGAGTTAGTGCCATCTGGACTGAGCTAGTGCCACCACGCCCCTGTTAGTGCCACCAAACCCCGGTTAGTGCCACCACGCCCCCGTCAGTGCCACCGGAACCCAGTTAGAGCCACCACACCCCCTTTAGTGCCACCACACCCCCGTTAATGCCACCACACCCCCGTTAGTGCCACCACACCCCCGTTAGTGCCACCAGAACCGAGTTAGTGCCATCTGGACTGAGCTAGTGCCACCACACCCCTGTTAGTGCCACCACACCCTGGTTAGTGCCACCCCCATTAGTGCCACCACACCCCATTAATGCCACCGCACCCCATTTAGTGCCACCCCCGTTAATGCCACCACACCCCCATTAGTGCCACCACACCCCATTAATGCCACCACACCCCATTTAGTGCCACCCCCGTTAATCCACCCACACCCCCATTAGTGCCCCCACACCCCATTAATGCCACCACACCCCATTTAGTGCCACCCCCGTTAATGCCACCCCCGTTAATGCCACCACCCCCCTCGGACCACCGGCGCCCGCCCCACCGCGCAGCCCCCCCGCCCCTCGGCCCGGTGCCACCGGCACTCACCGGGCCATCGGCGGGCACAGGTGACGCGGTGCCACCCTCGGGCGGTGTCGCCTCGGCCGCGTGCCCGGCGCTGTCCGGCCCGGCCTTGCCCTGGGCTGGCACGCTCTGGGCGCGCTGGACACCGCGGCGGCGCCGGGCTGGCACCGGGACCGGCACCGGGGAGGGCGCCGGGGAGGGCTCCGGGGACGGCTCCGGGTCTGTCGCTGTCGCTGTCGCTGTCCCCTCGTCGCGGCCACCGCGGAGGCGCCAGACGCTGGTCAGGGACTGGCTCTTGATGAGGGGGCTGAGCTTGCCCGGGTCCCGCGGGGGGACAAAGCCCGGCCTGGGGGGCTCCGAGGGGCTGCGGGGACAGGGGGACAAAGGGATGGGGGACAGAGGGACCCAAACCCTGGTGGGACCAGAGGGACCCCAAACCCTGGTGGGATTTGAGGGGACCCCAAACCCTGGTGGGATCACAGAGACCCCAAACCCTGATGGGATCAGAGAGACCCCAAATCCTGGTGGGATCACAAAGACCCCAGACCCTGGTGGGACCCCAAATCCTGGTGGGACCAGAGGGGACCCCCAAATCCTGGTGGGATTTGAGGGACCCCAAACCCTGGGGGGATCAGAGGGACCCCAAATCCTGGTGGGATCCCAAACCCTGGTGGGATCAGAGGGACCCCAAACCCTGGTGGGATCAGACCCATCTCCCAACCCCAGACGGACCCCAAATCCCGACACCCATGTGTCCCCCTTGTCCCCAGCTGTCCCCAGGTGTCCCTCTTGTCCCCAGCTGTCCCCACTGTCCCCAGGTGTCCCCAGGTGTCCCTCAGCACCTCCTCCTGGCGCTGGAGCTGAGGCGGACGGACACGGGGACGGGCGTCCCCTCCCTGATGGCCCTGAGGATGGTGGGCAGCGGCTCCAGCTCCTCCTGCGTGGCCTACGGGGACACCACGGGGACATCACGGGTGGCCCGCCGGACACGGAGGGCCCCTCCGGGGACAGAGGGGTGGTGGCACCTGGTCGAGGCTGGAGAAGATGTCACAGAGCAGCAGGTGGAGCGTGGCCAGCTCCAGGGCCAGGTCCACGTAGCCCTCGTAGGTGGCCATGTGGGCGCTGGCCTCGGGGGTGGCCACGGCCTGCAGGAACTCGGTCATGGTGGCCCAGTTCTGCTCCAGGAAGGCGTTCATGAAGGTCATGTAGGGCTCCTTCTCGCCAAACCTGGGGGCAGCGGCGCGGGCTGGGGTCACCACCAGGGTCTGGGGTCATCACAGTGGTCATGGGGTCACTGATATGGCCTGGGGTCATCGTCACGGTCTGGGGTTACCACCATGATCTGGGGTCATCATCGTGGTCATGGTCAGGGGTCATCATCATGGTCTGGGGTCACCACCATTGTCATGGTCAGGGGTCACCACCGTGGCCTGGGGTCACCACCATGGTCTGGAGTCATCATCATCATCCCCCTCATTAGGATGAGGGGGACCCCAAACCCTGGTGGGATCACAGGGACCCCAAACCCTGATGGCCACTCGTAGGTGGCCATGTGGGCGCTGGCCTCGGGGGTGGCCACGGCCTGCAGGAACTCGGTCATGGTGGCCCAGTTCTGCTCCAGGAAGGCGTTCATGAAGGTCATGTAGGGCTCCTTCTCGCCAAACCTGGGGGCAGCGGCGCGGGCTGGGGTCACCACCAGGGTCTGGGGTCATCACAGTGGTCATGGGGTCACTGATATGGCCTGGGGTCATCGTCACGGTCTGGGGTTACCACCATGATCTGGGGTCATCATCGTGGTCATGGTCTGGGGTCATCGTCATGCCCTGTTAGCAGGATGAGGGGGACCCCAAACCCTGGTGGTCATGGTCTGGGGTCATCAGCATGGTGTGGGGTCACTGACAGGGTCATGGGGTCATCATCATGGTCATGGGGTCACCACTAGGGTCATTGTCATGGTCTGGGGTCATCAGCATGGTGTGGGGTCACTGACAGGGTCATGGGGTCATCATCATGGTCATGGGGTCACCACCAGGGTCTGGGGTCATTGTCACAGTCTGGGGTCATCAACATGGTGTGGGGTCACTGACAGGGTCATGGGGTCATCATCGTGGTCATGGTCAGAGGTCATCGTCATGGTCTGGGGTCATCATCGTGGTCATGGTCAGAGGTCATCGTCATGGTCTGGGGTCATCATCGTGGTCATGGTCAGAGGTCATCGTCATGGTCTGGGGTCATCATCGTGGTCATGGTCAGAGGTCATCGTCATGGTCTGGGGTCATCATCGTGGTCATGGTCAGAGGTCATCGTCATGGTCTGGGGTCATCATCGTGGTCATGGTCAGAGGTCATCGTCATGGTCTGGGGTCATCATCGTGGTCATGGTCAGAGGTCATCGTCATGGTCTGGGGTCATCATCGTGGTCATGGTCAGAGGTCATCGTCATGGTCTGGGGTCATCATCGTGGTCATGGTCAGAGGTCATCGTCATGGTCTGGGGTCATCATCGTGGTCATGGTCAGAGGTCATCGTCATGGTCTGGGGTCATCATCTGGGGACAAGCCAAACTTGGAGACAACCCAGCTGTCCCATGATGCATTGGGGACAACCAAACTTAGGGACAACCCAGACTTGGGGACATCCCAAACTTGGGGACAAGCCAAACCTGGGGACAACCCAAATGCCCTATGATGCACTGGGGACAACCCAAACTTGGGGACAACCCAAACTTGGGGACAACCCAAACTTGGGGACAGCCCAAACCTGGGGACAATCCAGACTTGGGGACAATCCAGACTTGGGGACAACCCAAACTTGGGGGAAATCCAAATTTGGGGACAATTCAAACTTAGGGACAACCCAACTACCCCATGATGCACTGGGGACATCCCAAACTTGGGGACATCCCAAACTTGGGGTGTCCCCAAAAACTTGGGGGAAATCCAAATTTGGGGACAATTCAAACTTAGGGACAACCCAACTACCCCATGATGCACTGGGGACATCCCAAACTTGGGGACAACCTAAATGCCCTGTGGTATCTTGGGGACAACCCAAATTTGGGGACAATCCAAACTTGGGGACAACCCAAACCTGGGGACAACCCAAACTTGGGGACATCCCAAACTTGGGGACAACCCAAATGCCCTATGATGCACTGGGGAAAATCCAAACTTGGGGACAACCCAAACTTGGGGACAACCTAAATGCCCTGTGGTATCTTGGGGACAACCCAAATTTGGGGACAATCCAAACTTGGGGACAACCCAAATTTGGGGACAACCCAAACTTGGGACAACCCAGACTTGGGGACAACCCAACGTGGGGACAACCCAAACTTGGGGACAACCCAGACCTGGGGACAACCCAAATGCCCTATGATGCACCAGGGACAATCCAGACTTGGGGACAACCCAAACTTGGGGACAACCCAAACTTGGGGACAACCCAAACTTGGGGACAACCCAAACTTGGGGACAACCCAAACTTGGGGACAACCCAAACTTGGGGACAACCCAAACTTGGGGACAGCCCAAACCTGGGGACAATCCAGACTTGGGGACAATCCAGACTTGGGGACAACCCAAACTTGGGGGAAATCCAAATTTGGGGACAATTCAAACTTAGGGACAACCCAACTACCCCATGATGCACTGGGGACATCCCAAACTTGGGGACAACCTAAATGCCCTGTGGTATCTTGGGGACAACCCAAATTTGGGGACAACCCAAACTTGGGGACAACCCAGACCTGGGGACAACCCAAATGCCCTATGATGCACCAGGGACAATCCAGACTTGGGGACAACCCAAACTTGGGGACAACCCAGACTTGGGGACAACCCAACGTGGGGACAACCCAAACTTGGGGACAACCCAGATTTTGCGACAATCCAAACTTGGGGACAATCCAGACTTGGGGACAACCCAAACCTGAGGACAACCCAACCGCCCCACAACCCTCCGCAGAGCACAGACGGGACATCCCCAGGTCCCCACGTCCCCACGGCCACCTACGTGGTGAAGTTGGCCAGGTTCTGGATGACCTTGGCCACCAGCGTGAGGGTGCGGGCGGTGGCCTCGCCGGGGTACTCCTGGACGAGGCCGAAGAGGCTCGGGGACATGATGGCGGGGCAGAGGAACCGCAGGAAGAGCGAGGCCGACACCAGGCGCTGGCCGATGGCCGCCTTGCCGCGCGCCGCGCACGCCTGGCGCCACGCCGCGAACACCTCGCCCAGCTCCGCCGGGAACGACCTGGCCGGGGACACCGTGCTGGGGACAGGGGACCTGCCAGCGCCACCGCGGGGCGGTGGGGGCTTGGTGGCACCGCGGGTGGGGTGGGCGTCAAGTGGGTTTTGTGGTCATGTTCGTGTGGAGATCAGGGGTGGTGACCGTCACCATTTGTGTCCCCAGGTCCATCCTGGTGTCCATCTCTGCTCCTGTCCCTGTCCCCAAACTTGTCCCAGGTCCATGCTGGTGTCCATCCCATCCCTGTCCCCTGACTTGTCCCCGAGATCAGGGGTGGTGACCGTCACCATTTGTGTCCCTAGGTTTGTCCCCAGGTCCATCCTGGTGTCCATCCCATCCCTGTCCCCAGACTTGTCCCCGGGTCCATCCTGGAGTCCATCCCCATCCCTGTCACTCACGGCTGTCTCCAAACTTGTCCCCAAGTCCATCCTGGTGTCCATCCCCATCCCTGTCCCCAAACTTGTCCCTGTGTCCATCCTGGTGTCCATCCCTGTTCCCATCCCTGTCCCCAAAATTGTTTCGGGTCCATCCTGGTGTCCATCTCCACCCCTGTCACCCATGGATGTCTCCAAACTTGTCCTCAAGTCCATCTTGGTGTCCATCTTCATCTCTGTCCCCAAACTTGGCCCTAAACTTGTCCCCAAACTTGTCCCCAGGTCCATCCGAGTGTCCATCACCATCCCTGTCCCCAAACTTGTCTCTAAACTTGTCCTGGTCCATCCTGGTGTCCATCTCCATCCCTGTTCCTGTCCCTGTCCCCAAGCTTGTCCCCAGGTCCATCCGAGTGTCCATCCCCATCCCTGTCACTCATGGCTGTCTCCAAACTTGTCCCTGTGTCCATCCTGGTGTCCATCCCTGTTCCAATCCCTGTTCCCAAACTTGTCCCCAAGTCCATCTTGGTGTCCATCCCCATCCCTGTCCCCAAACTTGTCTCTAAACTTGTCCCAGGTCCATCCTGTCCCTGATCCCACCTCGTGTCCCAAGTTCTCCTGTCCCTGCTCCCACCCCGGGTGTCCCAGCTTCTCCCAGGTTCTCCTGTCCCTGCTCCCACCCCATGTCCCAGCTTCTCCTGTCCCAAATCCCATCCCTGTGTCCCAGCTTCTCCCAGCTTCTCCCAGGTTCTCCTGTCCCTGATCCTGTCCCCATCCCCCAGCTTCTCCCATCTTCTACTGTCCCTGCTCCCACCCCGTGTCCCAGCTTCTCCTGTCCCAAATCCCATCCCTGTGTCCCAGCTTCTCCCAGCTTCTCCCAGCTTCTCCTGTCCCCGGTGCCACCCCGGTGTCCCCGGTGTCCCCGCTGTCCCTCACTCGGAGCCGTCGGTGATGCGCCGCAGCGTCTCCTCGCAGACGTGCCGCAGGTGCTGCTGGTGCTCGGGCAGCTCCAGCCCCGAGCACCTGCTGGGATCCACCTCGGAGCTCCGCTCGGAGCTGCAGAGCTGGGCCACCAGCTCCCCTGGGGACAGGGGACAGCCCGTGAGGGGACCAAGGGGCCACCACCAGCTCCTCTGGGGACAGGGGACAGCCCGTGAGGGGACAGGGGACCCAGGGTGAGGGGACCGAGGGGTCACCAGCTTCCCTGGGGACAGGGGACAGCCCGTGAGGGGACAGGGGACAGCCCGTGAGGGGACCGAGGGGTCACCAGCTTCCCTGGGGACAGGGGACAGCCCGTGAGGGGACCGAGGGGTCACCAGCTTCCCTGGGGACAGGGGACAGCCCGTGAGGGGACCGAGGGGTCACCAGCTTCCCTGGGGACAGGGGACAGCCCGTGAGGGGACCGAGGGGTCACCAGCTTCCCTGGGGACAGGGGACAGCCCGTGAGGGGACCGAGGGGTCACCAGCTTCCCTGGGGACAGGGGACAGCCCGTGAGGGGACCGAGGGGTCACCAGCTTCCCTGGGGACAGGGGACAGCCCGTGAGGGGACCGAGGGGTCACCAGCTTCCCTGGGGACAGGGGACAGCCCGTGAGGGGACCGAGGGGTCACCAGCTTCCCTGGGGACAGGGGACAGCCCGTGAGGGGACCGAGGGGTCACCAGCTTCCCTGGGGACAGGGGACAGCCCGTGAGGGGACCGAGGGGTCACCAGCTTCCCTGGGGACAGGGCCCAAACCCCACCCCGTGTCCCAGCTTCTCCCAGCTTCTCCTGTCCCTGCTCCCACCCCATGTCCCAGCTTCTCCTGTCCCAAATCCCACCCCATGTCCCAGCTTCTCCCAGGTTCTATTGTCCCAAATCCCACCCAGCGTGTCCCAGCTTCTCCTGGCCCTGATCCCACCCCGTGTCCCAGTTTCTCCCAGCTTCTCCTGGCCCCGGTGCCTCCCCGGTGCCACCCCGGGTGTCCCAGTTTCTCCCACATTCTCCTGTCCCCGGTGCCACCCCGGTGTCCCCGGTGTCCCCGCTGTCCCTCACTCGGAGCCGTCGGTGATGCGCCGCAGCGTCTCCTCGCAGACGTGCCGCAGGTGCTGCTGGTGCTCGGGCAGCTCCAGCCCCGAGCACCTGCTGGGATCCACCTCGGAGCTCCGCTCGGAGCTGCAGAGCTGGGCCACCAGCTCCCCTGGGGACAGGGGACAGCCCGTGAGGGGACCAAGGGGCCACCACCAGCTCCTCTGGGGACAGGGGACAGCCCGTGAGGGGACAGGGGACAGCCCGTGAGGGGACCGAGGGGTCACTGGGGACAGGGGACAGCTTCCCTGGGGACAGGGGACAGCCCGTGAGGGGACAGGGGACAGCCCGTGAGGGGACCGAGGGGTCACCAGCTTCCCTGGGGACAGGGGACAGCCCGTGAGGGGACAGGGGACAGCCCGTGAGGGGACCGAGGGGCCACCAGCTCCCCTGGGGACAGGGGACAGCCCGTGAGGGGACCGAGGGGTCACCAGGGTGGGGAATGACAAGAGGAACCCACACCACGTCCCCACGGGTGGTCAGGGGTGTCCCACAGCCCAAGAGGGGACCAAGATGTCACCACCATGTCCCCATGGATTGGTCCCACAGCCCATGAGGGGACCGAGGTGTCACCACCATGTCCCCATGGGTGGTCCCACAGCCCATGAGGGGACTGAGGTGTCACCACCACGTCCCCATGGATGGTCAGGGGTGTCCCACAAGCCATGAGGGGACCGAGGTGTCACCACCATGTCCCCATGGGTGGTCCCACAGCCCATGAGGGGGCCGAGGTGTCACCGCCACGTCCCCACGGGTGGTCAGGGGTGTCCCACAGACCCTGACTGGTCATCAGGACAGAGATGGACAGGAGGAACCCCCACCATGTCCCCATGGGTGGTCAGGGGTGTCCCACAAGCCATGAGGGGACCAAGATGTCACCACCACGTCCCCATGGACTGGTCCCACAGCCCATGAGGGGACCGAGGTGTCACCACCACGTCCCCATGGATGGTCAGAGGTGTCCCACAGCCCCCGGAGGTGTCACCACCACGTCCCCATACCATGTCCCCATGGGTGGTCAGGGGTGTCCCACAAGCCATGAGGGGACCAAGATGTCACCACCACGTCCCCATGGACTGGTCCCACAGCCCATGAGGGGACCGAGGTGTCACCACCACGTCCCCATGGATGGTCAGAGGTGTCCCACAGCCCCCGGTGTCCTGTCCCCCCCGAGGTGTCCTGCCCCCTGCCACCCCCCGGGATGTCCCCGTGTCCCCTGCGCGTACCCAGCGTGTCCTGCAGGTACTTGGCCCCCACCAGCTTCATGTACTCGTCGATGGCCTTGGTGGCCAAGGTGTTCTCGCGGAAGATCAGCGCCTCGTGCTCGTCGAAGCGGTCGAGCTCGGCCACGCCCAGGTCGATCAGGAACGACTGCGGGGGGTTTGGGGAAGGGTTTGGTGGCACCTGTGACCCCAAGGGGCTCGGTGGCACCCGTGACCCCAAAGTGACCAAGTCGACCATGTTGGATCTTCTGGCAGTCTCATGAGTTGTGTTCTCCATGTCTACAGTCTTGTCCTGACCAACTCAAACCAACCCAGCACAACCCAACCCAACTCAACTCAACCCAACCTAACCCAACCCAACCCAACCCAACCCAACCCAACCCAACCTAACCCAATGCATCCATCTCATCCCAACCCAACTCAACTCAAACAACCCAACCCATCCCATCCCATCTTCACCCAACCCAACCTATCCTCACCCAACCCAGCCAACCCAACTCAACCAACCCAACCCAACCCAATCCAACTCATGCCAACCCAACCCAAGCCATCCCATCCTCACCCAACTGAACTCATCCAACCCAACCCAACCCAACTCAACCAACCCATCCCATCCTCACCCAACACAACCCATCCACACCCAACCCAACCCATCGAACCTAACCCAACCCATCCAACCCATCCCATCTTCACCCAAACCAATCAACACAACTCAACACAACTCAACACAACTCAACCCAACTCAACCCAACCCAACTTGGTCAACACAACACAACTCAACCCAACCCAACTTAGTCAACACAACTCAACCCAACCCAACTCAACCCAACCCAACCCAACCCAATGCATCCATCTCATCCCAACCCAACTCAACTCAACCCAACCCAACCCAACCCAACCCAACCTAACCCAATGCATCCATCTCATCCCAACCCAACTCAACTCAAACAACCCAACCCATCCCATCCCATCTTCACCCAACCCAACCTATCCTCACCCAACCCAGCCAACCCAACTCAACCAACCCAACCCAACCCAATCCAACTCATGCCAACCCAACCCAAGCCATCCCATCCTCACCCAACTGAACTCATCCAACCCAACCCAACCCAACTCAACCAACCCATCCCATCCTCACCCAACACAACCCATCCACACCCAACCCAACCCATCGAACCTAACCCAACCCATCCAACCCATCCCATCTTCACCCAAACCAAATCATTCAATCCAACTCATCCAACCCAACTCATCCAACCCAATCCAACCAAACCCAACCCATCCTATCTTCACCCAACCAAATCCAACTCATCTAACCCAGCCCATCTCATCTTCACCCAACCCAACCCATCCCATCCTCACCCAACACAACCCATCCACACCCAACCCAACCCGACCCATCTTCACCCAACCCAACTCATCCAATCCAACTCATCCTCACCCAACCCAACCCATCCTCACCCAACCCAACTTATCCAAGCCAACTCAAACCAAACCAATTCAACCCAACCCAACCCATCCCAACCCAATCCACCTCATCCCAGCCCATCCCAACCCAACCCAACTCATCCAACCCAACTCATCCTCACCCAACCCAACCTAGCCCAACCCAACTTATCCAAGCCAACTCAAACCAAACCAATTCAACCCAACCCAAACCATCCCAACCCAATCCACCTCATCCCAGCCCATCCCAACCCAACCCAACCCAACCCAACCCATCCAACCCAAGCCATGCTGTCCTCACCCAACTGAACTCATCCAACCCAACCCAACTCAACCAACCCATCCCATCCTCACCCAACACAACCCATTGGGACAAGAAGACAAAGGAAACAAGGGGGACAAGGGGACAATGGGACAAGGGGACAAGGAGACAAGTGACAAGGGACAAGGGACAATGGGACAAGGAGACAAGTGACAAGGGACAATGGGACAAGGGGACAAGGGGACAAGAGGACATGGGGATAATGGGACAAGAAGACAAAGGAAACAAGGGGGACAAGGGGACAAGGGGACAAGGGGACAAGGAGACAAGTGACAAGGGACAAGGGACAATGGGACAAGGGACAAGGGGACAAGAGGACATGGGGATAATGGGACAAGGGACAAAGGAAACAAGAGGGACAATGGGACAAGGGGACAAGGGGACAAGAGGACATGGGGATAATGGGACAAGGGACAAAGGAAACAAGAGGGACAATGGGACAAGGGGACAAGGTGACAAAGGGGACAAAGGGCACAAGGGGACAAGGGGGATGTGTGCGGCGGTTGTGGGGACAAAGGGGACAAGAGAGGATTTGAGTTGGGGACAGGTAATTCCGACAGGAGAGGTGGGGATGGGGACAGGAGGGGACGTGGGGACACATGGAGGGGACACCGAGGGGACAAGAAGGGCCACAGGGCCGGGAGGGGACACGGGGGACACCACGGATGCTCCGCGCTGAGCAGCTCGTGCCTCAGTTTCCCCACCCACCCTAAGGACAGGACAGCACGATGGGGGAGCTGGGGGTGGCAGAGTGTCCCCGAGGCGTCCCCAAAGTGTCCCCAAGGTGTCCCTGAGGTGTCCCCGAGGGGTCCCCGAGGGGTCCCACCTTGTTGGGCTGCGCTGCCCGGCGCAGCTCCTCGATCCAGCGGTCGCGCTCGGCCAGGGAGGCGCAGCCGAAGGAGCGGCTGCCCTCGGGGGTGATCACCTGAGGGACAGGGGGACAGCGAGGGGACAGCGGGGGGACAGGGAGGGGACAGGGAGGGGACAGCGAGGGGAGAATGAGGGGACAGCAGGGGACAATGAGGGGACAGCGAGGGGACAGCGAGGGGACAATGAGGGGACAGTGAGGGGACAATGAGGGGACAGCGAGGGGACAATGAGGGGACAGGGAGGGGACAGGGAGGGGACAATGAGGGGACAGCGAGGGGACAATGAGGGGACAATGAGGGGACAATGAGGGGACAGGGAGGGGACAATGAGGGGACAGGGAGGGGACAGCGGGGGGACAATGAGGGGACAATGAAGGTCTGGGTGCCCTTTTTGGGGCTCCCTTTTTAGGGTTCCCATTTTCAGGTTCCCTTTTTGGGGCTCCCTTTTTAGGGTGCCCTTTTTGGGGTGTCATTTTTAGGGTGTCATTTTTGGGGCTCTTTTTTTGGGTTCCTTTTTGGGGCTCCATTTTTAGGGCTCCATTTTTGGGTTCTCTTTTTCGGGCTCCATTTTAGGGTTCTCTTTTTGGGGCTCCTTTTTTGGGGCGCCATTTTTGGGGTGCCCTTTTTGTGGCTCCCTTTTTGGGGCGCCATTTTTTGGGT
>NW_024368397.1:13637-18647 GCF_014805655.1 Passer montanus | reverse complement strand
GGACAAAGAGGGCACAGGGGGGGGCTGGGGAGGGGACAGGGAGGGGACAGCGAGGGGACAACGAGGGGACAGCGGGGGGACAATGAGGGGACAATGAAGGTCTGGGTGCCCTTTTTGGGTTCCCTTTTTCAGGCTCCATTTTAGGGTTCTCTTTTTGGGGCTCCTTTTTTGAGGTGCCATTTTTGGGGTGTCATTTTTGGGGCTCCATTTTTGGGATCCTTTTTGGGGTGCCTTTTTTAGGGCTCCTTTTTTAGGGTGCCCTTTTTAGGGTGCCATTTTTGGGTTGCCTTTTTTAGGGCTCCCTTTTTGGGCTCCATTTTTAGGGCTCCTTTTTTGGGGTGTCATTTTTGGGGTGCCATTTTTGGGTTCCTTTTTGGGGGCTCCCTTTTTGGGGTCCCCCTTTTTCGGGGTCCCCCCCTCACCTGGAAGCAGAACCTCTCTCCCACCACGCTGCCGTGCACCGGCCGCACGGTGACGTTGTCCCCGGTGAGGTCCAGCTCGGGGGGTGGCACCAGGGACTCGCGGGAGCCGCTGCGGCTGGGGACCCTGAGGGGACAAAAGTGTCACCGGGACCCCGAAACGGGACCCTGAGGGGACAAAAGTGTCACCGGGACCCCGAAACGGGACCCTGAGGGGACAAAAGTGTCACCGGGACCCCGAAACAGGATCCTGAGGGGACAAAAGTGTCACCGGGACCCCGAAACGGGGACAGCAGTGTCACCAGGGCCCGAAACGGGGACAGCAGTGTCACCAGGGCCCCAAAATGGGGACAGCAGTGTCACCGGGACCCCAAAAATGGATCCTGCGGGGACAGCAGTGTCACCAGGGCAAGAAAATGGGGACAGCAGTGTCACCAGGACCCCAAAACGGGACACTAAGGGGACAAAAGTGTCACCGGGACCCCAAAACGGGACCCTGAGGGGACAGCAGTGTCACCGGGGCAGCCGTGTCCCCTACCTGTCCCCCTCGGGCAGTGCCACCACCCCCTGGTCACTCTTGGTGCCACCGCGGCTCTTCCTGTCCCGGAGGAGCCTCTTCCACAGCAGCCCCTGGGGACAGGGACAGGGACAGGTGACAATGACAGGGACAGGTGACAGGGACAGGGGGACAGGGACAGGGACAGGGACAGGGGGACAGGGACAGGGACAGGGGGACAGGTGACAGGACAGGGACAACGACAGGGACATGGAGACAGTGACAGGACAGGGACACAGGGACAGGAACAGGGGACAGGGATGGGACAGGGAGAGGGGACAAGGACAATGACAATGACAGTGACAGTGACACAGACAGGTGACAGTGACAGTGACAGGTGACAGTGGCAGTGACAGTGACAATGACACAATGACACAATGACAATGACAGTGGCAGTGACACAGACAGGTGACAGTGACAGGTGACACTGACAGTGACATATACAGGTGACACTGACAGTGACACAGACAGGTGACACAGACAGGTGACAGTGACAGTGACACAGTGACACAGTGACACAGACAGGTGACAGTGACAGGTGACACTGACAGGTGACACTGACAGTGACAGGTGACACTGACAGGTGACAGTGGCAGTGACACAATGACAATGACAGTGACACAGTGACATTGACACTGACAGGTGACACTGACAGCTGACAGTGACAGTGACAAAATGACAATGACAGTGACAGTGACACAGACAGGTGACACAGACAGGTGACAGTGACAGGTGACACTGACAGGTGACACTGACAGTGACAGTGGCAGTGACAATGACAATGACAGTGACACAGTGACACTGACAGGTGACAGTGACACTGACAGGTGACAGTGACACAGTGACACTGACAGTGACAGTGACAGTGACAGAGACAGGTGACAGTGACAGGTGACAGTGGCAGTGCCACCGCGCTCCCACCTTGACGTTGCTGCCCTGGCTCGGGGGGGGCTCATTCCGGGGGCTCCTCAAATCCGGCTCTGGGGGGGCACTCAGCACCCACCCTCATGTCACCCTCATGTGTCACCCCCCTGTGCCACCCTCCCTGTGCCACCCTCCCTGTGCCACCCTCCCTGTGTCACCCTCCTGTCACCCCCATGTGTCACCCCCCTGTGTCACCCTCCCTGTGCCACCCCCCTGTGTCACCCCCCTGTGTCACCCCCCTGTCACCCCCGTGTCCTCACCCGGGTCCCTCCTGCCCGCTGGGGACAGGTTGGTGGCCTCGGAGGTGGCACTGCCAGCGCGGGTCCTGCTCTGCCAGGGGCCCTGGGGACACCGCGGGGTCAGGAGGGGACACTGCCAGGTGCCACCCCCTGGGGACACCGCGGGGTCAGGAGGGGACACTGCGAGGTGCCACCCCCTGGGGACACCGCGGGGTCAGGAGGGGACACGTGCCACCCCCTGGGGACACCGCGAGGTGCCACCCTCCCACCCAGGGGACACTGTGAGGTGCCACTTTGACATCCAGGGGACACTGCAAGGTGCCACTTTGACATCCAGGGGACACCGTGAGGTGCCACCCCCCCTGGTGACACGGCGAGGTGCCACCCCCTTGGGGACACCACGAGGTGCCACCTGCCACCCCCTGGGGACACTGCAAGGTGCCACCCTCCCACCCAGGGGACACCGTGAGGTGCCACCCCCCCTGGTGACACGGCGAGGTGCCACCCCCTTGGGGACACCACGAGGTGCCACCTGCCACCCCCTGGGGACACCGCAGGGTCACGAGGGGACACCTGCCACCCCCTTGGGGACACCGCGAGGCGCCACCTGCCACCTCAAGGGACACCGTGAGGTGCCACCTGCCACCCTCCAGGGGACACCACGAGGTGCCACCTGCAGGGGACACTGCGAGGTGCCACCTGCCACCTCAAGGGACACCATGAGGTGCCACCTGCCACCCCCTTGGGGACACTGCGAGGTGCCACCTGCAGGGGACACTGCGAGGTGCCACCCTCGGTGACACCGTGAGGTGCCACTTTGACACCCAGGGGACATCACAAGGTGCCACCGCCGGTGACACGGCGAGGTGCCAGGTGCCACCCCCTTGGGGACACCATGAGGTGCCAGCCCCGGCGACACGGCGAGGTGCCAGGTGCCACCCCCTTGGGGACACCATGAGGTGCCACCGCCGGTGTCCCGCTCACCTCCCGGTCCCTGCCCAGTGCCACCAGGCGCCCGTCCAGCAGCGAGAACTGGGACACGTCCCACACGGTGGCATCGGGTGGCACCGCGGCCACCGGCGGCGGGGACGTCCCCGGGGGTGGCACTGCGGGGACACAGCGGGCGTGGGTGTCACTGTCACTGTCACTGCCACCAATGAGGGGACACAGCGGGCGTGGGTGTCACTGTCACTGTCACTGTCACTGTCACTGTCACCCACAGCGGGCGTGGGTGTCACTGTCACTGTCACCAATGAGGGGACACAGCGGGCGTGGGTGTCACTGTCACTGTCACCAATGAGGGGACACAGCGGGCGTGGGTGTCACTGTCACTGTCACCAATGAGGGGACACAGCGGGCGTGGGTGTCACTGTCACTGTCACCAATGAGGGGACACAGCGGGCGTGGGTGTCACTGTCACTGTCACCAATGAGGGGACACAGCGGGCGTGGGTGTCACTGTCACTGTCACCAATGAGGGGACACAGCGGGCGTGGGTGTCACTGTCACTGTCACCAATGAGGGGACACAGCGGGCGTGGGTGTCACTGTCACTGTCACCACTGAGGGGACACAGCGGGCGTGGGTGTCACTGTCACTGTCACCAATGAGGGGACACAGCGGGCGTGGGTGTCACTGTCACTGTCACCACTGAGGGGACAGAGCGGGCGTGGGTGTCACTGTCACTGTCACCAATGAGGGGACACAGCGGGCGTGGGTGTCACTGTCACTGTCACCCACGGCGGGGACAGGGGCTGGGCGTGCCACCGGGGGGCCAGGAGGAGGTGACACCATGAGTGAGGTGACACTGAGGACATGGAGGTGACACCAGGGGTGAGGTGACACCGAGGCACACATGATGGTGACACCAGGGGTGAGGTGACACCGAGGGACAGGTGGCCATGGAGGTGCCACCAGGAGTGAGGTGACACCAGGAGTGAGGTGACACCAAGGGACACGTGGCCATGGAGGTGACACCACCAGCGTGGCAGTGCCAGGGGACACGTGTCCATGGGGTGGCAGTGCTGGTGGTGGCAGTGTGACAGTGACAGGGACAGGGACAGGGACAGGGACAGTGACAGGGACGGTGACAGGGACAGGGACAGGGACAGGGACAGTGACAGGGACAGGGACAGGGACAGTGATAGGGATAGTGACAGTGACACGCAGGGACAGCCCGGGTGGCACCGTGCCAGCACTGTGGGTGGCAGCGCCGGTGCCGAGCCGGTTTGGCCGGGTTTGGTGCCGGTGCCAGAGCCCCACCCCAAACCCCCCACTCCAAAATCCATCACCCCAAAATCCATCACCCCAAAATCCACCATTCCCGCCCCAAAACCCCTCACCCCAAAATCCTTCACCCCATAAACCTGTCCCCTCCAGCTCGGCCCCGCCCGCGCTGTCCCCGTGTCCCCTCCTCCTGCCCACGGAGCGCAGGTACCGCTGCAGGGGCGCCCTTGTCCCCTCGTGTCCCCCGCTGTCCCCCGCTGTCCCCTCGTGTCCCCCGCTGTCCCCCGCTGTCCCCTCGTGTCCCCCGCTGTCCCCCGCTGTCCCCTCGTGTCCCCTGCTGTCCCCCGCACCCTTGGGTGCCTTGGGGGGTGCGGAGAACGCCCTCCGGAACAGCGAGCGCCGCGCGCTGGCCTTGGCGACACTTCTGTCGCCACCTCTGTCGCCGGCTCTGTCGCCGGCTCTGTCGCCACCTCTGTCGCCACCTCTGTCGCCGGTGTCGGGGTGGCTGTAGGAGCGCTTCCAGCCCTGCAGCCGCGCCCAGCGCCGGCTCCCCGGGGACCCCCCGCTCCTCTCGGGGTCCCCCCCGGGGGTCGCCGTGCGCCACCGGTAGGACTTGAGCAGGGCGGGGGGCTCGGGGGCGGCCGGGGG
>NW_024368397.1:0-12725 GCF_014805655.1 Passer montanus | reverse complement strand
TAAACCCCCCACCCCAAAACCCCCCCGCGCCCCTCACCTGTCCCCTCCAGCTCGGCCCCGCCCGCGCTGTCCCCGTGTCCCCTCCTCCTGCCCACGGAGCGCAGGTACCGCTGCAGGGGCGCCCTTGTCCCCTCGTGTCCCCCGCTGTCCCCCGCTGTCCCCTCGTGTCCCCCGCTGTCCCCCGCTGTCCCCTCGTGTCCCCTGCTGTCCCCCGCACCCTTGGGTGCCTTGGGGGGCGCGGAGAACGCCCTCCGGAACAGCGAGCGCCGCGCGCTGGCCTTGGCGACACTTCTGTCGCCACCTCTGTCGCCGGCTCTGTCGCCGGTTCTGTCGCCACCTCTGTCGCCACCTCTGTCGCCGGTGTCGGGGTGGCTGTAGGAGCGCTTCCAGCCCTGCAGCCGCGCCCAGCGCCGGCTCCCCGGGGACCCCCCGCTCCTCTCGGGGTCCCCCCCGGGGGTCGCCGTGCGCCACCGGTAACAGAGGGACACGGGACGGGGGAGAGGGGGACAGGGGGACACGGTGACAGGGGACAGAAGGACAGGTGGACACGGTGCCAGGGGACAGGGGGCCAGGGGCACGCGGTGACAGGGGAGAGGGGACAGGGGGACAGGAGGAAATGGTGACAGGGTATGATAGAGGGACAGGGGGACACCGTGACAGGGGGACATGGGACGTGGAAGAGTTGGACAGGGGACACTGGAATGGGGAGAGTGGGACAGGGGGACACCTCCCCTCCTCTCCTCTCCTCCTCTTCTTCCTCCTCTCCTCCTCCTCCTCCTCCTCCTCCTCCTCCCGCCGGGGACGCGCCGGTGACACCACGGGGACACCGTGGGTCACCCCCCAAAAGGGGTCGCGGTGGCTCCTGGGGTCCCCCTCCCCCACGATGTGACACTTGGGGGTCCCGGGATGGGACACCGAGGCCATGGAGGTGGCACCACAGGTGAGGTGACACTGAGGGACACACGGCCATGGAGGTGACACCAGGAGTGAGGTGACACCGAGGGACATGGAGGTGCCACCATGACTGAGGTGACACCAAGGGACAGGTGGCCATGGAGGTGCCACCATGACTGAGGTGACACCAAGGGACACATGGACATGGAGGTGACACTATGAGTGAGGTGACACCGAGGCCATGGAGGTAACACAAGTGAGGTGACACCAAGGGACAGGTGGCCACGGAGGTGCCACCACAGGACGCTCATGGAGATGCCACCATAATCCATCAGCCCCCACCCATGACCCTGTCCCCACCTATGACCCTAATGACCCCCCAACTGTCACCTGGGCGGTGACAATTTGGGGGGTGGGTGCTGGTTTTGGGGTCTCCAGGGTGGGTCCTGAAGTCCCCTCCCGTGCCTCAGTTTCCCCCTCGCTCTGCAGGCACCACCCGGAGCTGATGTTCTGGAATTGGGTTTATTCTGGGGGGTTTTGGGGTTGGGGCTACTGGGGTGGGCTGGTGGGCCAGGGGGTGGCCAGGCTGGTGGTCATCTGGGCTGGGGGCTGGCCAGGCTGGGGGGCTGCAGGGCCGGGGGTCACCCAGAGCAGTGTCCAGCTGGGACCCATGGTCTGGTGTCCATCTGGACCAGTGTCCAGCTGGGACCCATGGTCTGGTGTCCATCTGGATCAGTGTCCAGCTGGGATCCATGGCCTGGTGTCCATCTGGACCAGTGTCCATCCAGCTGGGATCCATGGTCTGGTGTCCATCTGGACCAGTGTCCATCCAGCTGGGACCCATGGTCTGGTGTCCATCTGGACCAGTGTCCAGCTGGGATCCATGGCCTGGTGTCCATCTGGACCAGTGTCCATCCAGCTGGGATCCATGGTCTGGTGTCCATCTGGACCAGTGTCCAGCTGGGACCCATGGCCTGGTGTCCATCTGGACCAGTGTCCATCCAGCTGGGATCCATGGTCTGGTGTCCATCTGGACCAGTGTCCAGCTGGGACCCATGGCCTGGTGTCCATCTGGACCAGTGTCCATCCAGCTGGGACCCATGGTCTGGTGTCCATCTGGACCAGTGTCCAGCTGGGACCCATGGTCTGGTGTCCATCTGGACCAGTGTCCATCCAGCTGGGATCCATGGCCTGGTGTCCATCCAGCTGGGACCCATGGTCTGGTGTCCATCTGGACCAGCATCCATGTCCACATCCCCATCCATGGCCATGTCCCACCATGTCCCCATCCATGGCCACGTGCCCATCCATGTCCACATCCCCATGCATGGCCATGTCTCACCATGTTCCCATCCATGGCCATGTGCCCATCCATGTCCATGTCCCCATCCATGGGTATGTCCTCATTCATGTCCATGTCCCCATCCATGGCCATGTCCAACCATGTCCCCACCCATGGCCATGTCCTCATCCATGGCCACATCCCCATCCATGGCCATGTCCACGTCCCACCATGTCCCCTCCATGGCCATGTGCCCATCCATGTCCATGTCCCCATCCATGGGTATGTCCTCATTCATGTCCATGTCCCCACGCATGGCCATGTCCCACCATGTCCCCACCCATGGCCATGTCCTCATCCATGGCCACATCCCCATCCATGGCCATGTCCACGTCCCACCATGTCCCCACCCATGGCCATGTCCTCATCCATGGCCACATCCCCATCCATGGCCATGTCCACGTCCCACCATGTCCCCTCCATGGCCATGTGCCCATCCATGTCCACATCCCCATGCATGGCCATGTCTCACCATGTTCCCATCCATGGCCATGTGCCCATCCATGTCCATGTCCCCATCCATGGGTATGTCCTCATTCATGTCCATGTCCCCATCCATGGCCATGTCCAACCATGTCCCCACCCATGGCCATGTCCTCATCCATGGCCACATCCCCATCCATGGCCATGTCCACATCCCCATGCATGGCCATGTCCCACCATGTCCCCATCCATGGCCATGTTCCCAGCATGTCCATGTCGCCATGCATGTTCATGTCCCACCATGTCCCTATCCATGGCCATGTTCCCAGCATGTCCATGTCGCCATGCATGTTCATGTCCCACCATGTCCCCGTCCATGGCCATGTCCTCATCTATGTCCATGTCCCACCATGTCCTCATCTATGTCCATATCCCACCATGTCCTCATCCATGGCCATGTCCTCATCTATGTCCATGTCCCCATCCATGGCCGTGTCCAACCATGTCCCCATGCACCACCATGTCCCACCATGCCCCCATCCATGACCACGTCCCCATCCATGTCCATGTCCAGGTCCCACCATGTCCCCATCCATGGCCATGTCCCCCTGCATGGCCATGTCCCACCATGTCCCCATCCATGGCCATGTCCTCATCCATGGCCATGTCCACATCCATGTCCATGTCCCACCATGTCCCCATCCATGGCCATGTCCACATCCATGTCCATGTCCCACCATGTCCCCATCCATGGCCATGTCCTCATCCACGTCCATGTCCCACCACATCCCCCACATCCACGTCCCCATGCCGCTGCCCCCCACGTGTCCCCACCCATGCCTCACATCAACATCTTTATTTCTACTTCAACTTCAGGGCTTTCAACGGGATGAACAGAAACCTTTTCATTTCAAAACCAAAACGAAAGGATTTACATGTCCCTGCTGCCAGAGCATCCACGGGCTTGGACGGGTGGGAAGAACCTTTTTTGGAGGAGTTTCCACCCCACTCTCTCCAAAATTCTGGGGTTTGCCCCAATCCCACTCCATTTCGCTGTGGAAGATGCCCGTGGGCCAGAAATAAATAAAACAATGGATTGATGTTGGAGAAGACCTCCGAGGTTATCCAGTGTTGCTTAAGACCACCACAAAACCGAAAAACTAAAATTTTTCTAGGGTCAGAAGTTGACAAATCCAGCTCTCCACAACGGATGCCTGATGTTGGACTGTGGATGTGCCCAGGTGACCACGGGGAGCCAGGGAAGACCAACAGGGATCAGGGATCACCGGGGCTCCCTGGGGATCATCCAGCGCGGATCCTCCCGTGGGGTTTGGAGCTGGAGCAGCGCACGGAGCTCTTCCCGCGCTCTGGGCACTCACGGCGCTGCCCTCAGTGGTACTTCCACTGGTGTCTGGCCAAGAGGGAGCTCGCCGAGAAGCTCTTCCCACACTGGGGACACTCACGGGGCCCCTGCCCGGAGTGGATGAGCCGGTGCTTGACCAGGTAGGTGTGGAGCTTGAAGCCCCGATTGCAGTCGGGGCAGCGGAAGGGCTTCTCCCCCGCGTGCGCGCTCTGGTGCCTCTGGAGCGTGGAGTTAACCCGAAACCTCTTCCCGCACAGCACGCACTCGAAGGGCTTCTCCCCGCAGTGGCTCTTCTGGTGGGAAGCCAGGCAGGACCTCGTGCTGAAGCTCTTCCCACACTGCCCACACTTGTAGGGCCTCTCCCCGGTGTGGCTCCTCTGGTGGCACACCAGGCCGGCGCTCGTCGTGAAGCTCTTGCCGCACTGCCCACACTCGTAGGGCCGTTCCCCCGTGTGGCTCCTCTGGTGGACAGTCAGGTAGGAGCTCATGCTGAAGCTCTTCCCGCACTGGGGACACTCGTAGGGCCTCTCCCCGGTGTGGGTGCGCCGGTGGATGGCGAGGGTGGAGTTGTCCCTGAAGCCCTTCCCGCAGTCGGGGCAGAGGAAGGGCTTCTCATCGGTGTGAGTGCGCTGGTGCACGAGGAGGCGGGAGCTGGTGCGAAACCCCTTCCCGCACACGTCGCACTCGTAGGGCCTCTCCCCTGTGTGGATCCTCTGGTGGTAGATGAGGATGGAGCGCTTGATGAAGCTCTTCCCGCACTCCCCACACTTGAAGGGCCTCTCCCCGCTGTGGATCCTCTGATGGATGATCAGGTAGGAGCTCGTGCTGAAGGTCTTCCCACACTGGGGGCACAGGTAGGGCCTCTCCCCGGTGTGGCTCCTCTGGTGGACCGTCAGCTGCGATCTCACCAGGAAGCTCTTCCCACACCGCCCACACTCGTAGAGCTTCTCCCCGGTGTGGATCCTCTGGTGGACCGTCAGCTGGAATCTCACCATGAAGCTCTTGCCGCACTGCCCGCACTCGTAGGGCCTCTCCCCGGTGTGGATCATCTGGTGCTTCATCATGCACGAGCGCGTCCTGAAGCTCTTCCCGCACTGCCCGCACTCGTAGGGCCTCTCCCCGGTGTGGCACCTCAGGTGGACAATCAGGTGGCTGCTGTGGCTGAAGTTCTTGCCGCACTGGGGACACGCGTAGGGCCGCTCCCCCGTGTGCTGCCTGCGGTGCACGGTCAGCTCCGTGTTGGAGGTGAAGCCCTTGCCGCACTGCCCGCACTCGTAGGGCCTCTCCCCGGTGTGGATCCTGCGGTGCACAATCAGGCAGGAGTTGGTGCTGAAGCTCTTGCCGCACTGCCCGCACACGTAGGGCCGCTCCCCGGTGTGGATTCGGAAGTGGTAGCCCAAGGAGGATTTACACCTGAAGCTCTTCCCACACACCGAGCACTTGTGGGGATTCCCCCCCTCCTGGAGCTGCTGGTGGACCCCCAGCTCCGAGCTCCAGGAGGGTCTCTCCCCCTCGGACCCCCACCAATGCCCCGGGTGGCTCCTCTGGTGTAAAATCAGCCGGGAGCGCAGGGCGAAGCTCATCCCGCACTGCCCGCACTTGTAGGGCCGCTCTCCCGTGTGGATCCACCGGTGGAGAACCAGCTGGCCGTTTGTCCTGAAGCTCTTGCCGCACTGCCCGCACTCGTAGGGCCGCTCGTCCGTGTGCATCCGCTGGTGGGCAACCAGCTGGCAGTTGGTCCTGAAGCTCTTCCCGCACTGCCCGCACTCGTAGGGCTTCTCGCCGGTGTGGATGCGCCGGTGGGTGATGAGGTTGGACTTCTGACTGAACCCCTTCCCGCAGTCGGGGCAGAGGAAGGGCTTCTCCCCGGTGTGAGTGCGCCGGTGCACGAGGAGAGCGGAGCTGGTCTGGAACCTCTTCTTGCATTTGTCGCACTCGTAGGGCCTCTCTCCTGTGTGGATTCTGACGTGCTCAACCAGATAGGATCTCCTCCTCCTCCTCCTCCCGAGTCCCCCTCTCGCTGCCGCCGCTCCCAGCCCGGTCCGGGCGGTGCCGACCCCCAAAAGCAGCCGCGCTCTGCCCCGGGCGGGTTCCCGAGCGGCCCCGGCAGCGATGCCGGCAGCAGCGGGCGGGCGCTGGGAGCGCTCTCCCCGCCGGGGCCGCTCTTACTGGGAGCGCTCTCCCCGCAGGGGCCGCTCTTACTGGGAGCGCTGGGAGCGAACTGGGAGCGAACCAGTACTGGGGCGGGGCCAGCCCAGCGGGCGTGGCTATGCAAATCAGGCAGCGAGCGCGGGCTGCGATTGGTGGGCGGCGGCAGCGCGGTGTTTTCCCCGTCACGTGAGGGCCGGGGTGGAGCGGAGCGATGGCGGCGGCGTCCGGTGAGAGGAGACGGGGAGCGGGGACAGGGTCTGGGGATGGGGACAGGGAATGGGAATGGCGACAGGGAATGGGAATGGGGAGAGGGACCGGGAATAGGGACAGGGAGCGGGGACAGGGAGCGGGAATGGGAATGGGGACAGGGAATGGGAACAGGGACAGGGGATGGGGACAGGGAATGGGGACCGGGAATGGGAATGGGAACGGGGACCGGGAATGGGGACAGGGAACGGGAATGGGGACAGGGAATGGGGATGGGGGAATGCGGTACCGGGAGCAGCGGGACACGGGGCAGGGATAACCGGGAACCGAGCGGGGCCAGGGGACACCCGAGACCCGGCCGGGGGCGTTAACGGGTACGGGGGACAATATCCACCGGGCTGGACACCGGGACGGCGGCGGGGACACGGGCACAGCGGTGACACCGGGGACACGGAGCCCACAGCGGTTAATGGGGACAGGGGACACTGCGGCAGGGGGGTGACACCGGGCCGAGGGGCTGGCACTGAGCGGGGGGACACCGGCCCGAGGTGACACCGGGCTGAGGTGACACCAGCCCGAGGGGGTGGCACCGAGTGGGGGGACACTGGGCTAAGGGGGTGGCACCGAGCGGGGGGACACCGGCCCGAGGTGACACCGGGCTGAGGGGGTGGCACTGAGTGGGGGGACACCGGGCCAAGGTGGTGGCACCGAGCGGGGGGACACTGAGTGGGGTGGCACTGAGCGGGGGGACACCGGGCCGAGGGGATGGCACCAGCCCGAGGTGACACCAGCCCGAGGGGGTGGCACCGGGCAGGGGGGACACCAGGCTGAGGTGCCACCAGCCCGAGGTGACACCAGCCCGAGGGGGTGGCACCGGGCAGCTGGGGACACCGGGAGGGGCTGGGGACACCGGAGGGGTTGGGGACATCGGGACCTCCTGGAGCACCTGGCCTTCGTGCTCGAGAAGGTGGCACGGGGACACCAGGAGGGGCTGGGGACATTGGGACCTCCTGAAGCTCCTGGCCTTCGTCCTCGAGAAGGTGGCACAGGGACACTGTGTCCCTGTCCCCCAGTACCTGGCTGTCCCCAGTGAGACCCATTTTGGGGACACAGAGATGTTTTGGGTTCATGGAGATGTTCTGGGGCCATGGGGTGGTTTGGGGACACTGAGGTGCCACCCCAGCCCCGTGTCCCTGTCCCGCAGTACCTGGCTGTCCCCAACGAGACCCATGGCCACCACATTTTGGGGTCGGGGACACCGGGAGGGGCTGGGGACACCGGAGGGGTTGGGGACATCGGGACCTCCTGGAGCACCTGGCCTTCGTGCTCGAGAAGGTGGCACGGGGACACCAGGAGGGGCTGGGGACATTGGGACCTCCTGAAGCTCCTGGCCTTCGTCCTCGAGAAGGTGGCACAGGGACACTGTGTCCCTGTCCCCCAGTACCTGGCTGTCCCCAGTGAGACCCATTTTGGGGACACAGAGATTTTTTTGGGTCATGGAGATGTTCTGGGGCCATGGGGTGGTTTGGGGACACTGAGGTGCCACCCCAGCCCCGTGTCCCTGTCCCGCAGTACCTGGCTGTCCCCAACGAGACCCACGGCCACCACATTTTGCGGTCATGGAGATCTTTGGGGACACAGAGATGTTTTGGGGCCATGGGGTGGTTTGGGGACACTGCGGTGCCACCCCAGCCCCGTGTCCCTGTCCCCCAGTACCTGGCTGTCCCCAACGAGACCCTTGGACACCATGTTTTACCACGTTTTGGGGTCACAGAGATGTTTTGGGGCCATGGGGTGTTCTGGGTTCATGGAGATGTTTTGGGATCATGAGATGTTTTGGGGCCATGGGGGGGTTTGGGGCCATCAAGGTGCCACCCCAGCCCCGTGTCCCTGTCCCCGCAGTACCTGGCTGTCCCCAACGAGACCCATGGCCACCACATTTTGGGGTCATGGAGATGTTTTGGGGTCATGGAGATCTTTGGGGCCACGGAGATGTTTTGGGTTCATGGAGATGTTCAGGGGCCATGGGGTGGTTTGGGGACACTGAGGTGCCACCCCAGCCCCGTGTCCCTGTCCCGCAGTACCTGGCTGTCCCCAACGAAACCCGGAGGGAAGAGGTGCCAGGGCCAGCGGGGAGGGGACACAGGGACATGGGGACACTTTGAGAGGGACACTGGAGTGTCCTGGGACAAAGCCTGGCGGTGTCACTGTGGTGGGACAGGGCCTGATGGCAGCGGTGGCCGTTGTCCCCAGGCACGGGGTGACACCATTTTGGGACAAAACACTGCAGTGCCACCATGGTGGGACAGAGGCTCACAAGGGGGTGGCCTTTGTCCCCAAGCTGTGGCACCGTTTTGGGACAAAACGCAGCAGTGTCACCACGGTGGGACAGGTGGTGACAGAGGGGGTGGCCTTTGTCCCCAGCTGATCCTGTTCGGGCTCAGCAACCAGCTGGTGGTGGCCTTCAAGGAGGACAACACGGTGGCCTTCAAGCACCTGTTCCTCAAGGGCTACGAGGACGGCGCCGACGACACCCAGGCCGTCTACACCCGCGGGGACCTCCTGGAGCACCTGGCCTTCGTCCTCGAGAAGGGGGCACGGGGACACCGGGAGGGGCTGGGGACACCGGGAGGGGCTGGGGACACCGGAGGGGTTGGGGACATCGGGACCTCCTGGAGCACCTGGCCTTCGTGCTCGAGAAGGTGGCACGGGGACACCAGGAGGGGCTGGGGACATTGGGACCTCCTGAAGCTCCTGGCCTTCGTCCTCGAGAAGGTGGCACAGGGACACTGTGTCCCTGTCCCCCAGTACCTGGCTGTCCCCAGTGAGACCCATTTTGGGGACACAGAGATGTTTTGGGTTCATGGAGATGTTCTGGGGCCATGGGGTGGTTTGGGGACACTGAGGTGCCACCCCAGCCCCGTGTCCCTGTCCCGCAGTACCTGGCTGTCCCCAACGAGACCCACGGCCACCACATTTTGGGGTCATGGAGATCTTTGGGGACACAGAGATGTTTTGGGGCCATGGGGTGGTTTGGGGCCATGGGGTGGTTTGGGGACACTGAGGTGCCACCCCAGCCCCGTGTCCCTGTCCCCCAGTACCTGGCTGTCCCCAACGAGACCCTTGGACACCATGTTTTACCACGTTTTGGGGTCACAGAGATGTTTTGGGGCCATGGGGTGTTCTGGGTTCATGGAGATGTTTTGGGATCATGAGATGTTTTGGGGCCATGGGGGGGTTTGGGGCCATCAAGGTGCCACCCCAGCCCCGTGTCCCTGTCCCCGCAGTACCTGGCTGTCCCCAACGAGACCCATGGCCACCACATTTTGGGGTCATGGAGATGTTTTGGGGTCATGGAGATCTTTGGGGCCACGTTCCCCTTTTTGGGGTTTTGAGGTGGAATTTTCTCTTTTTCATTGATTTTTTGGGCATTTTGAGGTGGAATTTTCCCTTTTTTGGGGATTTGGAGGAGGAATTTTCCCTTTTTATGTGTTTTTGAGGTAGAATTTCCACTTTTTGTGGTTTTGAGGGGGAATTTTTCCTTTTTTCATTGTTTTTTTGTGTTTTTGCAGTGGAATTTTCCCTTTTTTGTGGTTTTGAGGTGGAATTTTCTCCTTTTTGGGGTTTTGAGGTGGAATTTTTCCTTTTTTTTGTGTTTTTGAGGTGGAATTTTCCTTTTTTTTTGGGTTTTTGAGGTGGAATTTTCCCTTTTTTGTGCTTTTGAGGTGGAATTTCCCCCTTTTTTTGGGATTTTTGGGGCTCAGGGGGTGTTTTTTATCCCCTCAGGCTGATCAATGTCACCGTGGAGTTCCAGCTCAAGGCCATCAACATCCAGACGCTGCTGAACCACGAGATCCCCGACTGCTACACCTTCAGCGTCACCGTCAGTGTCCCCGAGCGTCCCCAAGTGTCCCCTGAGTGTCCCCAAGTGTCCCCAGGGCCTCCCCAAGTGTCCCCAAATATCCCAAAGTGTCCCCCAAGTGTCCCCCAAGTGTCCCCCGAGTGTCCCCTGAGTGTCCCCAAGTGTCCCCAAACACCCCAGAGCCTCCCCAAGTGTCCCCCAGTGTCCCCTGAGTGTCCCCAAGTGTCCCCAGGGCCTCCCCAAGTGTCCCCAAGTGTCCCCAAACACCCCAGAGCCTCCCCAAGTGTCCCCCAAGTGTCCCCTGAGTGTCCCCAAATACCCTAAAGTGTCCCCAGTGTTCCCTCACTGTCCCCTGGGTGTCCTCAGGTGTCCCCTGGGTGTCCCCAAATGCCCCCCCAATGTCCCTTGGGTGTCCCCAGTGTCCCCTGAGTGTCCCCTGAGTGTCCCCTGAGTGTCCCCCCCGTGTCCCTCTGGAGTGTCCCTAGAGCCTCCCCAAGTGTCCCCAGAACCTCCCCAAGTGTCCCCAAATATCCCAAAGTGTCCCCCACGCGTCCCCAAGTGTCCCCAGGCCCCCCACAGCCTCCCCACGTGTCCCCAAGTGTCCCCAAGTGTTCCCTGAGTGTCCCCAGAGCCTCCCCAAGTGTCCCTCGAGTGTCCCCGAGTGTCCCCAGATACCCCAGAGCCTCCCCCAGTGTCCCCAAGTGTCCCCTGAGTGTCCCCAGAACCTCCCCAAGTGTCCCCAAATATCCCAAAGTGTCCCCCACGCGTCCCCAAGTGTCCCCAGGCCCCCCACAGCCTCCCCACGTGTCCCCAAGTGTCCCCAAGTGTTCCCTGAGTGTCCCCAGAGCCTCCCCAAGTGTCCCTCGAGTGTCCCCGAGTGTCCCCAGATACCCCAGAGCCTCCCCCAGTGTCCCCAAGTGTCCCCTGAGTGTCCCCAGAACCTCCCCAAGTGTCCCCAAATATCCCAAAGTGTCCCCCACGCGTCCCCAAGTGTCCCCAGGCCCCCCACAGCCTCCCCACGTGTCCCCAAGTGTCCCCAAGTGTTCCCTGAGTGTCCCCAGAGCCTCCCCAAGTGTCCCTCGAGTGTCCCCGAGTGTCCCCAGATACCCCAGAGCCTCCCCCAGTGTCCCCAAGTGTCCCCTGAGTGTCCCCAGAACCTCCCCAAGTGTCCCCCGAGTGTCCCCAAGTGTCCCCAAACACCCCAGAGCTTCCCCAAGTGTCCCCCGAGTGTCCCCAAGTGTCCCCAAAGTGTCCCCAGTTGTCCCCTTGGTGTCCCTAAATATCCTAAAGTGTCCCCTAGGTGTCCCCAAGTGTCCCCAGGTGTCCCCAAGCATCCCCAAGTGTCCCCAGACCCCCCACAGCCTCCCCAAGTGTCCCAAAGTGTAACCCCAGCTGTCCCCAAGTGTCCCCAGGCCCCCCAGAGCCTCCCCACGTGTCCCCAAGTGTCCCCCGAGTGTCCCTGAGTGTCCCCCCCGTGTCCCTCTGGAGTGTCCCTCTGTCCCTCACCTGTCCCTCTGTCCCTCTGCGGGCCCGGGGGGCAGCCAGCGAGTGCCGTGACAGTGACGGTGACGGTGGCAGTGACGGTGACAGTGGCAGTGGTAGTGGCAGTGACAGTGCCACCCGTGTCCCCAGGTCACGTTTGACAACAGCGCCCACAGCGGGCGGGTGCGGATCCGCCTGGACACGCACGCGGCCATCCGGGAGTGCCACCACCCCTCGCTGCCCCGCAGAGGTGACACCGGGTGACACCGGGTGGCAGCGGGTGACACCGGGTGACACCGGGTGACACCGGGTGACACTGGGCCGGGGGGTGTCCCTGGGAGTGCCACCACCCTGCTGTGCCTGGCAGAGGTGACAGCGGGTGATACTGGATGACACTGGGTGACACTGGGCCAGGGGGTGTCCCTGGGAGTGCCACCACCCCTCGCTGCCCCGCAGAGGTGACACTGGGTGACAACGGGTGACAGCGGGTGACAGCGGGTGACACTGGGCCGGGGGGGTGTCCCTGGGAGTGCCACCACCCTGCCACACCAGCAGAGGTGACAGCGGGCACCTGTCCCAGGGAGGTGACAACAGGCTGTGGGATGCCACCTGTGCCCTGGGAGTGTCCCCTGTCCCTGATGTGTCCCTGTCCCCGTGGTGTCCCCATCCCCTTGTCCCTGTCCCCTCGGTGTCCCCGTCCCCGCGGTGTCCCCTGTCCCTGTCCCCTCGGTGTCCCCGTCCCCGCGGTGTCCCTGTCAGCGGCGGTGACGCGGTGTCCCCTGTCCCTGTCCCCTCGATGTCCCCATCCCCTCGGTGTCCCTGTCCCCGCGGTGGCGGTGACGCGGTGTCCCCGCAGGTGACAGCTGGCTGCGGCTGTGCTTTGACGTGCTGGTGACGGCGGTGTGCGCGCTGTCCCTGGGGCTCTGCGCGCGCTCCATCGCCCGCGGGCTGCTCCTGCAGAGGGTGCGGGGACGGGGGCGGTTGGGGGATTTGGGGGGGTT
>NW_024368396.1:0-1108 GCF_014805655.1 Passer montanus | reverse complement strand
GAGTGTTTTTAGGGTTTCTGGGCGGATTTTGGGTTTCGGGATGGATTTTGGGTTGGATTTTGGCATTTTTGGGTTCTCCTCACCATGTCGGTGCCCAGGTCGATGCAGAGGATGGTGATGGTGCCCAGCGGCAGCGGGATTTGGGGCGGATTTGGGATTTTTTTAGGATTCCTGGGTGAATACGGGTTTTGATGGATTTAGGATGGATTTTGGGGCGGATTTTGGGGTTTTTGGGGTCTCCTCACCATGTCGGTGCCCAGGTCGATGCAGAGGATGGTGATGGTGCCCAGCGGCAGCGGGATTTGGGGCGGATTTGGGATTTTTTTAGGATTCCTGGGTGAATTCGGGTTTTGATGGATTTGGGATGGATTTTGGGGTGGATTTTCACGTTTTTGGGGTCTCCTCACCATGTCGGTGCCCAGGTCGATGCAGAGGATGGTGATGGTGCCCAGCGGCAGCGGGATTTGGGATTTGATGGATTTGGGATGGATTTTGGGGCGGATTTTGGGGTTTTTGGGGTCTCCTCACCATGTCGGTGCCCAGGTCGATGCAGAGGATGGTGATGGTGCCCAGCGGCAGCGGGATTTGGGGCGGATTTGGGATTTTTTTAGGATTCCTGGGTGAATACGGGTTTTGATGGATTTAGGATGGATTTTGGGGCGGATTTTGGGGTTTTTGGGGTCTCCTCACCATGTCGGTGCCCAGGTCGATGCAGAGGATGGTGATGGTGCCCAGCGGCAGCGGGATTTGGGGTGGATTTGGGGTATTTTTGGGGTTTCTGGGTGGATTTTGTATTTTGGGGTGCATTTTGGGTTGGATTTTGGGGTTTTTGGGTTCTCCTCACCATGTCGGTGCCCAGGTCGATGCAGAGGATGGTGATGGTGCCCAGCGGCAGCGGGATGTTGGCCATGATGAACAGCAGGAACGGCGTGATCTCGGGGATGTTGCTGGTCAGCGTGTAGGCGATCGACTTCTTCAGGTTGTCAAAAATCAACCTCCCTGCCCACACAACAACACCAGCACCGATCGTCACCGGCGCCCCCAAAACCGCCCGTTTTCACCCCAAAACCGCCGTCCCGGACCTTCCTCGACGCCGGTGACGATGGAG
>NW_024368395.1:0-1108 GCF_014805655.1 Passer montanus | reverse complement strand
GACAGCCCGGAATAGGGAGAGACCCCCGGGACGGGGAGAGACCCCCGGGGTGGGGACAGCCCCAAATATAGGGAGAGACCCCCAAAAACGGGACAGCCCGGAATAGGGAGAGACCCCCGGGACGGGGAGAGACCCCCGGGGTGGGGACAGCCCCAAATATAGGGAGAGACCCCCAAAAACGGGACAGCCCGGAATAGGGAGAGAGCCCCGGGATGGGGAGAGACCCCCGGGATGGGGACAGCCCCAAATATAGGGACAGCCCGGAACGGGACAGGCCCCCCGAAATGGGGACAGCCCCGGAATAGGGAGAGACCCCCAAAAACGGGACAGCCCGGAATAGGGAGAGAGCCCCGGGATGGGGAGAGACCCCCGGGATGGGGACAGCCCCAAATATAGGGAGAGAGCCCCAAAAACGGGACAGCCCGGAATAGGGAGAGACCCCCGGGATGGGGACAGCCCCAAATATAGGGACAGCCCGGAACGGGACAGGCCCCCCGAAATGGGGACAGCCCCGAATATAGGGACAGCCCGGAATGGGGAGAGAGCCCCAAAAACGGGACAGCCCGGAATGGGGAGAGAGCCCCGGGATAGGGAGAGAGCCCCGGGATAGGGAGAGAGCCCCAAAAAGGGGACACCCCAAAATAGGGAGAGACCCCCGGAATAGGGACAGCCCCGAACTGGGACAGCCCCCCGAAACAGGGACAGCCCCCAAAACGGGACACCCCGGAATAGGTAAAGACTCCCGGGATAGGGACAGCCTCAAATAGAGGGACACCCTGAAATACAGGGACAGCCCCCTAAAAACGGGACAGCCCCGGACTGGGACAGGCCCCCCAAAAACGGGACAGCCCGGAATAGGGAGAGCCCCATGGGAGAGCGACACCCCCCTAAAACGGGACACCCCGAAATTGGGACACCCCTAAACAGAGGGACACCCCCAACCGGGAAAGGGCCAGCCCCAAAATAGGGACACCCCTAACGAGAGACACCCCAAAATAGGGACACCCCCCAAAAACGGGACAGCCCCCAAAAACGGGACACCCCAAAATAGGGACACCCCCCAAAAACGGGACAGCCCCCAAAAACGGGACACCCCAAAATAGGGACA
>NW_024368394.1:0-1109 GCF_014805655.1 Passer montanus | reverse complement strand
GCCGCTCCCGGAGCCGCTCCCGCAGCCGCAGCCGCTCCCGCAGCCGCTCCCGGAGCCGCTCCCGCCGCTACTCCCGGGGGGGGTCCCGGGGGGGGTCCCGGGAGCGCCGCTCCCGCTCCCCGGAGCGCGCCCACCGCCACCGCCGCCGCTCCAGGTCAGTGCGCGCCGCGGCGCACGGGTTTGGGACACTTTGGGACTGGTTTGGGACCAGTTTGGGACACTTTGGGACTGGTTTGGGACCAGTTTGGGACACTTTGGGACACTTTGGGACTGGTTTGGGACCAGGTCACACCACTTTGGGACAATTTGGGACACTTTGGGACCAGTTCACACTGGTTTGGGATGCTTTGGGACCAGTTCACGCCAGTTTGGGACACTTTGGGACCAGTTCACACCAGTTTGGGACCAGTTCACACTGGTTTGGGACACTTTGGGACCGGTTTGGGACACTTTGGGGCCGGTCTGGGTCAGTTTGGGACAGTTCACACCACTTTGGGACCAGGTCACACCAGTTTGGGACCAGGTCACACCACTTCGGGACACTTTGGGGCCAGGTCACACTGGTTTGGGACCAGTTTGGCACACTTTGGGACCAGTTCACACCACTTTGGGACACTTTGGGACCAGTTTGGGACACTTTGGGACGAGGTCACATCGGTTTGGGACGGTTTGGGACCAATTTAGGACCGGTTTGGGACACTTTGGGACAGTTTGGGACTGGTTTGGGACCAGTTCACACCACTTTGGGACACTTTGGGACCAGTTTGGGACACTTTGGGACGAGGTCACATCGGTTTGGGACGGTTTGGGACCAATTTAGGACCGGTTTGGGACACTTTGGGACAGTTTGGGACTGGTTTGGGACCAGTTCACACCACTTTGGGACACTTTGGGACCAGTTTGGGACACTTTGGGACGAGGTCACATCGGTTTGGGACGGTTTGGGACCAATTTAGGACCGGTTTGGGACACTTTGGGACAGTTTGGGACTGGTTTGGGACCAGTTCACACCACTTTGGGACAGTTTGGAACCAGTTTGGGACACTTTAGGGTCAGTTCACACCACTGGGACCAGTTTGAGACACTTTGGGACCAGTTCACACCAGTTT
>NW_024368393.1:0-1109 GCF_014805655.1 Passer montanus | reverse complement strand
TACTGAGGGGGGGATTTGGCCTCCTGAGGAGAAACTCGGCAGTGAGGGGGGGTCTGGCCTTGATGTGAGGGGGGAAACCTGTAATATGTGGGGATTTGGCCTCTTGAGGGGAAGACCCAGCCCTGTCCCGGTGAGAGGGGATCGGGAAATGTAGGGGGTCCGGCCTGGTCTCCATGAGGGGAACCCGGCAGTGAGGGGGGGCGGACTTGTCCTGAGGAGGGGGACCCGGTACTGAGGGGGGATTTGTCCTCCTGAGGAGAAACTCGGCTGTGAGGGGTGTCTGGCCTTGTCCTGAGGAGGGGGACCCGGTACTGAGGGGGGATTTGTCCTCCTGAGGAGAAACTCGGCTGTGAGGGGTGTCTGGCCTTGTCCTGAGGAGGGGGACCCGGTACTGAGGGGGGATTTGTCCTCCTGAGGAGAAACTCGGCTGTGAGGGGTGTCTGGCCTTGTCCTGAGGAGGGGGACCCGGTACTGAGGGGGGATTTGTCCTCCTGAGGAGAAACTCGGCTGTGAGGGGTGTCTGGCCTTGTCCTGAGGAGGGGGACCCGGTACTGAGGGGGGATTTGTCCTCCTGAGGAGAAACTCGGCTGTGAGGGGTGTCTGGCCTTGTCCTGAGGAGGGGGACCCGGTACTGAGGGGGGATTTGGCCTCCTGAGGGGAAGACCCGGCCCTGTGCCGGTGAGGAGAGACTGGGAAATGTGGGGGGTCCGGCCATGGGTGTCCGAGGGGGAATCCAGCAGTGAGAGGGGTCTGACCTGGTCCTGAGGAGGGGGACCCGACAATTTGGGGAGGGTTTGGCCTGGTCTCCATGAGGGGAGATCTGAGAATGGAGGGCTCCGGGAATGGCAGGGTGCAGCCTGGTCTCCGTGAGAGGGAAACCCAACACTGAGGTGGGATTTGTCCTCCTGAGGGGGAACCCGGCAGTGAGGGGGGTCTGGACTGGTCCTGAGGAGGGGGACGGAGGGGGGATTTGGCCTCCTGAGGAGAAAATCGAATGTGAGGGGTGTCTGGCCTTGATGTGAGGGGGGAAACCTGTAATATGTGGGGATTTGGCCTCCTGAGGGCAAGACCCAGCCCTGTCCTGGTGAGGAGAGACCGGGAAATGTGGG
>NW_024368392.1:0-1134 GCF_014805655.1 Passer montanus | reverse complement strand
GTGGCCTCGGCGCTGGCAGCGCCCGTGTGCGGCAGCTGTGCCTCTGAAGCCAGCAGCCTCTCTGTGTTCCCTAGGCATCGCCGGGCGCTACCTGACAGGGCAGCAGCCAGAGTTCCGCATCATCTGCAGGGGTGAGTGAGGCCCGCGGGCTCTCAGCGGGGGCTGCCGCTGGCAGCTGCGTGCCCCGGCCCGGCCGCGGGCGGCTCCGCTCCCTGCGCGCTCCAAGGCCGGCGTGGGCAGAGCACGGAGACCTTTCAGCCACCGCTGCCACATTCGTGGCCAGCACCTGCCAGCTCGTCCTTCTTGCCTCCTGCTTCCTCCAGCCCGTGGCAAGAGCTGGCCGGCATGGACGTGTCGGCACGTTCTCCCCAGGTCCCCGCAGATCCAGCCTCTGACTGTGCCTCTGTTTCCCCCTCCTCCAGCCCTTCAGGACATGACGGATGACATCAGCCCTGCCATCTCAAGCCTGGCCCTTCAAACCCTGTACGTCATTTTAGCCGTACAGGGCATTCCCTCGTCCGGGCTCCGGAATACGCGAGATCAACTGCGCCGGCTCTGGAAGTCACGGCCTTTCCTGTCTGGCCGTGGCTGGCTGTCCTGCTTCGGCGCCGTGGAGAACTGATCCGGGAGGCTGCGACTGCTGGAGCCACCTGAGCCTGCGGGGAGCACCTCTCCTCTGCAAGCACTTTGTTTCACCCCCCTTCTGCAAGCAGTTTTTTTCACCCCCCTGTAGCTTCATTAAATTGCTGTTGTCGTAGCCGGCTGTTCAGGAGCTTTCTCTTGCTGCCCAGAGCCTTCAGGTCAACGGGGAAGGGGGGAAAAGGGTGCTCGTTCTCAGCCACTTGCTCAAGGGTGCGGTGTGCAAGGGAAAGTGGCCAAAATCCCCTTGGCCTTTGGCGGTCCTGCTGCAGGTTTTTGTTCCTGCATCAAGTCTTCTGGAGCTGGGTGAACAAGCGTGTTCCGCGTCCATCGAGGGGCAGAAAGCGGCAGGATGTGTCTGCTTCCAGCGCTTGTCTTGGCTGTTCCCTCCCAGTGCTGCAGCATCATCAGAGACACAGGACAGCTTCTCTCCTGCCAGAGTTATCCCAATCTCCTGCCCTCCCCCAGCTTCCTGCCAGGTTCACCAGGGAGAAT
>NW_024368391.1:0-1131 GCF_014805655.1 Passer montanus | reverse complement strand
CCGTCCCGCTGTCCCTGTGGCACACACTCACCCCATCCCGATAAACTTTCCCGGCGCGCTTCACCCTCACGTCCAGCGCCGTCCCCATCGCCGCGCCACGTGACCGCCGCCTCACGTGACACGGAGGCGGGGTGAGCCGCAGCCCCGCCCCCCTCCACATCCGGGTCCTCGCCGCCGTCACTTCCCAGCCGCTGACGCCGCTTCCCGCGCGGCCCCGCCCACTGCCCGCGGTTGTCATAGCAAAGCGCGGGCGGGGTGAGTGACGCAACGCCGGTATCAGCGGGGAACTACGGATCCCGGCGTGCTCTGCGCGCCCGCATGCGGGCCGGGGCGCCGCGTGGGCTGATGGGAGTTGTAGGCGCGGCCCGCGCATGTCGCTTGTCGCGACTGTGGGGCGGTGACAATGGGAGCCCGGGAGAGGCCTCGCTGTCCTGAAGTGTATCCCTCGAGTGTATCGCACGGCCACAAGCACCGACACAAACGAGCAGCGAACTCGTCTGCGTTGTAATTCCACGCGGGATGCATGGCTTTGAGCTCCCGAACCCGGCCCGGAGCCTGTGGGAGACATTCGGGAGGGCAGCGCCTCGCACGGGACGCAGCCCTGGGGAATTCCGCCGGGAAAAGCCGGAGCACGGCACCCACCAGTGTGGGAATGGCCGAGGGCAGCGCTGCCATGTCCTCCCGCTGTGCCCTCAGACGGAATTCCCGCGATTTCAGCGAACGGGACTTGCAAGTCCTGAGGGAATCTCTCGAGTCGAGTTCTGAATGTTGTTGCTTTCCCAAGTCGTTGTTTTCACTTCATTCTCCACAGATTATTCACTAAATTAAATTGTATTCACGTTTACATCGTTAAATAAACACAACCTGGTCAGTTCCTGGAGGATGGCTCTGTCCTCTCCTCCTCACCCAAACCCATCCACGTCCCTTCCCCTGCCGTGCTTATGGAAAACTTGGCAAAACCCACTGCATGCTCCTGTTCTGGGGCAAAAAAATAGATATTAAAGTTGTCCCACGTTTCAGAGAGGAGAGGAAAAGTGGGCATTGTAGAAAGAAAGGAGTGTTTAAGTGGGATCACTAAATATTATTGGCAGGACTCAGGCAGCTGAGTAGCTGAGGTAGGTAATTACTGTC
>NW_024368390.1:0-1070 GCF_014805655.1 Passer montanus | reverse complement strand
GCACTAAGTACCAGATGATGCGTAATTAGAGCACTGGCAATTCAGTGCTTTGCTAAAACCTTTAGTAACAAATACAACTAACAAACAGTAACAAATACAATAACTCAATACAAACCTTTGCAGCTGCGTTTTCACTGGGAAAGGTGGCAAAAGCAGTATGTTTCTAGAAAACAAACAAACAAAAAGTTATAATGTATTTGGATCAGAAATGTAGGTTTTTTTTAGTGAGCAAAACCCATTCTAAACTGCAAGAAAGTACATACAGATACAGAGATTTAATTCTCTTCTAAACCAGAAAACTCATTTGAGCACCACACAAAACATTTTCATCAAAGCAACTCTTACTAAAAGTAACCCTCTTCTTGCTACAAAAGTTATAACTATTGTGCTCTGAACGTCTGAATGGCTTCTAACCTTCCCCCTAATTTTCCAAATTAAATCAAGTCTTCACAGAATACACCTTTCCAAGCTGAATTTATTTTAATAAACTTTATTACCCTGTCTTGCCACTACATAATTCCGTACCCAAAATCATTGTAACAAAGTCCGTATATCTGATATCCTATAAAGCACGACCCTGATAAAATATGCAGACATCTGTCTGCGGTTCTGCAAAACACAAGGCTCTCCACGAAGAGCACTTACCACAAAACAAATACATCCATGTTTTCATAATCAGGAGGCAGAAGAAAGCAAACCAGAGATTCCAACGGACCCGTGAAACTGCATCCCCGCCCGCCCACAGGCCCTTCCGCACGGCTGAAGCCCAGCCCCGCCGGCAGCAGCCCGAGGCCAAAGCCCGGGCGCGGGGCTGGCGGCGGGCGGCAGCGAACCCGGAGCCGGCCCCGTCCCGACCGTGTCCCGCCCGCCCCGCGGGGCCCCCGGCAGCGGCACCCCGGCCCTCACCAGCCGCCCGTGGTCCGACAGGACGCGCACAGACACGGCCCCGAAGTGCTGCAGCAGGTCCTCCTTCTCCGCCGCCGTCAGCTCGGCGGGCAGGTGCCGCACCAGCAGCGTCCGCCCGCGCCGCCGCGACACGCCGGGGTGCGGCGGGACGCCGGGGTGCGGCG
>NW_024368389.1:0-1112 GCF_014805655.1 Passer montanus | reverse complement strand
AAATCCCTTATCCTCACCCCAAATCCCTTTTCCCCCCAAACCCGTGTTCCTAAATCCCTTTTCCCAGCGCTGGCTATGCAGCACATGGACCTGAAGCAGGTGGAGCTGGACACGGAGTGCACAAACCCCAAACCCACACCCCAATCCCATAACCCCAAACCCTTTACCCTCACCCCAAACCCCTTATCCTCACCCCAAACCCGTGTTCCTAAATCCCTTTTCCCCAGTCCCAGCGCTGGCCATGCAGCACATGGACCTGAAGCAGGTGGAGCTGGACACGGAGTGCACAAACCCCAAACCCATGACCCCAAACCCTTTATTCCCACCCCAAACCCGTGTTCCTAAATCCCTTTTCCCCCAAACGCAGCCCTGGCCATGCAGCACATGGACCTGAAGCAGGTGGAGCTGGACACGGAGTGCACAAACCCCAAACCCATGACCCCAAATCCCTTATCCTCACCCCAAATCCATGTTCCTCACCCCAAACCCGTGTTCCTAAATCCCTTTTCCCCCAAACGCAGCCCTGGCCATGCAGCACATGGACCTGAAGCAGGTGGAGCTGGACACGGCCGTGGCCAAGGTGGACGAGCTCTCCCGGCAGCTCGAGTCGCTCTGGACGGACGGGCCGGGCCCCCCCCCCAAGGTGAGCCCCCCGCCTTTGGGCCTCGGGGATTTGGGGAGGGGTCGCGCCCCCTCCCCACCCGTTTAACCCCCTCGTGCCCAGGAGCAGAGCAGCCCCGGCCGGAGCCGCTCGAGCCGCCGGAGCCTCCTCGGGGACGGTCTGGAACTGGGGGGGGGGCTCGGGGACCCTTTGGGGCGACCCCCGCCCCATTTCCTGGGGGGGGAGCTGGAGCGCGCCCCCTCCCCCCGGCCCAAGGTGCTGGCGGTGCCCAGCCCGGGGGGCGGCAGAGCCCCCTCCCCACGGCCCCTGCGGCCCTTCGAGCTCCTGGGGGGGCTCGGGGGGTCCCCGGGGGGGGCGTTCGGCGCCGAGAGACCCCCGGCCCCCCCCCCGTACGAGGTGCAGGCGCTGTACCCGTCCCTGAGCGGCCCCCCCGGAACCTTCCGGGCACAGGGTGAGGGACACCGGGGGGGACAGGGGGGACAGGGGGGAC
>NW_024368388.1:0-1112 GCF_014805655.1 Passer montanus | reverse complement strand
AAAAATGGGAATCCCAAAAGATGGGAACCAAAAATGACCCCAAAAAAGAGATCTGAAAATTAGAAACCCCAAAAATGACCCCAAAAATCAGAGACCCCTCCCCAAAATTGGATCCGAATTTGGGATCCCAAAAAAAGGGAATCCCAAAAATGGGAACCAAAAATGGGAACCCGAAAAAATGGGAAACCCCAAAAATGGGAACCTAAAAATCGAGATCCGAAAATGGGAAACCCCAAAAATGACCCCAAAAATCGGGGACCCCTCCCCAAAACCGGATCCGAAATGAGAAAACCTAAAAAGGGACCCCAAAAAAAATGGGAATCCCAAAATATGGGAACCCAAAATGGGAAACCCCAAAAATGACCCCAAAAATCGGAGACCCCTCCCCAAAAAGGGACCCTAAAAAAAAATGGGAATCCCAAAAAAATGGGACCCAAAAATTGGAAACCCCCAAAAAAGGGAACGAAAAATCGAGACCCTAAAAGGGGAAACCCCAAAAGCAGGAAACCCTAAAAAGGGACCCCAAAAAGGGTCGGGTTTGGGGGCGGGGTCCCCTTTTTGTTGTCCCAAATTTTGGGGGGTTTCTCTTTCGGGTTCAGTTTTGGGGTTTCCCATTTTTGGGATTCGCTTTTGGGATCCCGTGTTTGGGGTTTCCCCTTTTTAGGGCCCCTTTTGGGTTCAGTTTTGGGGGGTCCCCATTTTAGGATCTCCGTTTTTGGGGTCCCTTTTTGGGGTTTCCTGGTTTTAGGGTCCGAATTTTTGGGTTCCTTTTTGGGGTCCCCATTTTTGGGGTTCCCCATTTTGGGATTTCTCTTTTTTTTTTTTTTTGGTTCATTTTTTGGGGTTTTCCATTTTTGGGGTCCCCATTTTTGGGTTCATTTTTGGGGTTTCCCATTTTAGGATTTCTCATTTTTGGGGTCCCTTTTAGGATTTCTCATTTTTGGGGTTTTTCCCATTTTAGGATTTCTCATTTTTGGGTTTTTCCCACTTTAGGATTTCCCATTTTTGGGTTCTCCCATTTTTGGGTTTTTCCCATTTTATGATTTCTCATTTTGGGGTTTCCCATTTTTGGGTTCATTTTTAGGGGTCCCCATTTTAGGATTTCTCATTTT
>NW_024368387.1:0-1113 GCF_014805655.1 Passer montanus | reverse complement strand
CAGCCCCAAAAAACCCTAAAAGAGCCCCCGAAAAACCCAAAAAAATTTACAAAAAAAACCACCCCAAAAGCCCCCTCCAAGCAAATCCCAAAAACACCAAAAAAGTGCCAAAAAACCCCAAAAAACCAAAATTAAAAAGTCCCCAAAAGAGCTCCCGGCGAGGCAGCGCAGGGGGGCAGAGCTGGGGCTCAGGCACTGGCGAGGAAAGGGTTAAATGGATCAGAAAATTGCCGGAAATAGACGGGAATTAACCCAAAAATCCCGGAATAGAAAACCCCCCAAAAAACCCAAAAAAAGAGCTACAAAAAAACTCCAAAAACCCTCAAAACAGCTCTAAAAAACCCTAAAAGAGTCCCAAAAAAACCCTTAAAAATTTATTAAAAAAACCAAAAAAACCCTTCCAAACAAACCCAAAAAAAACCCCAAAAAAACCCAAAAAGAGCCCCCAAATAAACAAAAAACAGCCCCCAAAGAGCTCCCGGCCAGGCAGCGCAGGGGGGCGAAGCTGGGGCTCAGGCACTGGCGAGGAAAGGGTTAAATGCATCAGAAATAGCCCGAAATTAAATCACGATATCCCAAAATTCCCACCCCAAAAATCCCGGGATTGCAGACCCAAAAACCCCCCTAAAAACCCCAAAAATGCCAAAAAAAAAGAGCTACAAAAAAAAATTTGAAAAGCCCCCAAAAACCCTAAAAGAGCCCCCAAAAACCCCAAAAAATTTACAAAAAAAAACCACCCCAAAAGCCCCCTCCAAACAAACCCCAAAAACACCAAAAAAGTGCCAAAAAACCCCAAAAAACCAAAATTAAAAAGTCCCCAAAAGAGCTCCCGGCGAGGCAGCGCAGGGGGGCAGAGCTGGGGCTCAGGCACTGGCGAGGAAAGGGTTAAATGGATCAGAAAATTGCCGGAAATAGACGGGAATTAACCCAAAAATCCCGGAATAGAAAACCCCCCAAAAAACCCAAAAAAAGAGCTACAAAAAAACTCCAAAAACCCCCAAAATAGCCCCAAAAACCCCTAAAAGAGTCCCCAAAAAAACCCTAAAAAAGTTATAAAAAAACCAAAAAAAAAACCCTTCCAAACAAACCCCAAAAAAAACCCCAAAACCCCAA
>NW_024368386.1:38735-44239 GCF_014805655.1 Passer montanus | reverse complement strand
CTGTGGGGGCACCTTGCATCTGGGGACCCCGGGGTTGGGGACACCCCCGCCTCACTGGGACACCCCCATTTCCGGACTACATTTCCCCGCAGCCCTCGCGGCGGGCGCGCCTTGCGGGTGACGTCACACGCAGTGCGCGGGAGGTTTTTTTCATCGCGTGCCCGGCGCGGATCCCTCCGCCCGCCGCAGCGAAAATAGTCCCTACCCCATCACCGCTCCCGTTAATTCCCCCCCACCTCCCGCCGCTCTCCGCCAACCCCGCCCGCTCCGGTGCCTCGGGCGGAGAGGCTGCGAGCCCTCCTCGGGGAGCGGAGCGGCGGCGGCGGCGCTGCCGGGCGGAGGCAGCGGAGGGATATAAGTTCGGCGGTGGTGCGGCCGCGCCTCTTCCGGTTCTCCCTCAGAGCCGCCATGGTGAGCGCGGCGTGGCCGCCGGGGCCCGCGCGGCTCCGGGGGGGCTGCGAGGGGCCCGAGGGGGCTCGGAAAGGGGCGCGGGGCCCGTGAGGGGCGGGGGGTGGTTTGGGGGGGGGGATTTGGGGGTGATCTTGGGCCCTGGGGCTGATCCTGGGCTCATTCCTGTCCCCCCTGGGGTTGATCATGTCCCCCCTGGGCTCGATTCTGTCCTCCTTGGACTCCCTGGTTTTGATCCTGGGCTCTCTGGGGTTGATCCTGGGGCTGCTCCTGAGCTCTGGGCCTGATCCTGGGTTCTGGGCTCAATCCTGGCCTCCGTGGGGCTGATGCTGGGGTTCATCCTGAGCTCTGGGGTTGATCCTGGGCTCTGGGCTCAATCCTGGGCTCAATCCTGTCCCCCCTGGGCTCAATCCTGGGGTTGGTCCTGAGGTCAGTCCTCGCCTTCCTGGACTCAGTGCTGGGCTCCCCCTGGCCTCCTTGGGGCTGATCCTGGGGTCGATCCTGGACTCTCTGGGCTCAATTTTGGCCTCCCTGGGGTTGATCCTCGGGTTGATCCTGGGCTCACCTCTCTCTCCCCTGAGCTCTGCGGTTGATCCTGAGCTCTGGGGCTGATCCTGGGGTTGATCCTGGACTCTCTGGGCTCCCTGGGCTCAATCCTGGCCTCCCTGGGGTCGATCCTGGGCTCTGGGGCTGATCTGGGGTTCATCCTGGGCTCGATCCTGGACTCTCTGGGGTTGATCCTGAGCTCTGGGGCTGATCCTGAGCTCTGGGGCTGATCCTGAGGTTCATCCTGGGCTCTCTGGGCTCAATCCTGGCCTCCCTGGGGTCGATCCTGGGCTCTGGGGCTGATCTGGGGTTCATCCTGGGCTCGATCCTGGACTCTCTGGGGTTGATCCTGAGCTCTGGGGCTGATCCTGGGGTCGATCCTGGACTCTCTGGGCTCAATTTTGGCCTCCCTGGGGTTGATCCTCGGGTTGATCCTGGGCTCACCTCTCTCTCCCCTGAGCTCTGCGGTTGATCCTGAGCTCTGGGGCTGATCCTGGGGTCGATCCTGGACTCTCTGGGCTCCCTGGGCTCAATCCTGGCCTCCCTGGGGTCGATCCTGGGCTCTGGGGCTGATCTGGGGTTCATCCTGGGCTCGATCCTGGACTCTCTGGGGTTGATCCTGAGCTCTGGGGCTGATCCTGAGGTTCATCCTGGGCTCTCTGGGCTCAATCCTGGCCTCCCTGGGATTGATCCTGGGGCTGATCCTGCTCTGGGGCTGATCTGGGGTCCATCCTGGGGCTGATCCTGGGCTCTGGGGCTGATCCTGGGCTCTGGGGCTGATCCTGGGCTCTGGGGCTGATCTGGGGTCCATCCTGGGGCTGATCCTGGGCTCTGGGGCTGATCCTGGGCTCTGGGGCTGATCTGGGGTCTATCCCGGTGCTGATCCTGAGCTCTGGGGTTGATCCTGGCCTCCCTGAGCTCACCCTGGGCTCTGGGGTTCATCCTGGGGTTCATCCTGGGCTCTGGGGCTGATCTGGGGTCCATCCTGGTGCTGATCCTGGGCTCCCCCTGCTCTCCCCCAGACCAAGAAGAGGAGGAACAACGGGCGTGCCAAGAAGGGCCGCGGGCACGTGCAGCCCATCCGCTGCACCAACTGCGCCCGCTGCGTGCCCAAGGACAAGGCCATCAAGAAATTCGTCATCAGGAACATCGTGGAGGCCGCTGCCGTCAGGGACATCTCCGAGGCCAGCGTCTTCGACTGTGAGTGGGGCTGGGGACCCCGAAACCGGCCCTGGGGACGCTGCTGGCTCACCCCAAAAATCGTTGTGTTGTTACCCCGAACATCCCACGCTGCTCGCCCCAGAAAATTGTTCCAAAACAGCCTCATTGTCCCCTAAAGCAGAGCCTCTGTCACCCCCAAAATGGCTCCTCTGTCACCCCCAAACAGAGCCTCTGTCACCCCCAAAATGACTCCTCTGTCACCCCCAAAATGGCTCCCTTGTCACCCCCAAAGCAGCCCCTGGCTGGCCCTGGAAAGGGTCCTTTGGTCACCCCAAAAATCGTCCCGTTGTCACCCTGAATATCCCACGCTGCTCGCCCCAGAAAATTGTTCCAAAACAGCCCCATTTTCCCCCTAAAATAGCTCCTGTTTTGCTCCCCAAATAATGTCTCTGTCACCCCCAAACTGGCTCCCTTGTCACCCCCAAAACAGCCCCTGGTTGGACCTGGAAAGGGTCCTTTGGTCACCCCAAAAATTGTCCCTTTGTCACCCCAAATATTCCGTGCTGCTCGCCCCAGAAAATTGTTCCTGTCCCTTACAAAACAGCCCCATTATACCCCCAAAACAGAGCCTCTGTCACCCCCAAAACGGTGCCTCTGTCACCCCCAAAATGGCTCCTCTGTCACCCCCAAAACAGCCCCTGGTTGGACCTGGAAAGGGTCCTTTTGTCACCCCAAAAATCGTTGTGTTGTTACCCTGAACATCCCACGCTGCTCGCCCCAAAAAATCATCCCTGTCCTTTCTGAAACAGCCTCATTGTTCCCCCAAAACAGAGCCTCTATCACCCCCAAAATGACTCCTCTGTCACCCCCAAAGCAGCCCCTGGCTGGCCCTAGAAACGGTGCTTGGGTCACCCCAAAAATGGTCCTGTTGTCACCCCGAATATCCCATGCTGCTCGCCCCAGAAAATTGCTCCAAAACAGCCCCATTTTCCCCTAAAACAGAGCCTCTGTCACCTGGAAAGGGTCCTTTGGTCACCCCAAAAATCGTCCCGTTGTCACCTCAGATACCCCCAAAAAATATTCCTGTGCTCCCCGAAACAGCCCCATTTTCCCCCTAAAATAGCTCCTGGTTTGCCCCCCAAATAATGTCTCTGTCACCCCCAAATCAGCCCCACTGTCCCCCCAAAATTGTCCCCCTTGCCCACCCCTGAGAGAGCAGGCTGTGTGAAGCTGCAGTACTGCCCTGGGGGTGTTTTGGGGTCCCTGGGGGTATTTTTGAGGGGTTTTTGGGGTCCCTGGGTGTGTTTTTGGGGTCCCTGGGTGTGTTTTTGGGGTCCCTGACCCCCGTTTCCCCCCCCCAGCCTACGTGCTGCCCAAGCTGTACGTGAAGCTGCATTACTGCCCTGGGTGTAGTTTTGGAGCTGTTTTTGGGGTCCCTGACCCGCGTTTCCCCCTCCCCAGCCTACGTGCTGCCCAAGCTCTACGTGAAGCTGCAGTACTGCCCTGGGTGTATTTTGGGGGGTTTTTGGGGTCTCTGACCCTCGTTTCCCCCCCCCCCAGCCTACGTGCTGCCCAAGCTGTACGTGAAGCTGCATTACTGCCCTGGGTGTAGTTTTGGAGCTGTTTTTGGGGTCCCTGGGGGTTTCTGGGGTCCCTGGGTGTATTTTTGAGGGTTTTTGGGGGTTTTTGGGGTCCCTGGCTGTGTTTTTGGGGTCCCTGGCTGTGTTTTTGGGGTCCCTGACCCCCGTTTCCCCCTCCCCAGCCTACGTGCTGCCCAAGCTGTACGTGAAGCTGCATTACTGCGTCAGCTGCGCCATCCACAGCAAGGTGGTTCGGAACCGCTCGCGCGAGGCCCGCAAGGACCGCACGCCCCCGCCCCGCTTCCGCCGTTTTTGGGGTCCCTGGGTGTGTTTTTGGGGTCCCTGACCCGCGTTTCCCCCTCCCCAGCCTACGTGCTGCCCAAGCTCTACGTGAAGCTGCAGTACTGCCCTGGGTGTAGTTTTGGAGCTGTTTTTGGGGTCCCTGGGTGTGTTTTTGGGGTCCCTGGGTGTATTTTTGGGGTCCCTGACCCCCGTTTCCCCCTCCCCAGCCTACGTGCTGCCCAAGCTGTACGTGAAGCTGCATTACTGCGTCAGCTGCGCCATCCACAGCAAGGTGGTTCGGAACCGCTCGCGCGAGGCCCGCAAGGACCGCACGCCCCCGCCCCGCTTCCGCCCCGCCGTGAGTCCGGGGGGGTCCCGAGGGGCCTGGGGGGGTCCCCGAGGGGTCCCAGGGGTGTTTGGGGGTTCCTGGAGGGGTCCTCGGGGGGTTACGGGGGGGTCCCTGGAAGGATCCTGCAAGGACCGCACGCCCCTGCCCTGATTCCACCCCCCCTGTGAGTCCTGGGAGGGGGTCCCAAAGGGGTCTGGGGGGTCCCCGAGGGGTTGGGGGTCGTCTCTGAGGTGTCCTCGATGGGTTTGGGGGGTCCCAGGGGTGTTTAGAAGGGTCCTGGAGGGGTCTGGGGGGGTTCTGGACTGCACTCCCCCCAGCCCACTTCCACCCTGCCCTGGGTCTGGGGGGTCCCATCTGGAGGGGTCTGGGGGTACCTGGAGGGGTCCCGGGGGGTTATGGGGGAGTCCTGGAGGGGTCCCAGACGGCTTTGGGGGGTCCTGGAAGGGTTTGGGGGGGTCTCAGGGCTCTGTGCCCCCCTAACTTCGGTTTCTCTCTGCAGGGAGCAGCCCCCCGACCCCCCCCCAAGCCCATGTGAGGAGACCCCGGCCCCGCGCGGGACCCCCAGAGCAGAGACCCCCAGAATCAATAAAGGATCTGCCCTGAGCTGCTTCTGTCCTTTGGGGGATTTGGGGGGTCCTGAGGGGAATTTGGGGGGTCCCGAGGGGAATTTGGGGGGTCCTGGGGGGGATTTGGGGGGTCTGAGGGGGTCTCAGCCCCCTCACTATGGGGGGGGTCACCCCATATCTTGAGGGGGGGGCTGCTCCAAGCCTGGCTCTGGGTTTTGGGGACCGCCAGTGTGGGTCTGGGGGCTGCTGCCCACCCTGGAGGGGAGGAAATGGGGGGGCTTTGACCCCCGAGGGGTCTGGGGGTATTTGGGGTCACCTGGGGGGGGCTCCCCAAATCCTCCCCAGGGCCAGGAGCTGCCCCGACGTGGGGGAGGGGGTGGGATGGGGTCAGACCCCTCCCCAGTTTGGGGTCGTTGGGGGTCAGACCCCTCCCCATTTTTGGGGTGTTGGGGGTCAGACCCCCCCCCCTCGTTTTGGGGTGTTGGGGTCATACCCCCCCATTTTGGGTTGTTTGGGGTCAGACCATCCCAGTTTGGGGTTAGACCCCCTCGTTTTGGGGCTGTTTGGGGGGACTTCACCCTGGGAGCTGCATTGGGGGGGGGGGGGGCTTCC
>NW_024368386.1:29841-38480 GCF_014805655.1 Passer montanus | reverse complement strand
GGTCCCCCGCCCGGCACGGCCCCGCCCGGCCCGGCCCCGCGCCAGGTGCATTCCCGGGCACGCTCCGCCGCTACCGGGGCGCCGCGATGGAGCCGCACCGGCACCGGGAGCGGCCCCGGGCGCTGCTGCTGCTGCTGCCGCTGCTGCTCCGCGGCCCCGCGCCCGGCTCCGCGCAGGCAGGTGAGCACCGGCACCGGCACCGGAGGGGCGCGGGGAACCGGGGAAGCACCGGGGGTCCCGGGATGGGCGGCGGGAGCGCTTGGGGGTCGCGGCGGCGCTGCTGTCCCGATCCCGCCGGTACCGATCCCGACCCGGTCCCGGCAATTCCCGCGGGGGCGTCCAGGGATCGCCCAGGGGAACCGCACGGCTCCGGGGCACCGGGAGCGGCACAGAAACCTCCCCGGGACTGCGGCTCCGGCGGCGCCGGGGCTCGGTGGCCGCTCCCGGGGCTCGGTGCTCCGTTCTGGGGCTCGGTTCCGGGCTCGGTTGCGCTTCCCGGGATCGGTGTGGGGGCTCGGTGCCCGCTCTTGGGGTTTGGTCCCGCTCTCGGTGCCCCTCCCGGGCTCCGTTTCGTTCTCGGTGCCCCTCCCGGGCTCGGTCCCGTTCTCGGTGCGCCTTTCCAGGACTCGGTTCCGCTCTCGGTGCCCGCTCTTGGGGTTCGGTCCCGCTCTCGGTGCCCCTTTCTAGGGTCGGTTTCGTTCTCGGTTCCCCTCCCGGGCTCGGTCCCGGGCTCGGTGGCACTTGCCGGGATCGGTCCCGGGACTCAGTTCCCCCTCCCGGTCCCGGTCCTTCTCGGTGCCCCTCCCGGGCTCGGTCCCGTTCTCGGTGCGCCTTTCCAGGACTCGGTTCCGCTCTCGGTGCCCGCTCTTGGGGTTCGGTCCCGCTCTCGGTGCCCCTTTCTAGGGTCGGTTTCGTTCTCGGTTCCCCTCCCGGGCTCGGTTCCGAGCTCGGTGGCGCTTGCCGGGATCGGTCCCGGGACTCGGTTCCCCCTCCCGGTCCCGGTCCTGCTCTCGGTGCCCCTTTCCAGGTTCGGTCCCGCTCTCGGTGCCCCTTTCCAGGTTCGGTTCCGCTCTCGGTGCCCCGTTCCGGGCTCGGTTCCGTTCTCGGTCCCGCTCTCGGTTCCCCCTCCCGGTCCCGGTCCCGCTCTCGCTGCCCCTCCCGGGCCCGGCACCTGCGGCCCCGCAGCTGCCCCGGGCTAATTTTAGGCTGCGGGGCCGGGCCCGGCGATGCCTTTGGGATCCGGGCGGGACCCCCGAGGGGGCCCGGGGGGGATCCTTCAGGGGGGACCCCCGGAGGGACCCCCGGCCGTGCCCGCCCCGCAGCCCCGGCACCCCGGAAGGGCCGCGGCCGCCCGGGAGTTGTTTTTGAATCCCGAGAGGAAAAACACCGAGGGCAGGGCGCGCCAGGTGGGGCCGGCGTCACCCCGAAACCCCGGCGGTGCCCGGGGGTGCCCGGGGTGGGGGGCACTCCCGGGGGACCCCTGCCTGTGTCCCCCGCTCCACGTGCCACCGGCGACGCCTCGGTGCCACCCGCGGGCTCCGGTCCCACGGCGAGAGAGGGAACGGCACGGGGACATCTGGGGGGGCTCGGGGACCAGCCCCTCCCGGTGCCCCCCCGGTGCCCCCCCGGTGCCCCGGTGCTATTCCTGGCCGCTGATAGCGGGGACGTGCCGGAGCTGCCGGCGGGGCCCCGCGCTGATAACGCCCGGTCCCGCCGCCGCCGCGGCGCCCGGGGGGGCCCGCATCGCCCCCCGCCCCCGCGGGCAGGTGCACCCGGGGGTCGCGGGGCCCCCCAACCCCTCGGCGCCGCCGTTCATGATTCACCGACACCGTCAGAGCTCCGGGAAGGGCTGGACGGTGCCCCCCGCCACCCCAGGGGTGTTTCACGGGGGTCGCGGCACCCCCCGTTCCGGGCCCCCCCGTGCCGGCGGGGGCTGGGGGTCGCTGCCGCGGCAGCTGGGACCTTTTTATAGCCCCGGGGGGGCTCCGAGAGCCCGGCCGGGGCGGGGGGGCCCTTCCCGAGCGCGCCCCGAGCTCCGCGGCCGCCCCCGGAGGGGTCGCGGGCCGGACAAAGCCGCCTTTGAGCGCCGCTCCCCCCGCGCCGGGGCCTGAGTCACGTCTGGCGGGTCCGGGGGGGCCCGCACCCCTCGGTGCCCCCGGGGGTCCCGGTCTGGGGGGGCCCGGCCTCCCCCCGGTGCCGCCCGCCACAATCGCGGCTTTGTGCGGGGCCAGGGGAGGGGGCGCGGCGCACAAAGGGGACCCTGTGCGCCCCCGGGAGCGGGGGCAAGGACATGGAGGGGACACCTTGAGGGGGATGCCATGGAGGGGACAAGGACATGGAGGGGACACCTTGAGGGGGAGGCCATGGAGGGGACAGGGATGTTTGCAGGGGACACCATGGAGGCGACAGGGACCCCATGGGGACACTGCCATAGCCAGGAGATCATGGAGGGGACAGGGCCACCATGGGGACCATGGCCACCAAGAGCAGGACATGTCCAAGGGACACCAAGGGACATCAAGGGACACCAAGGGACACCAAGGGGATGACGTGGCCATTGAGGAGGTGACACAACCACCATGACCGTGACCGACGCGGCCAGCTGGGAGGGGACATTGCTGTGACGGTGCCGGGGGTGCCGTGGTGGCCCCGGCGGCCCCGTGGTGGCCCCGGTGACACGGCGGGTGCCCGCAGTGTGCGCGGGGACGCTGAACGGGCTGAGCGTGACGGGCGACGCGCAGCACCAGTACCAGACCCTGCACAAGATGTACAACAACTGCGAGATCGTCATGGGCAACCTGGAGATCGTCCTCATCGACCACACCCAGGACCTCTCCTTCCTGCAGGTGACCCCGGGGACACGCGGGGGCGGCCGCTGAGCGGGGACAGGGACCTCAAAGGGGACATCGCTGGTGTCACCCCGGGGAGGACGTGGCCAGTTTGGAGGTCACGTGTCCACCATGGGGACAGTGGCCACCATGTGTAGGACATGGCCAGTTGGACATGTGGACGTGGGACCATGGCCATCAAAAGGAGGACATGGCCAGTTTGGTGACGCAGCCACCACGGGGACAGTGGCCATCAAGGGGAGGACATGGCCAGTTTGGAGGTCACATGTCCACCATGGGGACAGTGGCCATCAAAAGGAGGACATGGCCAGTTCGGAGGTTCAGAGCCACCATGGGGACCACAGCCATGGCCAGCATGTGAAGGACATGGCCAGTTTGGAGGTCACATGTCCACCATGGGGACAGTGGCCATCAAGGGGGACCATGGCCATCAAAAGGAGGACGTGGCCAGTTTGGAGGTCACATGTCCACCATGGGGACAGTGCCATCAAGGGGGACCATGGCCACCATGTGAAGGACATGGCCAGTTTGGTGACACAGCCACCATGGGGACCACGGCCATGGCCACCATGTGAAGGACATTGCCAGTTTGGATGTCACGTGTCCCTCATGTGGCCACCATGGGGACAGTGGCCGTCCAGGGGGACCATGGCAATCAAAAGGACGTGGCCAGTCTGGAGGTCACAGTTCCACCATGGGGACGGTGGTTTGGAGGTCACATGTCCACCATGGGGACAGTGGCCATCAAGGGGGACCATGGCAATCAAAAGGAGGACGTGGCCAGTTCGGAGGTCACATGTCTACCATGGGGACAGTGGCCATCAAAAGGAGGACATGGCCAGTTCGGAGGTCACAGTTCCACCATGGGGACAGTGACCATCAAGGGCAGGACGTGGCCAGTCTGGAGGTCCGGAGCCCCCACGGGGAGCGTGGCCACGGCCGGCAGGTGACCCCGAGCCCCCCGCAGACCATTCGGGAGGTGACCGGCTACATCCTGATCGCCATGAACGTGTTCGCGGCGCTGCCGCTGCAGAACCTGCGCGTGATCCGCGGCACGCAGTTCTACGAGGATCGCTTCGCGCTCTTCGTGCTGCTCAACTACAACCCCAACACCACGCACGCCCTGCGCCAGCTCGGCCTCAACCAGCTCACCGGTGCGACGCCGCGGGGACGCCGCGGGGACACCGCGGGCTGGAGACAGCAGGGGGCTGGGGACATCATGGAGGGGTTGGGGACACCGCGGGGTGGAGGACATCGTGGGGAGATGGGGACACCACAGGGGTCGGGGACATGGAGGGTTGAGGACACCATGGGGTTGGGGACATCACGGTGGGCTGGGGACATCGCAGGGGGTTGGGGACATCATGGTGGGTTGGGGACATTATGAGGTTGAGGACATTGTGGAGTTGGGGACATCAGGGGGTTGGGGACACCGTGGGGTTGGGGACATCATGGGGTTGGGGATGTCATGGAGGGGTACGGTGGGCTGGGGACATCGCAGGGGGTTGGGGACATCATGGTGGGTTGGGGACATTATGAGGTTGAGGACATTGTGGAGTTGGGGACATCAGGGGGTTGGGGACATTGTGGCGTGGGGGACGTTGTGGGGAGATGGGGACGCCATGGGGGTTGGGGACACCGTGGGGTTGGGGACATCACGGGGTTGGGGACATCATGGAGGGGTTGGGGACACCATGGTGGGTTGGGGACATCATGGAGAGTTGGGGGCATTGTGGGAAGATGGGGACACCACGGGGGTTGGGGACACCGTGGGGTTGGGGACATTACGGGGTTGGGGACATTGTGGGGAGATGGGGACACCATGGGGGTTGGGGACACCGTGGGGCTGGGGACACTGCCACCCCTCTGTGCCCTCCGAGGTCCCATCCCATGGCAGTGCCACCCCGTGTCCCCTGTGCCATCCCTTGGAGCAGGGACGGTCCCCAAGGTCCCCATCCCCTCCCAGCGCTGCCAGGGGGGTCCGGGGGGGTCTGTCCCTCCTTGTCACCCCCTGTCACCCCCCTGTCCCCGCAGAGATCCTGGCGGGGGGCGTGTACATCGAGAAGAATGCGCAGCTGTGCCACGTGGACACCGTGGAGTGGAGGGACATCATGAGGGACACGCGCCTGGAGCCGCTCGTGAGGGACAACGGCCGCGGCTGTGCGTGCGGGGACAGCGGGGCTGGGGGCTGCGGGGTCACCCCGGGGCTGGGGGGCTGTGGGGTGGCTTTGGGGTCACCCCTGGGGCTGGGGGGGCTGCAGGGTCACCCCTTGGTTTGGGCTCACTTTGGGTCACTCCTAGGGTTGGGATCACTTTGGGGTCACCCCTGGGGCTGGGGTGGCTTTGGGGGCACCACTGGGTTTGGGGTGACTTTGGGGTGGCTTTGGGTCACTCCTGGGGTTGGGATCATTTTGGGGTCACCCTTGAGGCTGGGGGTGCTGGGGGGTCACCCCTGGGTCTGGGGCCACTTTGGGGTCACCCCTGGGGCTGGGGTCACTCTGGGGTGACCCCTTGGTTTGGGGTCACTTTGGGCCATCCCTGGGTTTGGGGTGACCTCTGTTTTTGGGGTCCTTTGGGCTCACCCTGTTTTTTGAGGTCTCTGTGGGGTCTCTTTGGTGTCCCCCTGTTTTTTGAGGTCCCTTTGAGATCCTTTTGGGGTCACCCCTGGGTGTGGGGTCATCCTGTTTTTGGGGTCCCTTTGGGGTTCCTTTGGGGTCCCCTTGGGGTCATCCCCGGCTTTGGTATCCCCCTGTTTTTGGGGTCCCTATGAGTCCCTTTGGTGTCACACCTGGCTGTGGGGTCATCCTGTTTTGGGGTCCCTGTGGGGTCCCCTTGGTGTCACGCCCAGCTCTGGTGTCCCCCTGTTTTGGGGTCCCTGACCAAGACCATCTGTGCCCCGCAGTGCAACGGGCGCTGCTTCGGCCGCGCGCCCAACGAGTGCTGCCACGAGGAGTGCGCGGGCGGCTGCACCGGGCCCCTGCGCACCCACTGCTTCGTACGTCCGCCTGTCTGTCTGTCCGTCTGTCTGCCTGTCTGTCTGTACATCTGTCTGTCTGCTCACCCCTGCGCACACACTGCTTCGTACGTCCGTCTGTCTGTCTGTCTGCCTGTCCTTCTGTCCATCCCTGCGCACACACTGCTTCGTACGTCTGTCTGTCCGTCTGCCTGTCGTCCATCCACCTACCCCTGTGTCCGTCCGTCCATCCATCCATCCATCCATCCATCCATCCATCCATCCATCTGTCCATCCCCGTGTCCATCCCCTGTCCCCATGTCCATCTGTCCCTCTGTCTGTCCCCATGCCCACCTGTCCGTCTGTCCTTCCCCAGACCTGCCATCACTTCAATGACAGCGGTGTGTGCGTGCCTCTGTGCCCATCCCCATGTCCATGGCTGTGTCCATCCCCTGTCCATCTGTCCCTCTGTCCATCCCCGTGTCCACCTGTCCATCTGTCCATCCCCGTGCCCATCTGTCTGTCTGTCCGTCCGCAGGCCTGCCGGCACTTCAACGACAGCGGCGCGTGCTGCTGTGCCCATCCCCGTGTCCATCCCCGTGTCCATCCCCTGTCCCCATGTCCATCTGTCAGTCCCCATGTCCGTCTGTCCGTCCCCGTGCCCACCTGTCCGTCTGTCCGTCCGCAGGCCTGCCGGCACTTCAACGACAGCGGCGCGTGCGTGCCGCTGTGCCCGCAGCCCCTGATCTACAACAAGCTGACCTTCCAGCTGGAGCCCAACCCCGACACCAAGTACCAGTACGGGGGGGTCTGCGTGCGCCAGTGCCCCCGTGAGTCGGGCTCGGGGGGCTCGGGGGGGCTCTGGGGGGGTGACCCGGGCTTTGGGGGACACTGGGTGACCCCCGCGCTGCCCCCCAGACAACTTCGTGGTGGACCAGAGCTCGTGCGTGCGCGCCTGCCCCAACGACAAGATGGAGGTGGAGAAGAACGGGCTGAATATCTCCGATCCCTGCGCGGGGCTGTGCCCCAAGGGTGAGGGGGTGAGGGTCCCTGTGAGGGGGGTCTGGGGGCTGCGGGACCCCCCCTGACCCCCTGCCCGCGCCCCACAGCCTGCGAGGGCACCGGCGCCGGCAGCAAGTACCAGACCGTGGACTCCAGCAACATCGACACCTTCATCAACTGCACCAAGATCCTGGGCAACCTCGACTTCCTCATCACGGGCCTCGAGGGGTGAGGGGTGGGACTTGGGGGGCTCGGGGAGGGGGGTTTGGGGGTGCAGCCCCCAGCCCCGCTGACGCTCCGGCCCCGCAGGGACCCCTGGAGGAACATCTCGGCGCTGGACCCGGAGAAGCTGAACGTGTTCCGCACCGTGCGGGAGATCACGGGTGAGGAGGGGGGCTGGGACCCCCCTGGAGCCCCCACAGAGACCCCCGGGACCCCGCTGAGCCCGCGGTGTGCCCGCAGGGTACCTGAACATCCAGTCCTGGCCCAAGCACATGCACAACTTCAGCGTCTTCTCCAACCTCGAGACCATCGGGGGAAGGAGCCTGTACAAGTGAGGAGCCCCTGCCGCGCGTCCCGCGCTCCTCCCGGGCATTCCCGACCCCTGAATTCCCCGTTTTCCTTAATTCCTGCATCCCCCGGGCATCCCCGACCCCTGAATTCCCTATTTTCCCTAATTCCTGCATTCCCGACCCCTGAATTCCCTGTTTTCCTTAATTTCTGCATCCCCCGGGCATCCCCGACCCCTGAATTCCCCGTTTTCCAAATCTCTGAATTCCCTGTTTTCCCTAATTCCTGTATTCCCGACCCCTGAATTCCCTGTTTTCCTTAATTCCTGCACCCCCGACCCCTGCCCTGAATTCCCCGTTTTCCTTAATTCCTGCCTAATCCCTGCATTCCCGACCCCTGAATTCCCTATTTTCCCTAATTCCTGCATTCCCGACCCCTGAATTCCCTGTTTTCCTTAATTTCTGCATCCCCCGGGCATCCCCGACCCCTGAATTCCCCGTTTTCCAAATCTCTGAATTCCCTGTTTTCCCTAATTCCTGTATTCCCGACCCCTGAATTCCCCGTTTTCCTTAATTCCTGCACCCCCGACCCCTGAATTCCCTGTTTTCCTTAATTCCTGCATTCCCCGGCACTCCTGATCCCTGAATTCCCCCTTTTCCCAATCTCGGAATTCCCCGTTTTCCTTAATTCCTGCATTCCCGGGCATCCCCGACCCCTGAATTCCCCGTTTTCCAAATCTCTGAATTCCCTGTTTTCCCTAATTCCTGCATCCCCGACCCCTGAATTCCTCATTTTCCCCAATCCCTGCAATCCCTGTTTTCCCTAATTCCTGCATTCCCCGGCACCCCCGACCCCTGAATCCCTCATTTTCTCCAATCCCTGAATTCCCCGTTTTCCCTAATTCCCGCATCCCCTCGTCCCTGGATCCCTGCTCATCCCGGCGTCCCCCCAGTCCCCCTGTCCTTGCCCGTCCGTCGGTCCGTCCCTCCCGCTCCCGGAGCACTCCCGGTTCCAGGAACAGCTCCCGGCTCCCGGAGCATCCCCTCGTTCGGGGCTCATTCTGCGGCTCCCGGAGCAGCTCCCAGAGCATTCCTTAATTTCCCGGAGCATTCCCCGGCTCCCGGAGGATTCCCCGGCTCCCGGAGCAGCTTCCAGAGCACTCCCCCAACCCCGAAGCATCCCCCAGTTCCCGGAGCCCCACTCAGTTCCCAGAGCACCCCCATCCCCCGGAGCACCCCCATTTCCCGGAGCATTCCCCCATCCCCGGAGGCCCCCCAGCCCCAGGAGCATCCCCTGGAGCATCCCCTCACTCCCGGAGGGATGTC